>NW_028270158.1:22217722-22531018 GCF_037043375.1 Chiloscyllium plagiosum | reverse complement strand
AGCCAATGGCCATTGTCAAACATTTGCCATCAATTCCAATTATGATCATGTACAGTGTTGCACAATCATACACTTTTACTGCTGTTTTATAAAAGCCTGCACTCGACTGGTAAATTCCAGTTTGGAAGTTACAAAAAAAACTATTTTTATCAGATTAATATTATGCTTTGTAAAGTTATCCTTTGGTGCAAAACAGGCAGTCAATGTGTGACTGCAGGCACCTGAGCTAATTGAGGGCTTCTAAATTGTAATTGTTTTCAGATGTTGGTGGGCCAATCCATTTCAAAACACATGCCTTGTACTTTGCAGATTAATATATTAAAATCTCAATGCAAAAGATGTTAGGAAGTAATTATTTAATAATTCTTTTCATATATTCATTACTTTAAAATTTAGAGCAGCTGCGTGATCTCCAATAGATACCTTAACTCTCTAAATAAACGAGTTTATTCTTAAAACGCATAGCAGTCTGCTGAATTGCACATAACTGTACTTATCAATATGAGTTCCAAAACAAAATATTTTTGAGTCTATGTTAAAGCTAGTAATGGCTAAGTGAGCACTGAAACTAAATGGCTTTCAAAGATTCAATTCCATTTAACAAAGAACTTTTCGGACAACTAAAATGTTCAAAAGTGTATTTTTATATGTGCTGAGTAAATCAGTAGAATTCAGTGAATTCTGCTAAAAATGAATTCTGTTCCTCACACCACAGATGCTACCTGACCTGTTGAGTATTTTGAATCTATTTTTCAGATTTCTTGTACCTACAGGTGTTTTGCCTTGTCTCAGTAAAAAGATCCCTTTGTTGAGGAAAATTGATTTTACAGCAAAAACCAGCCAGCACTCAGATCAACAATGCCATTCTACTTCTGGCTAAGTAGCAGAAGGAACACAGAGCAGTGTCGAGTCAGCAAATTGGGCATTCCAAGGAATTTTAATGGAGTGGGAAAGACTGTGTGGACTGATAACAATGAAATTGAGGGAGGCTCATCAGGACTAAAGCAGAGGGACCCAAGGAAACTTCACTGCCCCTAACTAGAGGTCATTTTCCTTGGCACCATTTCCATGAAATTCTGTCAATTGTACATTCAGTGGAGGCCCACTAATGATGTTACCTGGAAGGGTGATGAAACGTCTGGAAATGAACCTTTCAGCTCAGTGAGTAAACCTACATCCAGAACCTCAACCTGAGCTACAAATCTTCTCACAACATATCATGGATGCATCATGTTTCTACAAATTCTGGCCCAAGATTCTACACACTGGTTTTAAAAATAGTTTTTGTTTTAAACTTTCCCTCAATTGCCTCCAGCCAATTTCAATTAATCTGATTGGCCAAATGAACATTGACCAGGGAGGACTTGCCCTGGATGATTCTTCCTTCCATATTAAAAAAAACACACCACCAATGACCCAGAGATGGGACAACACATGAATGTAATGTAATTTGAATAAAGACTAAAATAGGGATTCAAATTCAGTTGTAATTTATCTGAAATGTCTTATTTTCAGGTGGCTGGTAAAATGAACAATCAGGAAAAACTGAAATATCAAGATCTTGCAAACTCGTAACAAATTTGTGAGGAAATACCAGGAATAGATAGCTATGATCACACCAATACATTGATTGCCCTATTTATATGCATGGAATTGTTTCTTTTTAGGATTGAACTGTGTCAAGTTAGGTCATACTTCGAACCAAATGATTCAATCAAGTTGGATGACCAAGACACTCAGACTAAAGGGAGTTAGCCTGAACACAAAGCAATACGTAAAGAGGAATTACGGGAAACATGGAAAATACTTAATCTATTCTTTTCTGTTTCTGAAAGAAAACTTGATGATGAAGTACTTTATAATTAGAGGCGTATTCCACCATACAACACATAAGATATTATTGGTACAGCTGTGTTTATCCAACTTGTTCCTTTTCAGACACAGCATTCAATTACAGTTAACAGGCACACCCTGAAATTAATTAGAAGTTAATTGGTGCTGATTAGGAAGGTTGGCAGAGAGCAATTGCTGGTAAGTTCCTGGTTCCAAAAGAAATTGCTTCTCTAATTTTATATTTTTGACAGTTTGAAACATGACATTGGAAGGATGACAGATTTCCAAGATTAAGACATTTATATATGTCTTATCCAGATAAAGAAATTCTGAATTTGAAATATGAGAAACTGACAAAATGAAGGAGGTGCATGCTGATCTAAGATTTTGAGATGTGTGCAGAGACAGGAGTGTTCATAAAATGCTTTTCCTCACCAAATAGTGTAGTTATTCAGATGTTGTGATTCCTAAAAGAATCCTGCCAATTGCAAATTGCACTTCAACTTTGAATGGGGCTCTAAAGTAGGAATTTGAGAAGTAAAATGACACTCATAATGGAGATACAAGATGGATGAATTTATATCTATTGATGCATTACATCAAAAATCACTCAACTTAATCTTGGGATGATGATCTCATGATTTATTCTGTGATCCAGATCCCTCAAATGAGTATCAGATATTTTCTAATCAGCCTGTTCAGAGATGTTATTACACACCTCTGGAGCAGGTGGAACCTGATCCTGGGTAGGGACACTACCACTGCACCACAAGAGCCCTTCAAGCGAATTAAATACTTATATTTTCTTCTCATGTTTATGTGTAGATATAAAGTGCTGGTCTAGCTCTTCAAATGTAACTTAATATTCTAGTTACTTTTAACCTTAAGAAGTGCTGGCTGTTTTCACTGCACGATGGCAGGATGGACACCTTTCAAAGCATTTTCAAAACCATGATGAGTGGTTACTTTAATGAAATAGAATGAGAGTACTCAGTAGGCCATTATACAGGAAAAGACTGAGAGACAAGTATGTTCATTCTCTGTCCAAAAGTGACTGAAATTTTTACCCTCAACTTCCTTTAATACTCCCCAGAGGTCTGCTTTGTGAAGTAATAACTGCTGTTTGAGTTTTTTCCTGACAAATATCATCTTTAAGGGTTGATTGACTCTAACTGTTACATGAAAAAGCCTTTGGAAACCTCTTAGAAGGAATATACCTATGGAGGTATAAATTGAATCATTCCTCTATACTTTAAAAGATACATTCATTCAGGAAAGTATAACCATAACTTATCTTGAAAATACATCACTGCAGACATAATTCCTTCTAAAAGACAATGTACTTTCCCATTTGCTATCCACTCCAATGTTTTTCTGATGAAGTCTCCTACTGGCAAACGAAAGATTAACTTTATCCACCCTTAGAAGCCCTAGAGGCTGTAAACTTGTGATACTGCGGATGTTCTGCAATCACATGACCGAAACAGGAACATCTGGCTATCATATCATGGTGAAATAGCATCTCAAAGGTATAATAAAAATCAAATAGCTGCCTGACCTACAATTATAAAACCGTTTCTTTACTATTATCCAGCAGCCACTTTATAGTCAGCTTTTACAGATAGTATTTCTAAGTAAATTGCAAAAAAAACCCTGAATATCCTTACATTTCTGAAATTTTTCTTATATATAAAATAAAGCTCGGAGGCTAATATGATAACTGAAAGTGTTATCACTTTAGCTAGTTTGAGTTCTAATCAGCCAAAAAGATTACATCAACAGCTGCACAAAATATATGGCCCTTATCACCAAGGTAAATTCAAAACAGCCTATTAATGTCATTTAAATGCAACAGTGACACGACAATGTTAGTCTGAGATTGGCCTCTGGAGTAAGCAGCTCACAGCAGTCACCACAGTGTTATACATCTACTCATGAGACAGTAATTCTGCTCAAATCAAGAGACCCCCTTGTAAATTCCAAACCTTAAGGCCTAGATACCTGAAGGCATGGTCATTAGCGTTTGAGCATATGGATGTGGAAGAGATCAGAACTAATGGAACTCAATGATCTCAGAAGCTTGTTGAAAAGTGTGGCACTGGAAAAGCACAGCAGGTCAGGCAGCATCCAAGGAGCAGGAGAATCAATGTTTCAGGCATAAGCCCTTCATCAGGAAGCTTGCTCAGCAGGAGTATATCACAAACATAGGTAAATGGCAGTGACACAGAGGAATTAGAACAAAACAATAAACATTTTAAAATTTAAATCATCATAGAATCCCAACAGTGTGGAAACAGACCATTTGGCCCATCAAGTCCACACTGACCCTCCAAAGAGCATCCCCTCCCAGATTTTCCACGTCCCTGAAACCCTTCAATTCCAATGGCCAATTCACTTCACCTACACAATGCTGGAAATTATGGGCACTTTAGCATGGCCAATCCACCTAACCTGCAGTACTGTGGGAAGAAACTGGAGCACCCAGAGGAAACTCACACAAACTCGGGGAGAACATGGAAACTCCATACAGTCACCCAAGGATGGAATTGAACGCAAATCCCTGGCACTGTGAGGCAGCAGTGCCAACCACTAAGCCACCATGCCACTCTTGGGGCAAATGCTGACAGACTAGGAGCTAAGTAAGATAGATCAATGAGAAGTGGAGTGATGTGTAAACTGGTCTTGGTATGAGAAAGTGAGGTCTGCAGATGCTGGAGGTTAGAGTTGAGAGTGTGTTGCTGGAAAAGCACAGCAGGTCAGGCAGCATCCGAGGAGCAGGAGAATCGATGTTTCATGCCAGAGCCCTTCATCAGGAATGAGGCCGCAGGGGTGGACAGATAAATGGGAGGGGAGGGGGGGTGGGGCTGGGGAGAAGGTAGTTAGGAGTGCAATAGGTGGATGGAGGTGGGGCTAAAGGTGATAGGTCGGAGTGGAGGGTGGAGCGGATGGGTGGGAAGGAAGATTGACAGGTAGGACAGGTCATGAGGAGGGGAAATGAGGAAACTGGTGAAATCCACATTGATGCCCTGGGGTTGAAGGGTCCCGAGGCTGAAGATAAGGCATTCTTCCTCCAGGCATCAGGTGGTGAGGGAGCGGCGATGGAGGAGGCCCAGGACCTGATGCCCTTGGCAGAGTGGGAGGGGTAGTTGAAATGTTCGGATACGGGGTGGTGTGGTTGATTGGTGCGGGTGTCTCGGAGGTGTTCTCTAAAGCGCTCTGCGAGAAGGTGTCCGGTCTCCCCAATGTAGAGGAGACCGCATCACGAGCACTGGATATAATAAATAACATGGTGAACATGCAGTGAAACTTTGATGGATGTGGAAGGCTCCTTTAGGGCCTTGGATGGAGGTGAGGGGGAGGGGTGGGTGCAGGCTTTGCAATTCCTGCAGTGGCAGGGGAAGGTGGCTTGTTAGGGGGCATTGACCTGCAACACCCTCACCTCCATCCAAGGCCCCAAAGGGCCCTTCCACAATAACAATGTACATTTATTTAGGAATTTAAAAAAATATCATTTAGCGAAAACAGGGTCTGGAGTACAAAAGGTGGTCTCATCAACAAGTTGTGTTTGAAGAAAGAACAAGAAAAAAGTGAAAAATGCAAGGTGAGAGTTTAGGGATAAGGTATGGGTGAACATTAAAGGAAATTAGATCCAGTGGATGGGAAAGGGTGGGAAGTAGCAAAGGCAGCTGATTGGCTAGTTGCAATCTTTCTGACAAAAATGTGCTTATTATTGTTAATGTTGAGCATGGAGGAAGGAGAAGATGATAGTTTAAGATGATATTTAAAGGTGAAGAAAAGAAGCCAGGTGTTATTATCACTTTCCCTAAATTATCTCTGAACTTTAGTGATGGACAGCAATCCTCAGATAGCTCTGAAAATGGTCTAGCCAGATCGGGTGATAAATGGTCGATATAGCTCTCACCAAGGATCTTCAAGTCTATGCACTGTGAATGTAAGGAAATAGAGATGAGGAGGATACAGGGAAGACTAATTAGAATGGGAAAGAGTACTAGTTCTAGTAAGTCAATGCAAGGTGGTGAATCGGATGTAATTTAGCAAATCAATTGCTTTCAAGATACCATGATGGATTAAAGGCTGGATAGCTGTGAGTTTAGTTGTGCAGAGGTAAGTGACCTAAGGGGAGTATTTTTCATGGTTGGACACAATAAGTGGATAGAGAATTTTTAAAAAATGATCAAAGCCAGCTCTGTCAAAGATATTTACTATAGGTGTAGAGAGGCTCTGTGACAAACGGAATGATTTGAGACTGAGGTAACAAGACTATGGGTGAGGGTTTCATCACCAGACGAGTTAAGCCATATATAGAGACAAGAGACATTACAAGAGGAAGAGATGGAGAGTATTATCATGGCACAAATAGTCATTGGAGGTGAAGCAGTAATAGGAGATAATCATATGCATAGTTGTCTGCTTGTAACTGATACATCAGAAAGGTGGCACTAATCATTCCAGTAACTAAACATAATTCTGAGCAAATGCTGCATGATGCTGTGCTTCTTCCAAAAAAAAATCTTCCTCTTGGAGACAATGAGTAGACTCTTATAGGGGCCGAATGAGATGGGCTACCATTTCCCAGGTGTTCAGAATTTTCAATATGCAAGTCAGAGCAGATAGGCAGCGATTCAGATGGCTGCTTGCTCCAAAGGACTTTGCTGTTGGACACAAGCACCAAAATTTAGGGCATACTCCATGGGTACCAGTCACATTCACCTTAGATTTACAGACATTGGCATCTGATGTGCCAGCCTCTGAGCACGTCATGGTATCTCTTTGATGCACTCACAGAATAGTTCTGTACTTCAGTGCTGCAACTCAGGCCGCACTGCAACTCTCATGGTAATACCGCAGCAAGGACACTGGGTGCTCAGAGACCCACACCTAGTTCATGGACTGGACCGGGCTGTATCTGTGGGCTCTTCACTTGGTTTCTCACCTCTCACTCACTCTAAGCAAACCTGGATCCTCTCAGCACCCCTATCTTGATTTTCCATTTGTATCTGGTCATTAGCCAGAGATATTAGGCTCACAGTACTCTTGTCTCGCTGGGCATAGATACAAAGCCAGGGAATTTTTCATGATTGTCAGCAGTCCTCAGTCAAGCCAAGTGAGATAGCCTTCAGTCAGGGGTCCTGGTAAGTCAAGGACAGCCTTCAATACCAGTCCGGGAGCGTGGACACCACGGGAAAATCAAAATCTAAGGCTTGTCCAAATATTTCCATTCAAAACAAGAATACACGATTAACTGAGTGGTTGGACCATACAAAATAGTCAATTTTACTTTACAAATGGCTCCTTTTAACCAAGGATAATTGAATGAGTTATCTGAGTCATTTTAAAATGACCTGACATAGTTTATAAACCAATAGTGAAATATAAGTATTTTATTTCATTCATATTGTCATGCTATTTATTAAGAGTGTTCTCTCCCGCAAAGGTTAAAAAAAGTGTGACAGCAAAGATCTTGAACTCTTCAGCCATGCATACAAATCCAAACTATATTCATTTTTATAACTCAGATTTGTATTTTAGTAGCAAGAACTAAAATCAACATTCACAGGTAGAAATAAGTACAGGTCATTCTGCTATAAAGTGACAGTTATGCTGCTCTGCAACCTCACACTTAGAAAAATCGTACTGTGGAAAACTGCTATTGAAAATTCGGACTATGGGAAACAGCTTTAGAAAATCGCACTGTGGAAAACTGTTACAGAAAATTTGCACTATGGAAAACTGTTATAGAAAATCGCACTATGGAAAACTGTTACAGAAAATTTGCACTATGGAAAACTGCTATAGAAAATCGCACTGTGGAAAACCATTATAGAGGATTCGCACTATGGAAAACAGCTATAGAAAATTGCACTATGGAAAACTGTGAGAGAGGGTTTGCATTATGGAAAACTGCTATAGAAAATCACACTACGGAAAACCGTTATAGAAAATCGCACTATGGAAAACAGCTATCAAAAAATCGCACTATGGAAAACAGTATAGAAAACTGCACTATGGAAAATTGCTATAGAAAAATCGCACTATGGAAAACCGTTATAGAAGATTTGCATTATGGAAAACAATATAGAAAATTCACACCATGGGAAACTGTTACGGAAACTTGCATTATGGAAAACCACTATAAAAAAATCGCACTGTGGAAAACCGCTATAGAAAATTGCACTGTAGAAGGTCACTAATAGAAAATCGCTATACCCTTTCAGTAAAAGTTTGCGTTATCCAAACAACGCCCACAATTTGTTAATTGCGTTATAGCCATATCGCACTGACCAATGCACATTACAGCAGAATGAACTGTAGATGAAAAGTCATTGAGCATGCAAAGCTAGATGTGTGTTAACTTTAAAATGTGGACAATTCTGTCAACAAGAGAAATTTCAGTGTATGGAGACAGACAAAAGAAAGGAAGATTAGTATTTCTTTGGCACCTTTGCTAATTTCAAGAACACTTTAACTGCTAATTATGTACTCTTTGAAGCGTAATCATTCTTTTAACATAGGAAACACAGCAAATAATTTCCACAGAGAAAGATCCCGCAAAGAATGATTGCAAAAATAACTGGATCATCTGTTTTTGGTCTTGGCTAAAGGATAAATATTTACCAGGACAACAGAGAGAACTTCCTGTTCTTCTTCAAAATAATGCCATGGCAGATTTTATGTCCAGCTGAGAGAAGAAAAATGCAGATTTATCACCCTTATTACAGCACTTTTTACAATGAAGAATATCTTGAGTACTACACTGCAAGTGTCAGCCTAATTTACATGCTCAGGTTTCTGGGGTAAGACTGATGAGCCTGTGAATGTGAACCAAATCCCTTCTGACCCGACCTAAGTCGCAATAAATTCTGTTCAGGCATCACCTCTGTGCTGACCGACCACTTCTCATTGTGGTGTTCAAATCCCACCATGGTTTCATCCTTTTCTTTTTGTCTAAATTCCTTTGCAACCCTCTGAGATCTCCACATTTCTCGAAATTTGGTGCATCACTCAACCACTGGCAGCCTAAGCTTTGTGCTTTGGAAATTCCTGCTTCAACTTCTCTGCTTTTTCTCTTCTTTGAAGACTCTTCTTAAGCTACTTATATGATTAAACAAGTCCCAATAATTTGTTCTTTGGCTTGGTGTCAGAGTTTGTTCTATTACAATCCTGTGAAACGCCTTAGGATATTTTGCTATGTCAAAAGTTCTACATTAAAACAATTTGTTAATTGCGATATAAGGATCCTGCTAGCCAAGTCATTGTTGTCTCAAAGTTATGATGACACGAAAGTAATTCAATGCATGTTTCTAAGAGACATGACAGGTCGGGATATAAATAGCAGTCTCAATGTAGATAAGTCAAATATAAATAAAGTACTGCTTAAATCTGGTTACAATCCTGTCAATCAGATTAAAGTGAATATTTACCTTTCAATATAGAAATTTTCTACCAAAATTTAAAATAATTGATTAATACAACAAAAAACTTGATAAAATATTTACTTAGTGGGTTCCAGCATTCCACAAAAATTTTATGCTCACAGAGCAGTGCCTACTAATAATGGGGACACAATGATCTACCACTAGCCACTGAAACACATTCTCGGTCAAACCCAGGATGAGCCATTCATGACACCACAAAAAATCCCAGATGTTATCTATTTATTCCGTCTAAAAAGATCCCAAGTCTTCCTCTTTTAGGTTCCCTTATACCATTACCTGAACAGGCCAGGCCTCGCCAAGCCACGTAAATAATACTTTTTATCTGACTTAACTGACCTTGAACTTTTATTTCTGGGTTTTCTATCTTTCACGGGAGAGTTATGGCTCCAGGTTAGGAAGCTTCCACCTTGAAGAGGAACTTCCCCTAGAGGTCACAGGTAGAAGCAGGAAGTCAGGTAGGAAAATACGTTAAGAACAGAAAAACAAGACACCTGATGGTGAAAAAATGTCCAATTTTCCACCCAAGATTTTTACACAGAGATGAGAATCTTGTTAGCCAGTGGCAAGAGGCCTACTTGCATGGATTAACATCTTATTATTACCAAATCTGACATAATTTACATGCAATTTGTCATTTTACCTGGCACTGAACAGAAACAAGACAGCAACAACATTCACCATGAAAATCTGATGGTTACTATGTGGTTCCAGCACACCCCTCGCTCCTCCAGGCCTCCACCTACTAACATCTTAGGACATGCTCCATGACATTAACTGCCTGCTTCCTTCATCCTGGGGGTAGCATCAGACATGCACCAGCCTCACCACATCATTATTGCATATCTTTGACTCACTTTGAATAAAGTCCACCACTTCAATGCTGTATTCTGGAGTGCACCAATGCCTTTCATTGAACAAAGTGGCCTGGCATTATCATTATAAAGGAAAATTCACCCATCTCGTTCATTGAACCGACATGTTACATTATAATTAACAATATTAAATAGCTTGTTTCCATTTTTCCAACTCCTCTTATCCCTTCTTTTTGTGATTCATATTGGGTTCAAAATATTTTCAGATGTCAAAAGGCCCTTTGAACACCTTGCCCAAATAATTTTCAATTTGTTTTCTACATTACAAAAGTAAGTACAGACCAGAAATACTTTATTGACTATCAAGCACTTTAGGATCTCCTACTGTGGAGAAAGGAGCTGTATACATGATTGCAACCTGGATGGAAGAGTGCACTGGTAATGAAGCCCTACAATTCCATAAGCTGACCAACTGAATCACCAAGTCATTAAGTTAGCTGACCTTGACTGCTATCTAAGACAAAAACTCACATTAGGTTTTATTTAAAAACAAACAAAAGTATGAGCAAACTTATCCTTTAACAAGTGACAAAACTGATTATTAAGTATTACTATGCAATCTCAACGATATTCCCTTTAATTCCAAATGTGCACACATTCATTCACTAATCAGATACTCAGGACAGACAGGTCTGCAGAAATACCAAGGGTGGGTGGAAAACATAGACTAAAGGAAACAAATTCTGACCAAACCACAAGGATCGAATGAGGTGACTTTGAGTTCTCCTATGGCGATGAAACTATTGTTTTGTTCACCACACAGCAATAAAATATCCTCGATTTGTTAGCTAGTCAGGTGCATCCAGTCTTTGCTTGGATTAGAAGCTCTTCTTTTCAGTGTATTTAAGTGTTGTTTCATTTCACTCACAGAGAATGAGAGAGACTTGTCTTTTTTGTAGGTCCCTTCCCAAGTTTGTCACAAACTGCAATTTAAAACTCCAAAAGGTATTAATAAGCAAATGTACCCGATGTCAGTTTGTTTCACCAAAACTAATATGACCTTGTGTAACCAACAAATGAACTCCATACAGTTCCACCTTTAACCTTCCAATTGCAAAAAAAAGCACCTGGTATATTTTCTGGAACACAGTAGTGACCAAACTTCCATTTTCTCAGTTGATATTCCAACATATAAAAGTCTTGACAAAATGTAATCCATTCCAAGTCTTTGCAAAAACCTCCTCATATCAGAATTTAGTCAGTGACCACCAGAAAGACATTTGCTATTCCCACCAATTTGGACAATACCCTTGAGGCATGAATGTTTGCACATTTTCCAGCGGAGATTAATGAATATTGATGGGATGCTTAGAACATGTTTTTGCCTTGGCTTTAACCCTTTTTTTGTCCTGGGCTATCAAGACAAAACCAATTGAGCTGAAGTAGAGGGCTTACAAGTTATGGTGAGGCAAGGGTATTTAAGAATATTTGTCTATCATTATATTGAGATTTGTTAGGCCATTTTAAAAAAACTTTTGACAAATCCCAGGCTGAAATTAGTAAACCTACATTGAAATAACAGCACAGAAAGAGATCATGCTACACAAGTCTATGCTGCTGCTTATACTCAATACAAACCCAACCAACATATCATCCATTCCTCTTTCCCTTATATGTTTCATCTAGCTTCCCCTTAAATCCATCTATGATGTTTACCTTAATCACTCCTGTTAATGACAGGCACACCCTCACCACATTTGAGTGAAGAGATTTTATCTGAACATTGTTGAGTTAGAGTGACTATCTTATGTTCATGACCCCTCTTTTTGGACCAGCTTAGCACGGATCAGACCAAACGTGAACCTGAAATTTTCCTGGTTTAAATAGCTCAGCATGACACTATGCATTTTGTGTACTCAGGCTTTGAGGGAACTGAGAAACAGATTACAACATGAATGATTTTTTAAAAAGTCTTGCCTTTAAATTACCTTCACTGTATATGTCAATTTTTCATATTTAAACAAAAATTCAAAGATCTGTATAATTAAGTCCACTAGGAATCATAATGGCTTATGGAGCAGCCTGAATCAAGAACTGTCTTCCTAGAACAGTCAAAAGCAATTCTCAATCCGGAGGAAAACATACAAAATCAGCACGCTTTCAGAGAGAGCACTTTGCCAAAACGATGTGTGTTTGACCCAGAACTGGTCCAGTCATGAAACTTGGCAATTTACAAGAGACAGTGTGCCGCACCACAATCCCAGAGGCATTAAATCAAGATCAGATGTCAGCTGTTCAACAGCAGGGGAAAGTTGGGTACTTTTACTGAGTGCTTTATGCTCACTTTTTAAAAGACTGGAAATCACAAACTGCCTACTACTTCAGTGCAATGAGTGAATGCAAATTTTACATGGTCTATAACAGACATGAGCTGCACAGTCTGTGAGGAGCTGAGACTATCTTTGGGGTTAAACTTATTTAGCGGTAGCATTTCAGCACTTAGGCCACTATTTGTGCAAACAGTATTTCACTGCTTTCCTTTTATAATTTCTCAAGTTATGTTATTTACTCCACAAATGGGAATGTCCTTCCGGTACCAACTCAATCCACGTCAGTCAAGAATATTGATAACAACTGACTATAGGGGAAAGGGATGAACTGATGCCTAGCCTTTGCTGAATATGGCAGTAGTAATGTGCAGAAAAATCTCAGGCTATCTTGCCTGTATTTCACCAATGAAGCTTAGGCTGGTTCCAAAGGGCTCAAAGGAATCCCTTGTTTGTTCTCACCTAGTGACATTGATTTCTGGACACCCTGAGAAAGGAAACCATCTTTGTTCATGTAGCGACAGTAGGGTTACCTAGCCACTTTCAAAAATATACGTCCATACATTTAAAAATATAGTTGTTCAACCCACTGTAAAATTGTACAATAAAGTGCTTACTCTGAGACTTTGACCTTCATTGTCATTCAGGAGTGTTTCTCCAAGTTGTCTTTTGGAAACTAATATCTAATTTTTCAGGGCTTTGTGGCTAAGCTGGGGCCAGCTCCATGGTACTGGTTGTGCAAATACCTCACATGAGGCCCAATCCCCAAAGTAAACATGCAGCCAGAACATTCAATCCTAATGGACACCAACTAAACTGCCAGACAGCAAGATTTCTGATCAAAAAAATCTGTGCCAAATCCAATGTGCACTAAGACTTGCATAAACAAGGATAAATTTACTCAATGCATTTTGACACTTACAGAACAATCATACTGACTGATCATTGCTTCCAATAATGCCATTCTCCTGTCAAATTTCCTTGTATTAAAAATACAAAGAAACAGATACGGATATATTGAATTGAAAGGCAAATAACTTAGTGTTTATAAAGCTATCCCGTTACAAATGACTCACTTCCAGTGATATATTTGCTTACAATAAAGTTCTACTATGCATTTTGATGATTTAGTACACTTCACGCTATGATGTATGTAGATAACCTCAAAAGAAAGAACACCAAGTTAATACGTTGTGAGTGGCATCATATGCAACAAAGTAAAAGGGTTTTCACACTGAAGAATGGTATACTGAATGCTGCGTAGGTGACAGGGCAAATGGGTCACTCAGTCTCAAAGATAAAGCTCTCACCACAATGTGTAAATTGAAGATAGCTTGAATATTTCAGTAATTATCATGTTGACATTTTTTAACAATGTATTTTGATGAGGTGAGCCTCCTGCCCTAAAAATTATACATGTTTGACTTTTGCACCAGTCTAGCATAGCCCACAATTTCAGGAATGTCCAAAAGTATCTTTACAATAACAATTAAACTTCAAATGTACTTTATTAGTGGTAAGATACTTTTGGTTGTCCTGAAATTGTAGGTAATGCAGTTGCCATTGTAAAGGATGCAAACTTCCACCATCAGCCCAATGTGATAATGATATCTCACTCCATAGTGATGAGGGGTAAATATTGGCCAGAACACAGTGGGTTATTTCACTACTTTTCCAAGTACATCAACTCTTTTAGATCCACAGGAAAAGACAGATGGGGCCCTGGTCTTGATGTACCTTCATAAAGACAGCATCTTTGACGTGGAACACTCCCACAGTGCTGCACTAGGAGTGTGAACCTAGACTTTGAGCTAATGCCTCTGGTCTAAGACTTGAACCCATAAGCTTCCGACTCAGAGAGAACAATCATAAACATGTCACACTTGACAATAGACAATTTATATCAGTGTATGGTAGCATGCTAATTACATGAGTTGATCTTTCTGAATAGGTATGTGCAGTAAAAGTAAAGACTGAAACAGTATAGGCAGTGTTTGCCTCCCTAGAGGCAGCCAGAGGGGAAATAATTGGGTGAATTGGCCTGGAAAAATACTCACAATTTTCTCACTACATCAATAACTATATTCTGGAGAAGGTCCATTAGGAACTTCCCCGACCAAGACTTCCCCTGCCACTCATTATGGTCTTTAAGTGGTCAATAAATGGCTACTTAAGGACCTCAGCTTGCCATCTCCTCAATTAGCCACCTACCATTAGATGAGAAAGCTGGTTAGTTTACTTATGACAAATTTGCACCCTATATGTGAAATTGTAGGGACTCTTGGGGGGGCGGCACGGACGCTCAGTGGTTAGCACTGCTACCTCACAGCACCAGGGACCCAGGTTCTATTCCAGCCTCTGGCGACTGTCTGTGTGGAGTTTGCATGTTCTCCCCGTGTCTGCGTAGGTTTCCTCTGGGTGCTCTGATTTCCTCCCACAATCCAAAGACGTGCACGCTAGGTGAATTGACCATTCTAAATTGCCCATAGAGTTAGGTGCATTAGTCAGAGGGAAATGGGTCTGGGTGGGCTACTCTTCAGAGGGTCGGTGTGGACTGGTTGGGCCTAAGGGCCTGTTTCCACACTGTAGGGAATCTAATTTAATCTAATATGTAAAAAGAAGGTTTCAAAGAAAAAAACGTGCAGATACCATGGCATGATTGGCTTCAATATATATCATCAAAGCAATCTGTTTATTGCTGAAGGAAGGTTATATTGTCAGAGATGCTGCCCTGCCTGACTCTTCAAGATCAAAAAATTCAGGCTTGAATATAATCAAAACCTAGCTCCGCTACTTTCTGTGAAGTAAACAATTTCAATGATTAGTCACCTGAGAGACGTTCCTCCTCAATGTAATCTCAAATAGGTCTCTTTTCCTTGAACTGTAAACCTAGTTCCAGATTCCTTCACTAAAGGAAACATTCATATCTCATTCTTCTAATACTCAATGATTACAGGCCCAACCTTTTTTCATAGGACAATCCCTTCAGCCCAGAAATTAGCCGAGTGAACCTTCTCTGAACCACCTCCTATACAAGTACATCCCTTCTTAAGCAAGGAGATCAAAATCGTACACAGTACTTTGTGGTCTCACAAATGCTCTGTGTGGTTCGACCCCTACTTTCCTCCTTCAAACCATTGAAATAAAGGTTAATATTTAATTTGCCTTCCTAATTACTTGCTGTAACTGCGTGTTAACTTTGTGATTTATGTACAGGGAAACCCAAATCTCTCTGCAGGCATCATTCTGTGGTCTATTTCCAGCAAAATAATATAACACTGCTTAATTCTTCAAACTCAAATGGAGTCAAAGTTTCGAAAAATTTGCTAAACTTTTACCCACTCATTCAACTTTTGAAACTATTTGTATTTTGGCATAGCCGTTTTTAAGAAAAAATCTCAGATCATCTTTAGAGAGTTTACAGATCAAGCACAGAATCATAAGGTGATATTTCCATTATTTCATTTGACAAACCTAAGGTCTTTGTTGCTAAACTGTTCAGTTGTACTACTGGTAAATGCCAGAATTGGTTTCTTAAAAACAATGTGCCCTAATTGACTGATTGCTTGTGTTCTACAAAAAACAATTTAAATTCAGAAAATCTGGCTCAAATTGTCCATTGATTAAGATTTTCCAACATTAACATTTTTTTTAAAAAATCTACATTTCAGCTTGGCTCACTGGTCCAGTTACAAATGAGTAATAGATTTAAGCCCCACTTCAAGATGCAGACCCACAACCTAAGGCCATCACTTCAGTCCAGCTGTATGATAATATTGCATTGTCAGGGAAGGGTGTCGGGGGACATGAAACCCAAGGCTTTTTCCATTCTGAGCTCAGGATCCCATGATACTAATCGTCAAACCCTAATCACCCGTCGCCTGGAGGAAGAACGCCGCATCTTCCACCTTGGAACCATGCAACCACACAGGACCAATGTGGATTTCACCAGTTTCCTCATTTCCTCTCCCCCCACCTTAGCTCAGTCCCAAGTCTCCAAGTTGGCAGCGCCCTCTTGATCTGTCCATTTTCCTTCCCACCTATCCGCTCCACCGTCCTCTCCAACCTATCACTTTCACCCCACCTTCATTGACCTGTCACATTCCCAGCTGCTCCCCCAACCCCACCCTCCTCACATTTATCTCCAAGCCCTCCCTGGCCCACAAGCCTCTTTCCTGATGAAGGGCTTACGTCTGAAATGTCGATTCTCCTGCTCCTTGGATGCTGCCTGACCTGCTGTGCTTTTCCAGTACCACACTCTTGACTCTAATTACAGCTGAAGGCGAAACAGCTCTTGCAAATATACCACTCTTCAATGCTAATACCAGATATTATTGTACAGAATTGTGTACCAGAAAGTGCGCTGAAAATAGATTCAGTTGTAACTTTCAGAAAGCAATGGATATATGCATTAAGAAAACCTGCTCTGGGGTATAAGACTGGGGGGAAAATTGAAAAAGAAAATTGAAAAAATTGAACAGTTGAGTGGAGAACTGCCATGGCCCAGCATGTAGCTCTCTCTTAAAAGTACCTTTTCGATCAGTAACCTGTGATGCAGAAATTCCTAACAAGGAGAAAGACGACACAGGAAGATCCAAAGACAACAACTTACAGCTGCCTGGTTTTGAGATAAGAAGTGTTGTTCTGTAAATCTTAATTGGGAGTTTTATCAGACTAGTATAATAGAAGATGGAAATGTGTTGCTGGAGAAGCGCAGCAGGTCAGGCAGCATCTAGGGAACAGGAGAATCGACGTTTCGGGCATTAGCCCTTCTTCAGGAACCCCGGGCTAATGCCCGAAACATCGATTCTCCTGTTCCCTAGATGCTGCCTGACCTGCTGCGCTTCTCCAGCAACACATTTCCATCTCTGATCTCCAGCATCTGCAGACCTCATTTTCTCTTCTAGTATAATAGAAGGGAAAGTAACAGATAGGTTAGAGAAAGAAATTGTAATTAGCTGTTAGATAATTATTCTCTGTTTTATTTTAAGAAATAAAGTTAATTTTTACTTTGCATAGTTCTTGGCCAAGAAGAGCAAGAATGTGGACAGCTCTTATAGAGGTAGCTTAGCCATTGTGGGTTGAATGCTGTGAGATTCTATGATTCTATTTACTTTTGAGATTACTTAGGACAGCCATTATATTTAACTATGTAAATTACCATATTTCAAAGCAGATCACTGTGGACAAGACATTCAGAAGATAAAGTCCAATTTGGACGTGCCTTGTTCTTAATAGGTTACAACTGCTTCATGAAATGTTCAGTATATTTTTGTTTTGCAGGCAAATAATTCCAATCTCCTGATTGAAGATAAAATACCTACCGAAAGGAATTCTATTGCAATTAGAGGATGGCGATGAATGATTAGAATGGAGCGATATCGGTGGTAGCTGCTGTGCAGCTGATAACCAATCCAATGCTTAAAATATGCCCAATGAGATCCTGTAACTCACTGCAATATACCACTCCAAGTTAAGTAGTTTCAATCCTAAGCCACCTTCCTGAGATGCTCTTTCAACAAAAAAAAACTACATCAATCAAATATATTTCCTGAAGCATTATTACTACAGCTCGGAGTTGGAAATGGCGTATAATTATTTCAGGTAGATTTACTTAAAGTCATTTCCTTAGACTGTGCATAAAAACAAATCCATTTAATATGTTCTGAATCAGGGATACCACACATTTGCAACTGCGTGGCGAATATGTAATATCAATGGAAAACGGCATATAGGTTAATGCTGTCCTGGGGGCAGAATTGCTCAAATCCTGCTCAGGTTTATACCGGTAAATGGGATAATGGATTTTCATGCCAGTTGTGATGCATTGGCCCACTGGCTGCTGTTGGTCCGTCTTACATTTGCAAAATCTTTTGTATGTGGCCCCATGAGGAAACCTTTTGTAATTAATCTTCATTGTCACAGAAAACTCATTGTAATGGAATATAAAAGGTATGTGACCTACCCATGGGGATATTTGCAGGTGTGTGAATGTGGGTGGCATTTGGAAAGAATAACCTATTTCCAATTTTGGCATAAAAAAGATCACATTATTAGTGACATCGTGGGCTGAGAGTGGGTGCGTAATTTCTACTTAACATTAAATAAGTGTTATTAAAAGAACAAATTAATAAACTGAAGCAGCACAGATTAACTCTTTATAATTATTGAAGTGGACACTCCTGAAACAACTCCCCATGTTTAAATGTCTGTCTTTGACCAGGTTTTTGGGCACCTGTATTCATATCTCCTTAAACAAAAGCAAATACGGCAGGAAATACTTCACAAATCAGGCAGCGTCTATGGAGACACAAGCATATATATCCTTATATGAGGTTAAAATCAAGTTGTGCCTCTTTATATTCCTGGCATATGCCTTGCCATGTTTTATAACATTAAAGATACTAAATAAATTCAAGCTATTGTTACAATTATACTGAGAGTCATAGAGATGTACAGCATGGAAACAGACCCTTCTGTCCAACCCGTCCATACTGACCAGATATCCCAACCCAATCTAGTCCCACCTGCAGCACCCAGCACATATCCCTCCAAACCCTTCCTATTCATATACCCATCCAAATGCCTCTGAAATGTTGCAATTGTACCAGCCTCCACCACATCCTCTGGCAACTCATTCCATACACATACCACCCTCTGCGTGAAAAAGTTGCCCCTTAGGTCTCTTTTATATCTTTCCCCTCTCACCCTAAACCTATGCCCGCTAGATCTGGAATCATCAACCCCAGGGAAAAGACTTTGTCTATTTATCCTATCCACGCCCCTCATAATTTTGTAAACCTCTATAAGGTCACCCCTCAGCCTCCGACGCTCCAGAGAAAACAGCCCCAGCCTGTTCAGTCTCTCCCTATAGCTCAAATCCTCCAACACTGGTGGGAAATGAATGCAATGCCATAATATCATTAGTTAATAATGTTTTCTCTCCCCTCTAATCATCCACTCTCAATGTCACTGTTTGAATGTTTGCTATAACTTTTCTTCTCTTATGTTTTCTACTGCTTTAGAATTTGGATGGAACGAGTGAGTGGGGTGGGGGTGGGTAATGGGGAGAGGGGGATCAATTTAGTTTAGTTGCTTAACAGTTATCATTTGGTTCAGAAAATATCAAGATCAGAGGGTTTGATCTTCATCTGGATGAGGCAGCCCTTCCCCATTTTAAAAAACAAGTCATATGCAGTGGTTTGGCAATACTTTAATAATCAAACACACTATCGAAGAGGAGGAGGAGGAGGAGGAGGAGGAGGGAATGAGATTACAGACACCAGCCTGCCAATTTAACATTAACATTGCTAAAAACAGGCACAAACCTAACACTCTCCATCAGCACCACTGAAGATAAAGACATTTTTTTAATAAACCTGTTCAGAAGTGATATGACACACCTCCATTTAATGTGAGATATGAATCCAGAGTATGCTGCTCTGAGTTTGACATGCTTCAATGAAAGAGGCCCATATTTTTGAATTAATCTGTTTGGAGATGTTTTGATCCATTTCTGGGACCAGTGGGACTTGAAGCCAGACTTTCTACCTCAGAAATAAGGGCATTACTGCTGTGCCATAAGTCTCATCAAGAGTAGGTCAAAAGAATTAAACTATTATGAGGTTCTCCATCTTTAAATAGACTTTGGTGGAGTGGTTAAGATGACCAATGGCATTTACAGGAAACTGTGATGAGAAATACACAGGAATAAAACTATATGCTTATAGGGTGAAATATGCAAGGTTAGAGGAGGCTTAGAAAAACTTAGTTTGAATGGTATGTTTCTATGCTGAAATTTCCTGATTTGTTACCATGCAGGTGGTGGACAGGTTTAGGAAGTCAAGAGATGAGTTACTCACTGTAGAATTCCTAGCTTCTTGTTCACAGTACTTTTATGGCTGATCCAGTTCAGTTCCTCATCAACGGTAAATTCCGGGATGTGAATGGTAAAAGATTCACTGATGATAATGCAATTGAATGTCAAGAAGAGATGGGCATAGTCTCTTTTTATTGGAGACAGTCACTACCTGTTTTCCACTTATCATCCCAAGCTTGGATAGTGTCCAGGTCTTCCTGCATGATGATACTGAGTGCTTCAGTATCTGAGAAGTCTTGAAGGGTGCTGAAAGTTGTGCAATTATCAGTGAAAATCCCACTTCTGACCTTATAATAGCCTTATAATAGAGGGAGAGTCATTTTCTTTTTAATTTCAAAATTATACTTTATTCACAAATATACCTTTATATGCATACACAGTCACTAAAGCAGTTCAGTTCTGTACAGTAGCATTTGGAGAAACAAACAAACATTGGTGTTTGGCTATACAACAAAACAAACCAAAGGCATTTCTTACTTATTCAAGACAATATTTATAAATATTCGAAGCACTGGGGGTGGGGGTGGTGGTGGTGGTGGCGGGGGATACGTGATAATTGATTGGAACCCCATCTAACTTCAACAGAAAGTCTTTCACCAAGCTGATGATCCTCCAGGCAGAGTCGATGCTTGTCTTGGTGTATGTCCCAGGGAACAGACCATAGAGCACAGAGTCCTACGTCACAGAGCTGCTCGGGATGAACCCCAACCAAAACCACTACATCTTCTCCAGACTTCCTTTGCAAAGACACATTCCCAGAAGGAGAAGTGTGACAGTCTCTACCCCCTGTGCCTGCTTCAAGGGCAGTGTGCAGTGGTGCTGAGAGTTGGTGTACACGAAGGCTCTCACAGGAACGGTCGTGCCTTTCTCACCACCAACCAAGCGTTGTCTTGGTGCTCGTTAGAAAGTTCTGGTGATGAGGCATTCTGCCGAATGACTTTGATAATCCGTTCAGGGAACAACCCAACAGGATCTAGGCTGTCCTTTTCCTGCAGGATGTCGAGGACTCAATGTGCTGACCACTTCCTGGTGCACGTGGGCAAAGGTGTTTTACTTTGCAAATTTCTCCATGAAGGACAGGCGATTTGGAATAGTCAAATTAGTTGGAGCATTCCATAGCAACAAGGCCAATTCCATCCTTTGCAATGTCAGGGACAAGTGGAACCTCAATACGTGATGACACTTAATTTTAGTGTTTGCGCCCTGAAGGAATACACACAGCTTGATGCAGTCACACACAAAGATGGACACCAGGATGATGACAGTGTTGGGAACATTCTCTATTTCCTCCCCACTGCCCCACCCCCAGGAGTTCTGTACATGTTTTGTGCCCTTTGAGCAGGGTCCATCTGAAACCTCAAGATGAAGTGGAAGATGATTCGGGTTACTGCAACAGTGCAGGTTCAGGGAATGGGCCAATCCTGCGTCACATAAAGCAAGACAGTACCTCACACCTGATGACCAGGTCTTTACCCAAAGTGGAGGGGGATTAATTCTCCCAAAAGCTCAGTTTCTGCCTCACCTTGGTGATATGCTCATGTCAGGTTTTTGCACATGGACCAGCCCCTCTGAACCATATTCCCAACACCTTCAGGTAATCTGTCCTTATGGTGAAGGGGATGAAGGATTGGTCAGTTCCCAAAGAACTCACTCTTGGCTTCACTCTTGCCTTCATTTATCATGGCTCCCAAGCCCAGTTGGAACTGGTCACAGATGCTCATGAGTCTGCACACTGACAGTGGATCTGAGCAGAAAATGGTGACATCATCCATGTACAGGGAAGCTTGGATCGGCTGGTCTCCGCTGCCTGGAATAGTCACTCCTCTCAAGCTCACATCCTTCCCAATGGACTCAGCAAAAGGTTCTATACAACACACAAATAAGGCAGGAGAGAGTGGGCTGCCTTGCCTGACTCCAGATCTGATCAGAAAACTTTCTGATTCCCACCCATTGATTGGGAATGTACTACTAATGTTGGTGGTGAGAAGTCAGATCCAACTATGGATTCCCTCTCTAAAGCCCCTTCCACGTGTAGGTTTGTGATGTCCTGTCAAAGAGGGAAGGTCATTGATGAAGCAGCCAAAGATAGAACATTACCCTGAAAGAATCATGCAGTGATGTCCTGGGATTGAAATTTGCAACAGAGAATGTTAAGGTGCAGGCTATCATCATCACTGAGGTCTTCAGATCTTCTTCTAGCAGCTCATTCCATACATGCACCACTGTCAGTGTGCAAATGTTGCCCCTTTGGTCCCTTTTAAATCTTTCCACACTCACCCTAAACCTTTCCCTCTAGTTCTGGACTCCCCCATCCCAGGGAAAAAACCTTGTCTATTTACCCTATCCATGCCACTCATAGTTAAAAATCACCAAACAT
Organism: Chiloscyllium plagiosum; assembly: GCF_037043375.1. NCBI lineage: Eukaryota > Metazoa > Chordata > Chondrichthyes > Orectolobiformes > Hemiscylliidae > Chiloscyllium > Chiloscyllium plagiosum. The sequence continues at coordinate 22,508,333 of NW_028270158.1, read as the reverse complement.
CAGGTGGCTGTTGAAGGAGCAGCACTCTGAAAGCTAGTGCTTCCAAATAAACCTGTTGTACTATAACCTGCTGTTGTGTGATTTTTAACTTTGTCCACCCCAGTCCAACAACGGCACCTCCAAATCACGACCCTCATGATTTTATAAACCTTTAAGGTCACCCCTCAGCCTCCGATACTCCAGGGAAAACAGCTCCAGCCTGTTCAGCCTCTCCCTATAGCTCAAACCCTCCAACCCTGGTAACATCCTTGTAAATCTTTTCTGAACTCTTTCAAGTTTCACAACATCCTTCCTATAGGAAGGAGACCAGAACTGCACACAATATTCCAGAAGCAGCCTAACCAATGTCTTGTACAGCCACAATATGACCTCCGAATTCTTCTACTCAATGCTCTGACCAATAAAGGAAAGCATTCTAAATGCCTTCTTCACAATTCTATCTACCGGAGACTCCACTTTCAAGGAGCTATGACCAGTACTCCAAGGTCTCTTTGTTCAGCAACACTCCCAGGGCCTTACCATTAAGCATAAAACATCTCTATGACTTTCTGACAAGTTGTTAATTAAGCTTATCTAACTCCACACGTTAATTAGCAATATTAATTCACCTCACTTCTCTCATAAGAAATGATTGAAGCAGAGTTATAAATTGCAGGTTTTTTTCTCTGGCTAACTATACAATATTGTCAGTGACTGTGTATGAAGAATGATTTATCACATGGAAACTCTGTGGTGTGTGGATTTCTCAGCTTGAAACACTGACTCCCCTAGTCTTTCGATCTGCGAGCATACAAATTTTGAAAACTCAGGCTTGTTATTATCTAATAATTACTTGCTGAATTATCTCATCTTCTCTTGTCAATTTTCAGCCTAACTCACACTAAATCCCACTTATCCAACAATTTTCTGCTTAACAAACTACATTAGCTCTTATTGTGATAATACTTCAATGTTGAGGATGGTATGGTATTTCTAATGCTGGCATTTGTAATTAATTCCTTTCAATTTACTGAAAATTCAAAGTAGTGTCAGGAAGATAAATTATGTGTGGAAAGGTACAGCTATAACAATGACATTATTTGTCATGAAAATTAAAACGCTTGTGGTTAACATAGTACATATGTATTTTACTGGACTAATTCTAGAATATCTTCAAGAGTTTTTCATACAATGAAGTACTTTTATAAATCACTGTTGTATTATGGAAAGCACAGAAGCCAAATTATGCACAGCAAATCTCCATAAACAAGAAGACGACAAATGACCAGCTCATCTATTTTAGTGAAATTGGTTGAATGATCAATATTTGTTAGGACATCTGCTGGAACTCCACTGTTCTTCTCTGAAATAAATCTGTGGGTCAACTGAGCAAGCAGACGAGGCCTTGATATGACATCCTAACCAAAAGACTGCACACCTCCAACAGGGCAAAAGTGAGGACTGCAGATGCTGGAAACCAGAGTTTAGATCAGAGTGGTGCTGGAAAAGCACAGCAGGTCAGGCAGCATCCGAGGAGCAGGAAAATCGACATTTTGGGCAAAAGCTCTTCATCAGGAATTCCTGATGTAGGGCTTTTTCCCAAAACGTCGATTTTCCTGCTCCTCGGATGCTGCCTGCACACCTCCAACAGTGCAGCTTTCCAGTAGTATTGAATTGCTGATGTCAGGCTGAGCTCAAATCTCAACTGTTAGTGCAACTTAAACAACTACATCAAGGTTTATAAAAGACACATCAGTATAAATCAAACATATGGTCCTAAAGAGGGCAGCATTTATTCAATGAAGTTACTAAAAGCACAATTTAATTTGCGTACAAAAAATGGCTCAGTTTCAGAAACTGAAATACTGAGGATACAGGCGACTTAGCAATGAGATACGAAGTCATCCATTTAAATGAACAAAGCTTGGTTAACCAGTAGAACAACTTCAGTTTAGTCTACATTATGGTACTGTACCATGTGAGTTAAATAATTAGATCCAGTTTTTTTGTTTGAAAAAGTAAATGTTCCAATTTCTTCTGAAATGTTTCCCAAACTCTATTCTGTGGAACGTTATTCAGAATACAGCTTCAATGCCAAAAGCACATGTGCTTCATACTAAAGAAAGGAGAATAAGTTGAATTTAGATCTGATACTTTCTCTGCTATAACTGCTTAGTTTACTATAAGCACTGGACAAAAGCAGTTAATTCCCTTATGTTTGATATAGAGTATATTAACACAAAACCCAATATAAATATATATGCTTTATATTGTGAAGCAAATAATACATGCATACACCACTGCTTAGAAGCTTTCTGTGAGAAAGATGCAGTGTGTTAGATGGCTAAATGAGTATTTATTTTTCAGTTGAGGCAGCCACACGTTATTGGCATTGATCCTTATTAACAGTATTGGTCCCCTGGGTAAGTGATGTACAGCTTCCATAGAATGATGTTACATCTCAGTTTTTCCAAGATGGATATGTATCTTAAATCACTACTGTTAATTTTGCAGCAACTTACTGTGCAATCTACAATCTATTAAAGCAATCCTATATGTTAGTTATTCACATTTTCTGCCAATCTTCATCTTCTCACTCACTTATGTGGTTATACCCATCAAGAACATGGGAGAGTAAGGAAACCAAACTGCGATTCATCAACTTTACAACATCAGTCTGTTCAACAACATTTCCTTTACTAATTCATTCTGGAATTTTGGGTGTGGCTAGCAAGTACAGAATTAATTATTTAGTGCCCTTGAGGTGGTAGTGAATTGTCTTCTTGAACTGCTGCAGCCCATGTGACAAATGAGCTCCCATAATGCAGGTGGGTAGGAAATTATACAAAAATGATCTGATGAGAATTAAGCAAAGTAATTATGTATTTTTTAATTCATTCTGGGATGTTGATGCAGCTAGCTAGGTCAGAATTTATTGCTAATCCTTAATTGCCCACAAACTAAAGTGTTTGCTAGGCCATTTCAGAGACAAATTAAAAGTCAAACACATTTCTGTGGATCTAGAGTCACACTATAGGTCAGACAAGGTTAGGTTGGCAGATTTTCTTCCCTAAAGAAACTGGAGAGCCAAATGGGTTTTTAGAATTGACAGTGGTTGCCATTAAATTGGCTACTTAATTCCAGATTTTTATTGAATCAAATTCATTATCTGTCATGGTGGGATTCAAACCCTTGTCCTCGAACACCAAACTAGGACTTTGAATTACTAGTCCAGTGGCATTACCACTGTACCACGACATACCCAAGGCTGTATAATGTGTGACTCACATGTCGTAAAGTCTCCATGTATGAGGTGGCTCTTGGCCTTCTTGATGGTGGGCATGTGTTTGACAATTCCTGTTAAAGAAGCCTTGAGAGGTTACTGCAGTGCATCCTGTAGCCGGTACACACTGCAGCCATGGTACAGGGAGTGGACGTTTCAGGTGCTGCACTGTGTGAAGCTGAGACATATTAATGTGGAGCAAATAAAGGTGTTAATTTTCACTAACGTGTCTCCAAAGAGTTGCTTGTATTGATGTTTCTCCAGAAATAAGTGGGGAAGTAAAAGACAAGAATATCCAGTCAGAAGATATATAATAATCAAACTTTTCAAAGACCCTAGGGAAACTGGAGGGAAGGAAATGATGAGAGACAACGCAGATGTACAAAGGAGAGGAAGAAAAATAGGTAAATGGCAGTGCAGCATATTCCATGTTCTCATGTTGATGATTGAAAAGGTTAATATCATAGTGCATGAGGCAACTACAAATGTTCCTGTCCTGATTGTAACTTCAGGGAACTATCCTTGGAGAGCAACAGCATATCTAGAAAAAGGTAGAAGAAAGAATTAACCTGCAGTTCCTGGAACAGATGCAATACAGTATGGTAATCAGCAAGAGAGCCTGGAGTAAGCGTGGATTCATTCATAACAATTTTTACCAGCTGACAGCTGGAGGGAATATATGTATAATAAAGGACTGAAGGCAAAATTAACTGAGGACAAGATTGGAGTATTAGATATCAGATGTTTACAAGCCAGAGAGGATTTGACATTGGAGAAAGCAATTTAGATTGCTTGGTAAATTGTATTTTGGAGGCAAAACAGAGTGAGCTTTCAAGGGGAAAATGAGATGTTATGAAAAAAGTCCTGAGTGAGATTATTCAGTACATAGGCAAACACCCGAACAGTACAGTCCACCAAAATGGAGAAAAGGCTGACAAATGCTATACTGAAGGTCCAAGATGTGGATGGACCAAGTTATACAAATGTGACAACTGCCTAGTAGGGTAGCCAATGTGTCAAAACGTGGGATAATTTTCCTTTTAGGAGACACCAACAATTCTGGAAATAAATGTTGCAATGTCAAACTGGATGTAAGTGGACACACATGGAGTTTAAACTTGACACCAGGTCAGTGTCTCAATTTTATCACATCAGTTTTAATGGCTCAGAATGATTAAACTGCAGCCAGTCTCAATTAAATTCAGGGATCCAGAGGAACACTATTGAAGATAAAAGGCCAACTCACAGCAAAGCTTAGATAGACGGAAAGAGAAATCATGGAATCTCTTTGTGTCTTTCAGCATTAAGCATATCCCCCATTAAAGTGGAATGCATACTTGAAGCTGAAATTAATTCATAAGGTCGATGGGATCGCAGATGTTGACCAAAGAAGTGAACTTTGAAGAGATTTCCCAAAACTGTTCACATGTTTGAGGAAATTGAAGGCAAAGTACCATACAACATGAAGGAATAATGCAAAATCAATCAACTCGTATGCCCAATCTTGGTTAAAATTAAAGAACGAATAGTTTTTATGCTCAGACAGAGGCCAATTTCACTGGTTACTATGACAATAAGATAGTGTTCTGGTACAGTTACAGTACCAAAAAAAGGACTCAAAATAATTTGTGTGGATCCAACTCAATTAAATATAATGGTTGAACATGACATTCATCAATTAACTTCAGCGGATGAAAATCTATCAAAATGAGCTAAGTGCATCATTTTGCCAAACTAGGCACGAACAGTGGATGTTGGTAATTAGTCTGGATGAAGACTCCAAAACGTTAACTATATATACTACAGCTTTCAGGAATCAACAGGTTGCCTCTTGGAAAAATATCTGCATCAGAAATTTTGCAAAAACAATGTTAAACACATCAGTGGCAGTGACCGGTTAAAGTGTCAGATGGATGACATACTAAACATGCAGCTAAAAAAGCACATGACCAAAGAACAAACATGAAGTCACTTCAGAGTGCATGTCTAACACTGAATGGGAAGCATGAGATTCCAAAACCAAGAATAACATTTCTTGGGCACATTATCCAAGCTAGTGGAATCACAAGAGACCAACAAAACCTAAGGTTATATGAACATTCACACCACTCCAAAGACTCTTTGGGATGGTGATTTTTTAACCAAAATTCGCAGTATTAAATGAGCCTTTCAGGAAAGTACAATGCCAAGGTCAATAGTGGTGTGGGATTGTCAACAAGGAAAAAGCTTTTGACAAACTTAAGCAACTCTGATCTCATCAGAAACCTTAGCGTACTGTGGTGCACTTTCAACAGGATTGGGAACTGTACTCTTTTAGGTCCAAAATGATGGAAATGTCTAGATCAGTCTACTGTGCTTCTAGATTACCTACTAACATGGAACGACAGTATGCCACAATTGAGAAAGAAGCTTTAGCACCATGTGGACACACGACAAATGTTCAGATAATGAAATGGACATGCAGTTTAAAATGGCAACCAAATCAATCATTGGTCAATCTTCAGAATACAAAGAGAAAAAGAGTCAATAATATAGAATGAAGCTAATGAGCTCTGAGTGAACAACTGAATATGCACAATGTAGGTATCAAATGGCTGCTGACACACTGCTGAGGATACTAGCACAAGCGGTAGAGAAGATAGATTTAGACTTAGAAAAGGTCAAATTCTACATGTCAGAAATCACAAAGCATTTACCAGATGCAGAAAAATAAATATCAACTTTCAACATTTAGGAAAAGCCCACATGTGAAGAAAAGTGGGTCCTCAATGGAATTTTAATTGCACTAGATGGCCATCTACACATTAGAAACTTGAATTCCCCACCATATGAACACACCCAAGCAACATGGGACCTGTGGATTAAAGCTGTTTAACCTTTGGTCACATTAATAGAAATAATACAAGAATACTTGTGGTAAACATTAAAAACAAACCATTGACCCAATCAGGAGCGATCCAACTCCTTGCTCGCACATATTGCAGTCGGACTAATACTTACAGTTTGCACCAATCCTAATAAAATTCATACTCCACCATCCCATTGGTGCCTGCCAAAATCCCAATCTTCCTGGCTTTTTTTAAAAAGGTTTGAATTTGATTGGGGTGAGTTGCACTGGATGTGATGTCACTGTTTAGCAATGCTGCATGATCATGGGATTTTAAATTTCTTTCCCCTTGCTGCTGGTGTCAAATCATTTGTCTGTTTTGTTTAAAACACTAGGTGTCAACTCCAATTTTTTTTTAAAAAGTGAGCAGGTTTTCATCACAACTTCCCCTATCCCATTCACCCACACCAAGCCGTATCACCATAGGTAACCATTAGTTCAGCTAGTTGCTTTGCTTAGGAGGATACACAATCACAAAGTAGCATACAACATTAAACATTGCATGTTTGCTTCTAAGAGTTTAAAATTAGTGACTCTCTACAGATTGGGAAACGTGCCAAAATTATAGAAGAGCTATTGTTGTGCTGGTTAGGATTAAACCATAAACATTACAGTTAAGTGATGGTTTCTCTCCAGAATCAACAAGTAATATAGAGTAAACTTGTTTGCATAGCGCTGGTTCTGTGCTGATGAACGATATAATGGAAGATGGCCAAGCAGGTAGCAGCCCACAGCTCCAGCAAATCAAGCTAAGTCAGCAACTGGCCCAATCACTTGATTTCAAAACGGGCCAATAAATACTTTCAAATTACTCCTCACTTCTGTTATCTTATACAATCATATCACATGTGGCAAGCGAAGAAACAAAAGTACGATCATACATGTAACTGAAAGCAAAAAAAATTTCAAACTCCTTGAATACAAAGCAGAACGAGTTTGTAAGTCAAACAGAGCAAGAGGGGAAGCTGATGAATATCGTTGCAACTAAACTGACAGGTTTACTGAAAAGACATTGTATTTGTTAAGCCCGTTGAGAATTGCACAAATCCAACAAGCAGTGTGTTAACAAATCCACATGTTTACTATTTCAAAACATTGGCAATAGGTACTTGTCAACTTTTTAATAGTTACTGTGACATACCTGAGAGAATACTTAAGAAACACAATTTTTTTCCCTTTTTTTGCTGTACATGAATATTCAAAACAGACTTGCATTTTTATCACACTTTTCACGAATGCTACATGCTCCTGGTATCTTACAACCAATGAAGTAGCATTTGAACTGCAGTCACTGTTGCAATCACAGTTACAGTCTTGTTCTGCTTCAAGCCTTACATTTTCTTATCTAAAGGGTTAATCAATGTTTTTCATACATTGTAGCTTCCAATCTTTGCAGACATTGACAGGCTCACTGCTAAATGAGGCCAGAAGTGCATTTTACCACAATGAACTCTCATGCCACTTGCACAGCAGTATTAACAAGGCAACAAAAGCAGTTTCCACTGATCTGAAGAGCTTAAGTTGATGGGCAAACAATATTCAAGACGTGGAAGTAAAATACCCAGCAGCCGAGGGCATATTCCACAGCGAAGTGCAGATTGCAGACTACACTGTAGCCCTGGTGTATTGCAGCTGGGTTCTGAATGCACAGTTGGCATGTAAAATTACAAATTTAAGAAATTATGTGTCCTTCCTAGGATAATATAATATTTACATTTTATTACTTCCATTCCATGAAGCAATAAATTCATCAGTATGGGTCTTAACTGTTTGTAAGAAATCTCAGTAGTAATTAATACTTGACTTATTCTTGGTGCAGTATGAATGCACCTTTAATCAGCCTAAACATTCAATTCACTAATTTGTCGACACTTACAATGGCAAGCTAATTATGAACACTGAGAACTGAAGTTTCATGTTGCCGTCAAATTTAAAAATACGAAAATCTCAGGCTAAATAAATCAGCCCGGTAATATAGCTGATAAAAAGGTTTGATTTGCAACTCATGAACGTTAGTTACTGAACTCGACGCCCAGTTCACAGATGACCTCAAATTAATCACTAGTTGAAGTACTTAAAAAGAATAAATGATTCCATTCTAAGCAAACATACAATGTGAAAGATTCAGACTAAAGGAGATAGATCACAATTACAAATTCACTCTCATTCACTGATGACAATGAGATTTGTCAGTTTAAAGAACATGTGCAACTCAGAGAGCGTGAATTATGGAATTAACATAAGAGAACATTTGGCCTTTGTGTCTTTGGAGAGACTCTGAAACAGTTATCTAATTAGTGCCATGCCTCTGCTCTTGCATGTAAGTTACAAATATCTTTCATTCAAGTATTCATTCAATTCTGTTTCGTAAATTACCACTGAAACTTCAATTTTTCTATCAAACAGGTCTTTTGAGACCATAACAACTGCTATGTGAAGAGAATCTCCCATGGATTTTTTTTTTTAAATCATCTTGGCATGACCAAGATAGGAAGAGTGCAGTGACTCCAGTTAATGGACAATATAGAATAAACATATTATACTCAAACACCACTATGGCCAGTTATGAGGTTTCTCTATATTTGACTTGGATGAAAATATCCATCAACTAGATTTCTTCAATAAACAGAAAATTATCAATTCACTGAAAATGCATCCAATGAAGATACAGAAGTGGTAAGAGTAGCAATCTGTCATATGAAAACATAACTGTTTAAATAACCCAAAACACACAAACACAAACTCTTCAAATAAAGGAGGAAAAAGATTTTCCCTCTGCTGATACTAAATTTGAAAAAAAGCCTCTTCTCGCTAATATTGGCTATTCTTGAAGGCAAAAACAATATGGTGTAGAATGTTCCAGAGTCTGTCAATCTTACGGTCTAGCCAATGTGATCAAATTATGAATGCCACACTGTGACTCACGCCAAAATCTCTATGCACTAATGCGACTGACCATGAATGGACAAATACGTTAGAACGAGGCATCAACACGAATAGCAGATCAAGACAAAAAGTCTAGCCCTACAAGAAAAGCTGGTCAAGCTCACACACAGCAATAACACGGACAATTCAGAGACTTGGATAAAGAACCTGTCTGACCAACCACTCACAGACATGGAAAAACCGTCCTAGTACAAGGGATGAACTTCAACCACAGGGATGCAGACAAAAAGGACTTCCTAGCAGCACTAGAATCAACCCTGAAAGACAATGGATTTACAGAAGAAACCCAGCAGGCCATCAGACAAACAGCAGCACCAATACCAAACAGAAAGAAAGAAGGGAACACCCTCAATATACTGGAAAGGAAAGCCCTGGAAGCACTTAGAAAAGACAGAAATATCATAATCCTACTTGCAGACAAAGGGCGCATGACTGTCATCCTGAACAGAACACAATACATTGAAAAAGCAAACACAGCACTCGCAATATCAACCAACAGGTGGCGATGGACCCGACTCCACAGCTAGAAAACCACATTACACCATCCCTCAGGAAACTACACAAGACAGATGAAATTAACAAGATAAACCTCCAAAGTATGAAACCTGAAGGATCCAACACACCCCGTTTCTATGGATTACCAAAGGTACGTAAACAAGGGTCCTCTCCAGGACCATTGTCTCACTTCCCATTACACCGACATGCAGACTAGAAAAGGAACTGCAATGCTAACTGAAACATCTAATAGAAGACTCAACCCACTCCTCCACTACGCCCAGGAATTCCTTAATATCATCAAAGAAAGCAAGGTGGAGGACAACGAGGTCATGGTTTCCTTTGACTTGACAGCCCTAGTCACATGAATAAACATCACCCTAACCAAAGAAACACTGTCCTCACTGCTAGATGAAACAAGGACATAAACACCTGACAGCACCAATTCCATCAGCAAAGACAGCATCCTCGAACTAGTAGACCTGTCCCTCACAACCCACCTTCACCTTCAATGACAAGATCTACAAACAAATCCGCTATGTGGAAGGAAACCCATAAACACAGAAACAACATCCTTACCGATATAAAGTTCATCAAAGAGGAAGAGAACAATAACAGGATTCCCTTCCTAGATGTCACAGTAGAATGAAAAGCCAATGGAGAGCTGCAGACCAGCATCTACAGGAAAGCCACACACACTGACCAGATACTCAACCTCAGGAGCAATTACCTCAATATGCACAAATGGAGCTGCATCAGGACATTATTTAAATGATCCACAAGACACCGCAGCACCCAGGAACTATGAGCAGCTGAGGTAAAACACCTGGACAATGTATTCAGGAACAAGGATAAGCACAGTCCCATGATTCCTGCACATCAGGCCTCAGAAAGAAGACACAACATGCCCAGAGACTCTGGCCACCCTGCCATACATTAAAGACACCGTTGAAATAACAACTATGGCATCATGGTAGCCCACAAACCTACCACCACACTGAAACAACTCCTGATGATTTTAAAGGACCCCATACCAACAAGCAGAATGAACGCCACATACAAAATACCCTGCAAGGACTGCAACAAATATTACATTGGACAAAATGGCAGGAAACTAGCCACCAAAAGACATGATCAACTATCAACATACACATAGACAAAGAGGGACACCAGTTCAACTGGCACAACACATCCATCCTGGGACAGGCATGCATGGGAATTCCTCGAGGCCTGACATTCACTAACAACTCCATTGATGAACACATCGATTTGGACCCCACTTACCAACCTTTCATAACCAGAATCGGAAATGATATCACCTACCACAACAGACCAAGACACATAAATAGCAAGCGGGACAGAACACCAGTGCTTCACCGGAGACTCACTGATGATGATACCTAGCATGGTGATGAAACGTCTGAGAACAAATCTACCAGCTCAGCTAGCAAACTTACAACCTGAACATGAACCAGAGCTACAAATTTTCTCCAAAATCGCGAACTATATTGAAACATTTGTTAGCATATGCAAAGTAGGCAAAGTAAGTTCCTGTTTCATTCGGCAAGTGTAGAATCATGATTGGCTGGGGACCCTCAGAATTGAGCTGATATCGCTCAGGATAAATGATTGTTCAAATGACTGACGAGCCCAATCTTCCAGAGGTTGTTTTGCAATGGGGGCAGATTTTTATGTAAAAATAGAATTTGAGGCCCCAGGTTGGTTTCCTACTTTTTTTCTGCTGTAACCATTCCACTTCTTGGCTAAATAAAGTTCACCCCGGTGTGCATGCTGATGGATCAGAAGTGCTGTAGTGAGCTACTGGCCATGATCTTAATGCCTCTACTATCTAAGATGACCTTGAGTTTTTTTCATTGGCTGACCTGTGTGAGCTGGAGCCAATGGACAGCTGGGAGAAGAGAACCTGTTGAGGAAAGCAATTTTTGAGTGTCCAGATGTAATGGCCTGTCCTTCGAAGTTGGTTCTTGAGCAGCACTGTTTGATGCTAGCACTGTAGATATGGTTCATATATTGATCCAGCTCAGTTCCCAAAAGTCTTTCCATTTGATTACCTGAATTCAGCATAGGCATCACTGGTGAAAGTGCTCAAAGATCTTAATATGAAATTGGTCAATGATCCAGGCTTCACTGTAATAGAGGATGATGGTCGACATAATCTTACAGAGCAAGACTTTTCCTCACTTTCTGAAATCCCTGTTATCAAAGACGCATTGTCACAGTTTGACAAAAGCAGTGCTTGTTCTGCTGATTGGATTCTGGACTTCTTCATCGATGATAGTCCACTGGAAAAGGTGGTTGCTGAGATATGGGAAATGTTGCACATACCCCAGACTCAGCCCTTTTAAGCTGATAACAAGGGGGAGATGTTCAACTGGGCTGAGAGGTCAGTGAGGCACCTACGTTTTGGCAATTTAAGAACAGGCGAAGCATCACACATGAGTTGTTGAGAAGGTTGAATGTCCTTCGCAAATGCTGTGCAAACTGAGCAATCATACAGCATTGTTACGACACGGGTTAAACTCCTCTGCTAATTTAAACCCGACACACAGAGAAGCTCATCTCAAGCTGTAATCTGTTAAATTTCGAGAGGTAAAGAACTATCCCAGAGGTCACTACTGAAGTAAAAATTAACAATTTTATTCTTTAAGTTAAACAGAAACTAATAAAACCAACAACTATTTATAACTCCTTTCTCTTAAACCGATCTTTTACCTTCCACTCTACAATACTAGTCCAAAGAAACCCAATTAAGATTTACAAAACAAAAATCATGTTTCAAAACCAGTCAGCTTTGTCGATTCTCCTTTGTAGATTTTCCTCTAGGTCAGTTTTGATGTTCTGCAGTGCAAACTTCTTATAGACAGGTACCTTTCAGAAAGCTGGATTAGTGGTGCTGGAAGAGCACAGCAGTTCAGGCAGCATCCAAGGAGCAGTAAAATCAATGTTTCTAGCAAAAGCCCTTCATGAAGACTTCGATTTTACTGCTCCTCGGATGCTGCCTGAACTGCTGTGCTCTTCCAGCACCACTAATCCAGAATCTGGTTTCCAGCATCTGCAGTCATTGTTTTTACCTTTCAGAGAGCTCTTCAGCTAGCAGTCTATTTGTTGGTATCCTTGGCAGTTCTCCCCCAGCTGTTCAAAATGCCTGGTTTTCACCCCAAAACATCAGATCATTTCATTGCTTTGATGTCATCCGAATAGTAAAATTCAAATTCAGTTGGATTTTGGTATCTGGGGCATAATCTGATTGGCCGAATTTGAATTTTTGTTCCATGGCAACACAACTCCAACTATTTGCTTCAACCAAGTGTTACATTTTTACCTTGTTCAGGGCAGTCTGTGCTTTGTCAGTCCTTGCTAGCTTCCTCCCTCTCTTAAAGGTACCTCTACACCTCTGTAACAAGCCACAAATTGACAGTCATGGATGTCCATATTATGTTGTTGAATGGAAGTGATCTAGGTTGAAGAGCTTCCGGTTCTAAAGAAGAGTCATTTGATTCAATATATTAATTGTGTTTCCCACTTTGCAGATGCTGTCAGACCTGCTGAGTTTCTCCAGCACCTTGTTATTATTATTGAAGAGTTTCCCAACCAACTGATATTGGATGCTAGTGCCAGGTGGTAGGTCATCTCGGATGAGGTGAATGGTTATATTTAGACAGATGATGAGCAACCTTGTTAGACCCTGGTCTGGGTGCAAAGGTGTCAGAATTAGATTCTCCACTTAGGTTATATCTTCATACAGTAGTTTCAGTATGGTTTCAAACATCAGTGCCTGAGCACAAATGGATGCAAGCTTCCCTTTCCTCTGCGCCATAATAGTCAAGGACCACAGTGTGAGGAGAGATCCTGAACTGTAGCATCTGAAATGACTTTGAGGATGTAGGGTTAAGTTTTGGGTTAGAAGCAAATTCAATAAAAGAGAGCCAGTGGATGAGATCTATTTGGATTTCCAGAAGGTCTTTGACAAGGTGCTAAGTAAGAGCCCATGGTGTCAGAAGCAAACTACTGGCATGGAGGGGGATTCGCTGACTGGCCAAAGACAAAGCATGGGGATCAAAGGGTCTTTATTAGATGGCAGTAGGTAACTAGAGGAGTTTCACAGGGGTCGGTGTTGGGCCAACAACTATTTGCATTACTGACATAGATGAAGGAACTGAGGGCAGTGTTGCTAAGTTTGCAGATGATACAAAGATAGGTGGAGGGGTAGGCAGTGTTGTGGAAGCAGGGAGGCTGCAGAAGCACTTGGAGAATCTAGGGGAGTAAGCAAACAAGTGGCAGATGGAATACATTGTGGGAAAGTGTGAGGTTATGCACTTTGGTAGGAAAAATAGAGGCATAGACTATTTTCTAAATGGGGAAAGACTTCAGCAACCTGAAGCACAAAGGGACTTGAGAGTCCAGGTTCAGGATCCTCTTAAGGTTAACATGTTGGGTCAGTTGGCAATTAGGAAGACAAATGTAATGTTAGCATTCATTTCAAGAGGTCTAGAATACAAGAACAGAGGTTGTACTGCTGAGGCTATAGAAGGCTCTGGTGAGACTGTGTTTGAAATATTGTTATCAGTTTTGGGCCCCGTATCTAAGGAAGGGTGTGCTGGTGTTGGAGGGGGTCAAGAAGAGGTTTACAAGAATGATCCCAGGGATGAGGGGCTTTTCATATGAGGAGCAGTTGAGGACGCTGGGCTTGCACTCAATGGAATTTAGAAGTTTGAGGAGGGATCTGATTGGAACTTAGAGAATACTGAGAGGCCTGGATGTGGAGAAGATGTCTCAACTAATAGGAAAGATGAATACCTGAGGGCACAGCCTCAGAATGAAAGGACCAATTCTTTAGAACTGAGATGAGGAGGAATTTGTTCAGCCATGGAATGGTGAATGTGGAACTCACTGCTGCAGAGTGTTGTGAAGACCAAGTCATTGAGTCTATTTAAGACAGAGATACATAAGTTCTCAATTAGTAAGGGGATCAAGGGTTATGGGGAGAAGCAGGAAAATGTGGTTGAGAAACATATCAGCCTGATTTTATTCTCATACCTTATCGTCTTAGGAGCTGCTTAGCTTTAAATATGGCACTATTGCCATGAGGCCAGAAGGATCATGCAATAACAAACACATGTAACAAAAATTAGAAAATAATTCATGAGGTGACAATTGGAAGATTGAGTGAGAATAAACTATCTGAACCATGGCAGACCATGTGCCATGAAACTCATGTGACAAAACATTTTTATGGGAAATAGGAAAATTCCTCCACAAGTCATGATACTTGTGGTGTCCTGGAAACTTGCCTTTTAAAATTATCAAGTTATTCTAAGATCATGAACTCAGGGCTCAGATAAATAATAAACTGCATTAAAATACACAATATTGAAGAGTAAAATTGAAGTCACTTGGTGAAACCCATGGAAAGTATGAAAAATGAAAGAATTTTCATTGGACTAAAGCTGAACACTTTAAAATGAATCTATGAAGCAGAGCATTACATTGAAAATACAGCATAGACTATTCACAAATAAGTTATTCAGTCCAATACATAGCTGGGAACAATGAATGATTTGGGATGCTGGTTTTGGATTGGGGTGTACAAAGTTAAAAGTCACCCAACACCAGGTTATGATCCAACAGGTTTAACTGGAAGCACTAGCTTTCGGAGTACCGCTCCTTCATCACAACCACCTAATAAAGGAGCTGTTCTCCAAAAGCTAGTGTTTCAAATTAAACCTGTGGGAACAATGAAGAGCTTTCAATTTAATATATATTTTGTATTTCAAGAATGGGAAGGGGAGACAGTTTTAGCTTAATTTTTCAATTGCTCTTGGTGCCTTGCTGTTGAGGTGTCTGGAAGCCTGTTCGTTTACATGCAATTTAATGAGATTTTATAAGTCTTGAAGTGAAAAGATGGGAGTTATTGCTTGATTGTGAAAAAAAGATGTGCTTTCGCTCATGATGAGGGTCCTGGACACAATAACAGAGAAGAATCCAGGAGGAATTGGTCATTTTGTGTGTGGTTGTGCCAAATGTTGGAGGCCAAAGTTGCTGCTGAGATGAAAAGCTATTGTTGTGGGAAAGCAGGTAAAACTGCTTTTGTTAGAGGCAAAAAGGGTGGCTTTTAAGGCATCAGTCTCTGAAAATTTCGGGACCAAGGACTCATTGGTTTGTGCTTGGCTGATGATAACAAAGTGCAACTAGGAGTTTTTGACTTGGCATGTCGGGCAAGATAAACATCAGCTGGAGAGCTGGGACTGACTGTGAAACTGCTCCTCTAATGCTCCCATCTGCCAGAAACATGGCACAGAATGAAAAGTGTTTCATGTGGCACAAGTTGAAATATGTTAGCTTGTTAATGCAAAACTTATTTCACCTTTAGTTTCATGTGTCAGTTGGCTGTTCCATCTACATTAACTTTAGTTTGCATGTTATAGGAAAAATCTTAAAAGGTGAAATCTTGGTTGGCTGGTTGGAAAATTAATCTCTTCTCAAATGTTACCAGTTTCTTGGGACTCATAACAGCATCAATACTACTTCCTTCAACAACCTACCTCTGGTAAGAAATTCCAAATCTACTTTCTCTTAAGGATAAAGACTCCATAACATTTAACTTTGTTTGCAACGGTCAATATTTTAAACAGACTACGTATACCAGACACATTCTGGCTATATTAATTTGCTTAACAGTGTAAGACAGGTAACAATGTTTAAAGTGTATAACAATAGGTCATCTAGTTATAGAAACATCATATAAAGTGGGTTCCTAATGTGCATTTGGTTGTAATTGAGGATAGTTTCTCAACTACACACCAGCAGCCTGTAACCGCATCTGCAAACATATGTCTTCGAAAATCACCTCCATCTGTACAAACAGACCTGAAAAATATATTTTAACTTAAAAAAATAAGCAAGAGGCATTCTCCTTCATAGTCCATGGTGCAACATACAATTTTCTGCATTTTCTCTCTAAGTCCATATAAAGATGGAGTAAATGTTCCAAATTTGCTTTAAGATAATCCAACTGGACCAAGGAAGTAGGTAACATCAAATGTGTATCCTTATTTAACAAAGGAACTCTCTAGGAAACAATTTCATGTCAGCCATTTCACACTTCATCTTGTCCAAATTTAATTAAACAATCCAATTTATTCCAAAATCAGACATTTATTTGGAAAGAACAGAAAACTTACAATGGCAGCAGTTAACCAGGAATGAGATCAGTGTTTATTTCATATCTGAGCAATCATTCATTAAGATAAAATAGATTTTCAGGCATCACCCTATTGACTTGTTATTACCAGCTTTGATCAACAACCCAAAAGTATTATGGCAGGCAATTTTGAAATGAATGCTTAATGCTCACAATTTTCCTCTTAAATATTCTTCTTAGATTTTTAGGATTTTACATTTTTAGGAAGACAATCAGTAAAAGTGAACAGGGTAATCAAGAGTTAAGTCCACATGTTGGGATTATCTGACCCAGCTTAACAGCAATGCAACAAAGCTTTAAATTCTATATGGTTAAATTTCCATTATAAAAAAATTATTATAGCAAAATGGTAATCCTGCCTACCATCAAAAACAAAGTTAATTAAATTGTGTGAGCCAGGGAAAGTGCCAAAGATCCATCATTCACTCATTGATCACTTTAGTTATTACACTGGACCATATGATTTGCAACAAAAAAATAATGAAACTAGGCAACTCTGCTTCTGTAACCACTTCTGCACGGTATGTTCAATAAAATTAAGGAAAATAAAAAGGTCCAAGTTTTTAAAAAGTACACTGTGGAAGCCAAGATACTCATTTAATTACAATGCATTCTGACGGTGAAAAACATTTCTTCAGGATACAGTCCAAATGCTAATTTTTCCATGATAGTCTCTGGAACCTTCAGAACTGTTTAGAAATAACAACTTGTAATCCAATAGAAATACACTTTTCTGAAGGAAGTAGCAATAATTGTAGGTTAAAGTCTGTCAACTTGAATCTGAAGGCAAAGGTTATGATCCATGATGACATACACCTCAGTAGTTAGGACAATGCTGTGTGATAATGAAGGTTAAATTCTTTCCAAAAGTCACACAAATTTTACATTATATTGTAGTTTCTCAATAGGGTTAAGAAAAGGCAAGCAAACTGTTCCTAAACTTATTGATTTGTCATTGCTTAAACAGACACTGAAGACAGTGCAATGGATGATAAAGGAGAATTAAGAAGCTATAACCATAATGGAAGACTGCAAGAGGTGGAAATTCATTTCTTCAGAAAGACAAGGCCAGTGGCTGACAGAATAGTGCTTTTTAACGTTATAAAAAGAATTGGTAGGGTTTACATGAATACTACAATTTTGGAGGAAATCCATAACTGGGGGACACGCAATGATAAATCCTGGAGAAACAGATGCAGAGTGTAGTTAGGCTGTGAAATCTGCAATCAAACATTAAAGCGCAAGAAGAGGTTGTTTAAATCATGAAGTCTGCACTGTTTCTTTTCTGAAAAACTACAGTTCATTCCACTTCTTAACTCTTTGCCTAGATTCCTATTTTTTTTCCCCTCGGCAGTATTCGCTTTTGAAAGCTCCCACCAAATTGGTTTCCAACATTCTATCAGGCAATGTATTGCAAAGCACCCAATGAATAAAGTTGTTGACATGGTTATCTTGAATGCATTTAAGGGGAAGCCATTTAACTACAAAAGATAGAAACAGGGTTAAGTAAAGCACAAAGCAACCCATCAGGTCCAGGGATTTAGAGGCTTTTAGTCCCATTAGTTTCCTCAGTATTGTTTCTCTGGTAATAGTAACAGTGTTTACTTTTTCTCCACTTTAGTTCCTTGATTATTCTGCACTTTTGGAATGAAGACTGATACAAAGTATTTATTCAACTCCTTTGCCTGGTTGCCCATTATTATTTCCCCAGCATCCTGGTCTAAAGGCCTATCTTCATTTTGCCCTCTTTCTTTCTTTTAATAAGTTTAAAGTAACGCTTACCTTTTTGCTTTCATACTACTTGTTAATTTGCCCTCAGATTATTTTCTCCTCTTTAATATGTTTTATGTCAGTTTTTGTGGGCTTTTTAAACTCTCTCGATCCTCTGACTTTTACATTTTTTTTCTTTTAATATGCTACTCCCCTTAATTTTCTTGGGTAACCATGGATGGTTTATCACCTTCCTGAAATCCTTCTTACTTACTGGAATATATTTATGCTGTGATACCTTATTTTCTTAAATACCTGCCACTGTTCTTCAATCATCTTTTCTGCTAAACTCCAATACCAATCTACTCCAGGAGAAAGTGAGAACTGCAGATGCTGGAGATCAGAGCTGAAAATGTGTTGCTGGAAAAGCGCAGCAGGTCAGGCAGCATCCAGGGAGCAGGAGAATAGACATTTCGGGCATGAGCCCTTCTTCAGGAATGAAAATGTGGCCCATGCCCGAAACGTCGATTCTCCTGCTCCCTGGATGCTGCCTGACCTGCTGCGCTTTTCCAGCTACCAATCCCCTCCAGCCAATTCTGCCCTCATCCCAATGTAATTGCCTTTATTTAAGTTTTGCACAGTTGTTTCTGAGACAAGTTCCTCCATTTCAAACTGAATGCCAGGTTCTACCGTGTTATGGTCACTGTTTCCTGGGGCATCTTCTACTCTGAGATCATTTTGAGTATTGTCTTGAATGCGTATTTTTTAAAAGAAACAAAAGAAAATTGAGGCATGATCGATATGCAAATCAAACTGGGTTGCCTTTTCTTAACCTCATGAGTGCACAGCTGAATTGTTAAGACTCAAAATGCTTTCTGGGGATTTGCACATTTGCCATAATCCTGTGGGAGACCAAAGGAACCCCACAAAGATCATGGGGTTATGCTGGGATACAGCAGAATACCCCAATCCCAATATCTGTTCTCACACTTTTCCAAAGAACTTTCAATTACAAATAGAAGCCCTAAAATTAACATTTTGCAATTTTTTTTATTGTTTCTACTCACATGATATGCAGTCAACCAACATAACTTCAACGTACTCACTGTTCTAATGTAGAAAGCTTAGCAGCCAACGTCCACACAGCAAGCTCCCAAAATCAGCAATACGATAAATGATCAGATAAGAAGATTCCATCACATTGATTAAGAGGTAACTATTAGCTGAATTATCAGAGAAAGCTTTCTTTCTAGTTGGATCATAGTCTGCCCACTTGAAACAGTAGGTGGGTCTTGGGTTAACATCTCACTAAAACTCTCCTTCAGCACCATATTGTAATGTCACCCTAGATTTTGTGTTTTAGTCTCTGCAGTGAGACTTTAATTAAACCACAACTTTTGATATGCACATGTTATCAGTGAACATCAGCTAAAATTGCGAATAAAGAGATTATTGGGACTCGTCCAAATTACCAATATATAGGTCTCACCAAACATCAAACCAAAAGGAAAACTTGTGAAAAATCCATCTTTAGTTTAAAAAAAATCCCTTAGTATTAATCTTATTTAAACACAGATAACTGGAATCAGCTGAGTGTCTTAAAAGGATAATCAATTTTGAACTGCCCTGAAGAAAGAAAGGTTAAAGATGTGCAGTGCAATTATAATAACCACATGCCAGCAGAAGGTGAAGCCCTTTTAGGGACCCTGGCCAGAGCAATCAGACAGTAGAGAAAGAGACTATCGGATCTGCAAACCATCAAACTATCAAGTGATTTGTCACTCAAGAGACAGACAAACACACTCAGGTAATGTAGCCTAGTAACTACTGACTAATGACTCACAAAATATCTGGAGATCAACATCTTGCACAGTGTTTGAATCAGGTGCTTGAATACAATTTAAAGAGGCTATGTAATTGAAGGAGATCTGCCTTATGAGACATTCAAGGATGAAAACATAATCAAAAATCTGCTCAATACCAAATGTATTATACAACAAACAATTTAATATTGTCAGTTGGTAATTTAATACTTTTGATAGATAAAAATGATAGAAACATAGAAGACATGAGGAGTAGGTCATTTGACTGCTCTGAATTCAATATGATTGTGGTTGACTTTATTTTAAATGCCAAACTCCTGTTCTCTCTCAGTATTCCTTGATGCCCTTTGTGTCTGGAAACCTATTTCTTTTTTGAAATATATTCAATAACTTGGCCTCCACAGCCATCTAAGATTCCTACAGATTCACCACCCTTTGAGTGAAGAAATTTCTCCTTATCTCAATCTAAATAGCCTACCCTATTATTTGAGAGGGTGGCCCCTGTTCTTGACACCCCTGACGTGGGAAACATCATCCTTTTTTTTAATTTTTTTTAAAAATTAGGTTACTTACAGTGTGGAAACAAGCTGTGTATCACTGAAAGAATATTGTACATTTCAATGACATCCCCTCTTACGCTTCTAAACTCCAGTGAATACAGGTCCGGTTGACTCAATCTCTGCTCATATGACAATCCTATCATCCCAGACATCAATCTGATGAACCTTCACTGCACTCACTTGATGACAATTCCTGTATATCCCTTTTTTATATAAGGAGACGAAGACTGCACACAATACCAACATGCAGTCGCACCAAGGCTATGTACGGTTCCAGCTGAAAATGTGTTGCTGGAAAAGCGCAGCAGGTCAGGCAGCATCCAGGGAACAGGAGAATCGACGTTTCGGGCATAAGCCCTTCTTCAGGTACGGTTCCAGTAAGACATCCTTATTCGATGTCTTCTTAACTGCCTACTGAATTTGCATGCTTCCTTTCAGTGACATTATACAAAGACACCCAGATCTCTTTGTACATCAACATTTTCCAATCTGTCACCATTTAAACAATATTCTGGTATTCTGTTTTGGTAACAAAGTGGATAACTTCACACTGTGTCAGCCACGTATTTGCCCACTCACAACTTTGCTAAATTGCCTGAAAGCCTCTTTACAACCTCCTCACCAGTCACAATCCCACCTTTTGTACTAAAAGCTAACTTAAAAATATTACATTTGAATCCCTCATCCAAATCATTGATAAATATTATACCCAAGCACTTATACCTGCAGTACTCCACTTGTCAATATGTTCAACTCCAAAAAAAGACCCATTTGTTCCTAATCTCTACTTCTTGTCTGCTAACTACTTCTTAATCTATGTCAGTATATTATCATCAAGCCCAGGTATTTTAATTTTGCATCGCAAACTCTTGTGGGATTTTATCAAAGAACTTTGAAAATCCAAATGCACCACATTCCCTGGTTCTCCCTTCTCTATTCTACTAGTTACATCCACTGAAAAATTACAGTAAGTTTGTCAAATATGATTTCCATTCATAAATCCATATCAACTTTATTGATATTTCCTAAGCGGCCTATCACATCCTTTAACATTTTCTCTATTACTGATATTCAACTAATCTGTTTTCTATTTTCATTCTTTCCCTCCTTTTTCAAATAGCGGGGTTACATTTGCCACCCTCTAATCTGTCACAAATATTCCAGAATTCGTAGATTTGCGTAAAGACTTGTAGCTCAGGTGCCAGCTGTTGTAGTTGTGGTTATGTTCACCGAGCTGGGAAGTTGATTTGCAGATGTGTCGTCCCCTGTCTAGGTGACATCTTCAGTGCTTTGGAGCCTCCTGTGAAGCGCGTCTGTACTGACTCTTTTGGAATTTATTTGGTGCTGCTCCTGCTTACACAAAATCTTGTAAACTACCTTAGTCTTACACATGACGGGCATAGGGTCTTTTGTCCTGGTGAGTTGTCGTCTGAGCGTGGCTGTTGGTTTACGGGCTGTCATGAATCCCAGTGGTCGAAGAAGTCTGGCTGTCAGTTCTGAGGCAAATGATATGTTGGCCTTCATAGCAAGAGGATTCGAGTATAGGAGCAGGGATGCCTTGCTGTAATTATACAGGGCCTTGGTGAGACCACACATGAAATATTATGTTCTGTTTTGGTTTCCTTATCAGAGGAAGGATGTTCTTGCTATAGAGGGATTGCAGCCAAGGTTACAAGACTGATTCCTGGGTTGGAAATGTGTTGCTGGAAAAGCGCAGCAGGTCAGGCAGCATCCAGGGAACAGGAGAATCGATGTTTCGGGCATAAGCCATTCCTGGGTTGGCTGCTTGATATAGGAGGAGAGGTTGAATTGGTTTGATTATATTCACTGCAGTTCAGGAGAATGAGCAGGGGAATCTCATAGAAACCTACCAAAATTCAAATACGTAGAATGTTCATGATGACAGGGGAGTCCAGAACCAGGAGTCACAGCCTAGGATATGGGATAAAACATTTAGGGTTAAGGCTAGATGAAATCATTTCACCCAGAGTGTGATGAGCCTTGAAATTCACTACCACACAAAGCAGTCAAGGTCAAAACATTGTACAATTTCATAAAGGAGTTGGACATAGTACTCGAGGCTGAAGGGGTCAAAGGTTAGGGAGGAATAGTAAAACAGGCTACTCAGTCAGATGCGAAGCCATGACGATAAAGAATGGTGCAGCAATATCTGAAACAAAATATCTGTTAAAGTTGGGATGGAACCAGGGGATTCCTGCACTATCAGCTCTGTCTGGTGACTATCCTTATGGCTGTGCACATATTAACTGTTTTGTTACTGTAAGTGCTATCTACAAATATCTCAGCTCTGCAGATGCTCCAGTGCCTTCAGGCACTGCTCCAGATCTAAAACCCAGGTTTTAAGTTGGTATTTCCTGCACATAGGGTCATCCTAGACAGCGTAAGAACTTATCACAGAGTCACAGAGATGTACAGCACAGAAACAGACCCTTCAGACCTACTCGTCCATGCCGACCAGATATCCTAACCTAATCTAGTCCCATTTACCAGCACTTGGCCCATATCCCTCCAAACTCTTCCTATTCAGATGCCTTTTAAATGTTGCTTTTGTACAGACTCCACTGCATCCTCTGGCAGCTCATTCCATACACGCACCACCCTCCGTGTGAAAAAGCTGCCCAGGTCCCTTTTATATCTTTCCCCTCTCACACTGAACCTATGCCCTCTAATTCTGGACTCTCCCCTTCACATTTATTTCCATTAGTTCTTGTATTTTGCACATTATGTAATCTATGCCAAAGAGTAAACCCTCATAGGCTTTTGCAAGGTTTGTAGCTCAGGTTGAGGTTTAGGATGTAGGTTTGCTCGCTGAGCTGTAGGTTTGATATCCAGACGTTTCATTACCTGGCTAGGTAACATCATCAGTGGCGACCTCCAAGTGAAGCGAAGCTGTTGTCTCCTTCTTTCTATTTATATATTTTTCCTGGATGGGTTTCCTGGAGTTTGTGGTGATGTCATTTCCTGTTTGTTTTCTGAGTGGTTGATAGATGGCATCTAGATTTATGTGTTTGTTGATGATGTTACCTAGCCAGGTAATGAAACGTCTGGATATCAAACCTACAGCTCAGCGAGCAAACCTATAACCTAAACCTCAACTTGAGCTACAAACCGTCACAAACCTTGCAAAAACCTATGGGCGCAACACGCTACAACTGGCCCGAAGATGGGAAAGGAATGCCATCCGAGAGAGTTCCACCTGCGAACAACTGTACTTCCTGCATGAATGTTTAAGAAAACAGGTACTGCCAAAATGTCTCCAATATAAACCGCCAATAAAAACACCTCAAGCCAGAGGTTTAACAGAACAAAATGGCCGCAGAATGCTCCGAGAACTAATCAATGACGCCCACCATAGACTCCGAAAATACAACCAGGAAATTGCACGCCAAAAACCGTTATTCAAACAAGCAACAAATCATGAATGGACAGACGCGGTAGAACAAGCCATAAACACCAAACAACGACAAACAGAGAAAGAAAAATCGGGACCTGAAGAAAAAAACTTGACAAACTCACAAACAAAGACAAAACCGATAACACAGGGGCATGGATAAAGAACTTGTCAGACCGAACCCTATCAGACACAGAAAAACCGGTACTAGTAAAAGGACTAAATTTCAATTACCGAGACGCTGACAAGAAGGATTTCCTAGCGGCATTAGAAACCACATTGAAGGACAACAATCTCACAGAAGAAACACAACAAACAATCAGACAGTTGCACCTACTCTAAGCCGAAAGAGGGAAGGAAACAAACTGAATGCACAAGAAAAGAAAGCCCTAGAACACCTCAAAAAAGACAAAAACATCGTTATATTACCTGCAGACAAAGGGTCAGCTCACAGTAATCCTGAACAGAAGGGACAACATACAGAAAGCCAATGCCCATTACTCGCAGACACCAACACCTACCAACAGGTGGCGCTAGACCCAACCCCACAACGAGGAAACAAAATTACATATCTCCTAAGAAAATTACACAATTCCGGACAATTAAACAAGATGGAATTCCAGAAAATGAAACCTGATGGGACCAACATCCCATGATTCTACGGACTACCAAAAATCCATAAACCAGGAGCCCCCCCTCAGACCCATAGTCTCACTACCTGGAACACCAACTTACAGACTGGCCAAAGAACTACACGCAAGACTGAAGTACCTCGTAGAAGAGTCACAGCACTCCATCCACTCCACCCAGGAATTCCTAAAAATCGTCAAAAACACCAAAATAGAGGAAGACGAAACAATGATCTCATTCGACATAACAGCACTGTTCATCTCCATCAACATCGACCTGGCAAAGGAAACACTTACCACACTCTTAGAACAGACCATCACACACACC
This sequence comes from Chiloscyllium plagiosum, assembly GCF_037043375.1. Lineage (NCBI taxonomy): Eukaryota > Metazoa > Chordata > Chondrichthyes > Orectolobiformes > Hemiscylliidae > Chiloscyllium > Chiloscyllium plagiosum. Next base: position 22,483,059 of record NW_028270158.1, on the reverse strand, counting down.
CCAACCACCACCAATCACATTACCGACGAAAATATCATGAAGCTAGTGGACCTGTGCCTCACCACCCACTTCACCTTCAACAACATAGTCTACAAACAAACCAACGGCACACCCATGGGATCTCCGCTATCAGGATTCATAGCAGAAGCGGTAATGCAAAGCGGTAATTCATAGCGGTAAAGCGGTAGAACAAACAGCCCTACCAATCATCAAACCAAAAATGTGGGTTCACTACGTAGATGATACCTTTGTCATCACAAAACAAAACAAGATAGAAGAGACATTTAACATCATCAACAACACCCTCACAGACATAAAGTTCACCAAGGAGGAAGAAACTGACAACAAACTCGCATTCCTGGACGTCACAGTCGAAAGAAAGGACAACGGAGAACTACAAACCTGCGTATACAGAAAACCGACAAACACTGACCAAATACTTAACTACACCAGCAACCATCCCAACACACACAAATTAAGCTGTATCAGAACACTATTCCAACGAGCCACCACACACTGCAGCACAGACGAACTTCGAAAAACAGAGAACCTTTCAAGAAGAACGGATACTCAAAAAACACAGTGCGCAGATTCCTCAAGAACAAACCACGACAAGCAGACCAAACACAGCCAGAAGCCCTAACCACCTTACCATACATCAAGGAAGTTTCAGAAATGACAGCCAGACTACTGAGACCCCTTGGAATCCTAGTAGCACACAAACCCACCAACACTCTCAAACAAAAACTAACAAACTTAAAAGACCCAGTACAACCCATGGACAAAACCAACATCATCTACAAAATTCCATGCAAGGACTGCCACAAACACTACGTAGCACAAACAGGAAGAAAGTTAGCCACCAGGATACACGAACACCAGCTAGCCACAAAAAGACATGACTCTCTCTCCCTCGTAGCCCTACACACGGATGAAAAAATCCACCATTTCGACTGGGACAACACATCTATCCCAGGACAGGCTAAGCAAAGATATGCCAGAGAATTCCTAGAGGCCTGGCACTCCAACCACAACGTCACAAACAAACACATAGATCTCGATGCCATCTATCAACCCCTCAGAAAACGAACAGGAAATGACATCACCACAAACCCCAGGAATCCCATCCAGGAGAAAGATATAAATAGAAAGCAGGAGACAACAGCTTCGCTTCACTTGGAGGTCACCACTGATGATGTTACCTAGCCAGGTAATGAAATGTCTGGATATCAAACTTACAGCTCAGCGATCAAACCTACACTCTAAAATTAAACCCTCATCTGATCGTCAAACTTCTTCCTTCTCATTAAACTTAGCAATTTAAGTCTGTACCTATTCACTCTGTCAATGCATTTAGCCTACCCTAAACAAAAATCATAAAAGAACATTCTTTCAACGAGGAAAAAAGCAGGCCATTTCTATAGAATAGAGATGTGAACAGTGAACCCAAACAGTAAACCATTTAAAGGCCATTTTATTTATTCCTTATATTAAAGGAATGTTAATTTCTCTCATATTTCCCGGGGGTTTCCTGGGTCAGAGGGGCAGGATACAAATATAGCTCTAACATTAAGCACATGAACCTAACTTATTTGGAAAATGCTTCAGGAATAATGTCTCAATGTGCTTGCCTCCACTTGCTGGGTCTCTGCTTAGTTATGGTTCATCCAAAAATAGTAAACATCTTGGCTTTTACCAGACCCCTAACAGATAAGAGGATCTCAAGAGGATCTCAAAAGGACTTGAGAGCAAGATCCTGGTATTAAAAGAGCTTGGTCCAGCTGGAAGCATCAGGGTTATAAGGACTTGTCATAGCTTTGATATCACTGAAAGATTCAACTTTTCATTAGATCCAGAATCATAGAATCCTATTACATAGAATGCCATATGATTCACCATGCCTGCTTAGACTCTTTCAAAGAAATATCCAAGTAATCAATACAGAACTTGAATATTGCTGAAAAAAGGCATACTTTATCAGGCATTTTACTGGACATTAGTTAGGATAATTCACATGAAACACTCAGTAGAGGAAAATCAACTTTTATACTGTATGAGAGGAGATTTGTTGGCAAGTGGACTCTGATTGATAGAGACATTCCCAAAGATAATAAACCCAGTTAATGATGGCTGACAGCTAACTGTCAAGCATTGGATTCTCTGCTTGAAATGTAAAAAAGAGTCAATCACCCTGGCAGAGTTGGCAGCAGCAGAGGCAACAGCAGCAGTGTAGTACGTGGAAGCTATGGAAATGATAACAGAAACAATCACAAAGATGTTAGTGGAGGAAGCAACAGAAATGGCAGAGGAGCAGGCAACAAGGAGCAGGATAGAGGAAATGAGGATACTGTAAGATAACAAGCTTAAGCGGCAAGGGAAGTTCTTGGGAAAATTTTGAAAGTAAGCGGTAACATTTCTTGCAACTTTGCTCTTCATAATACATAGGAAGCTGCTCTGATATCTGCTTTTGATGCCTAATGTTTGAATTTGATGTCTAATGATCACTTCTCCAAATTTAAAAAAACTATAATTGCTTTTGAATACTTTTGAAAACTTCAATGACTCATGTACTTGTTGGACTGTAATGTTTATTGAGCACTTTTGATGGAGAGTTTGCATGGTTTCTGTGATCAACACTGGTCAATGTTTTCTGTGAGGAGACTACGATGACTAAAACAATGAGCAGCACGGTGGCTCAGTGGTTAGCACAGCTGCCTCACAGCACCAGGGTCCCAGGTCCCAGGGTGACTATCTGTGTGGAGCTTGCACATTGTCTGCGTGGGTTTCCTCCGGGTGCTCCGGTTTCCTCCCTCAGTCCAAAGATGTGCAGGTCAGGTGAATTGGCCATGCTAAATTGCCCAGAGTGTTAGGTGCATTAGTCAGGGGGAAATGGGTCGGTGTGGGTTACTCTTCAGAGGGTCGGTGTGGACTTGTTGGGCCAAAGGACCTGTTTCCACACTGTAGGAAATCTAATCTAATCTTGTTTTAAAAAGAGTTTGTGACACCATGCAATGCAAGTCGCTGAATGTTGTTTAATCACTTTTATCCCTCCATCCTTTCAAACATCCTTCCCTGTTGTTCTTTCATTCCTTTCCCTGAATCCATCCTTACTTATTCCTTGGCTTTATATTTGCTTTAATACTGCTACTTTCTAACATCTTTGGGTTTGTGGGTAATGCAAAGAGGAGCTGGAGCGGGTGGATGGTTTTAGAAACAAAGCCAATGAGTAGATGCGACAATTTCCTATGTCCAGTCTCTCAATCAAGCACCGAATGAGTATCTCTGATAGGGACCATCCACCCCCAACTGACATTTAGTGGTCTGTGCCCTTTAATCGGCCACATCAGGTCCTCAATTGATTGTGGGATGGGAAGGTAACAGCATACCCTTTTGCCACCCTCAGCCAAACGTAATTCATATGGATCTGGGAAGGGGAAGGAGTTTTGGTACACCGCCACCCTGCTGAATTAAGTGACCATCCTATCTCTGAGTTCACAACCTCCTGGAGTACATGATTCTACCTTGTACCTCCATTTCTCCCATATGGTGTCTGCTTTGCTGAGTATTTCTAGCATGTTGAACTTGCATTTCAACTTTGTGAATACTTGACTTCTTCAAATTGAAAGTTATGGCAACATCACTTCATAAACCAACAGTAGGATACAGACAATTCTTGGGATGATGGTGTCTCCAACTTTGGACTTTGCTACCTAATGTGTGTTGTCTGCCCCTGACATGATGACACTCCTCCTTCAACGTACATGATATCCCAAAGGATCCTACACAAGAATAGCCGGACCACATAATCTTGATTCTTGATTTCTCTGCCAACTTATGACATGAAGCACTTGAGATATAATGATACAGATATAGTTAAATAGATGGAAATGTTTAACTAGAATATTACTTTAAATAAAATGGTAGAAAGTAGAATAAACAGACTTTGATTCTGGCCTCTTGCACATGCCTGATTGTTATCCATCTGCAATTATACTGTCAGCCACCTCAATACCAAGTTCCAAAATTTCTTCCTTAAATCTCTCTGTTTCTCCACTATTTTTAATACATTGCTTAAAATGTATTTCTTTGGTAAGTTTCTTTTCACTTGTCACGATATCTCCTGATGCAGCTAAATGTTAAACTAGGGTTGCTAATGCTCCCATGAAGCATCTTGTAATATTTTCCCATGTGAAAGGTGCAATCCATACAAGTTGTTAGAAGAAATGAGAAGAGAGTTTACATACAGCTTTTTTGTACAGTGTGCATTTACAATCCCTTTAAAGGAAGATTAAGCAGGTTAAAGCCTGGTACAAATGGTCATAGCTTTTTGGCACATGTTCCATTCATTTGTGTCTCAAAAGGTACAAGCAGGATCCTGAACAGTATACAGACCTGGTTTATGGGTTTAAATGGCCTACTGTGGGCGTACTATGCACATTGTATAGGCTACATGAAACAGTAGCCTTACATGCATAGGAGTAGACATGGCCCCCCTCTTTCCAACAACACCGGCAATATTGCTCCACAAGTCATCTGTTTTTGAATTGAATAATCACCCCTCAAGAGACAGTGTACCAAATGCTTTACTTTTATTTCCTCTTATGGAATCAAGGCATAGCTCTCTTTTGTGTCAAAATGGGTTAGAATGCTAACTGAGAACTGACAGTTGTGACAATTGAGGTGGAATCTGAGACTAATGAACTAGCACAAGGGTGTTTAGTTATATTCCCAATACTAAAACAAAGATAGCGATCATCCTCAAACAGAAAAGGCTCTTGGAATTTTATTCATATTCTTTCATGATTAAAGTCCTTCAGAGCTTAATCTCCTGCATTTGTTACAATGAAAACTGAATGGACAGTTACTGAACTGCATTTAACAGCGAATGAATACTCAATCTTCTTCAAAACTCCTAGAAGTTTTTCACTGTTGAAACCTATCATTTTGGAAATATTTTCCAGCACCCGCAGAGGGATTCTGGGGAATCAAAGAGCTTTCCATCCTGAAAAATGACTTTCCACATGGACAGCCCTTTGGCATTAAACAACTGCTGATATCTACAACAGCCTCACAGAACATTAACAGAAGTAAGCTACAACCTGCATTTTGACTCAGAATGACAGTCTATTTCTGTACTTCCAACCTCTACTTTTATTCTATTATTTCACTGAAGTATTACTTTCCCAATGATTTGGTATATTGCAGCTGTCCTTTTTTTCAGGTATTGTATTTCTTTTGTTGGAGTTAAAGTTACAGCATTTTTTATTTAAATGTTATTGAAAATACCACAACATACACAGCCAACTATCTCAATCAAAAGTTTTTTTTAATTGAAGCATTAAACTGTTAAAAAGAAAACATTTCCAAGGTTTGGTTTTAAAGTAAAATTTCTTGTCCACTCAAGATGTAAAATGAGGCAAGGTTTTAAAATGTGATGCGTATTTTAGAGTAGACTGTAGTAGTGTAAGGGAATCAAATCTTGACATGGAAGTCAACATCAGGAATGGGGAGGAAATGATGGGAGACTTCAAAATTACACTTTTGCCTGAACCAGTAGCAAAGACATCATTATTTACTTTCCTGTCTGTATTTTGAAGAGATTTGCACAATACTTAAGGCAGACAGAATATTGGGGTTTTTTTGTGGCTCAGTGTCACTGGTTCATACTGTTCTGTAAAGTGTGGTAGGAGGTTTATTACATTAGAGACATCGTGCAGATGTTAACCCAGACCACGCAATATGATTCATTCATAGTAGTGACACCTTAGTGCCAGATCTGTCCAATTGAGCACTAGGGTCACTTCTGTTATATGCTGCCAATCATATCTTCGAAGTATATGGAGTGTTTTGGGGCTCAATGATCTAGTGAATGCAAGAATAGCCACTTTCTGGTCCAAAGAGTAGAGTCTTAAAGAGTGTAAATGAGTAGGCACTATATAACAACCTAGCTTTAGGATTGTTTCCCACACGATCTTACTTTACTCTCCTATCAAATCTGCATGACATCATCACAGTGGCTTATTCCAATGAATTAAGTATTAACCTTTTCAAACCCTTCTGAACCCAACTTTGACTCATTTGCTCGTCTTTAAATACAAGAGGACACAGGTTTCAAGGGAAAAACTAGTAAAACAAAACAACAAATTGCAGGATAACTCAAGATGCAATAGAACACAATACACAGTTTCTAATTTGTGGGCTAGCACCAGGAGTAAACAATTACCAGAAGCAATGCCCACCTGATTCACAATCAAGACTTACAGGAAGTGAACTTACTACCTCTACCTTGTCTTGCATATACGTAACTCCAGTCCTGTCCAATGTATTGATTTGTCAATGTCCTTTGATGTGGTGAACAAATCACTGATTTAAACAAGTCTGCAATCCAGCGTTACTTTTCCAGGGCACAAAGGAATTGACAATAAGTGTAGCCTCATTAGCAATGCATGGATACAAAACACACTTATATCTATTAAAATAAAATAATGTATATTTATTAATAACATATGGATCATGCAATACAAATAACCACCAATTACAATGCCCTCATTTAATTAAGTCTCCAAAGTCAAATTCTGGGCACAAGTTCAAATTTGCTGGTGGTGCTATTACATTTGTTGCCTGACAAATGTGAATTTGTACTCCTGTTCATTTTCTGCTTCTTCCTTCTCCCCTGTAAATCCATTTCTGAAGACAAAACCTATATCAAGCTAGATTTCCATCCGTATGGATTAGCCTTTGCTATGGCTCAACAGTGGATTACTTTTAGTATAAGCTTGATTATAGAATGCCAATAAGCGGATTCAGTCAGGATGCTTCACAGCTAAATTAAAACAAGTCTTTACATACGTTATATTTAATCATTTCCAAAAAAAGGGTGATAGCTTTCGCTATTAACCAAGAATGCTAATTAACACCAGGAGAAAGAGGCAACACTTAAATAGGACTGAATTACAATTTGTAGAACAAATGCTGAATTTATAGTAGTCCAGTCGACAGTATTTTCTTTGAAATCAATAACTGAAATGAATAGCAGCTGAAAGTAAAATGAAAGCTACACTGTGCCCAAAATAATATACTCTCTATTTTCATTATACTAATTTGCAAAGAAATATAATACTTTTGTGCACACTGATAAAACCAGTTACAATGTTGGTTACATCTAAACTGCTTAAACTATCCCCAAACATGTACAAAGACAAAATAACACCATCACCTCCCAAGGTCTCCTTCAAGTCACATGCCATTCCAACCTGGACACATATCATTATTGCTTCTTGTTGGTTGCAATTTAAAATTATTTAGTCTCGATTCATCATTGTGTCATCTACAATGGAGACATCTGCAGACTGAATGATGGATTTGTGGGACACCTCCAGTCAGTCGGCAAAGGTAACCCCAAATGTTGACTTCCAGTCAACTTTCATTTAATTTACCATCTTGCTCCCAAACTGACCATTCAGTCCTCAGCCTCCTGCAATTTTCTAATTAAACTCAACTTAACTTCAAGTAATTGCATCTCATCTTCCAATGATACAGTCTTCCATTCTTAATGTAGAATATACCCATCCTGAATGATGATGGAGCCCAGTAACTTAGTGCAAGAGACAAGGCTAAAGTATTTCCCTTGCTTGAAGTATTTTATCTTCCACTAGAAATGCAAAGTGGGCGATCTATATCAGCCTACTCCAGAGGTCCCCAGAATCTCAGATGCCAGTCATCAAACAATTCACTTCACTCCATGTGATATCGAGAAACGAATGAAGCCACTGGATACTAGAAAGGATATGGGCCCTGACAACATGCTAGCAAGAGTACGGAGGGTTTGTGCACTCAACTAGCCACATCGCAGCTTGTGTCCAGTGGTAACACGGGCATCTATCCACAAAGTGGGAAATTACCCCAGGTGTCCAAAAACCAATAAGAATCCAACCTGGAAATTATAGTCAGATCAGTCTCTTGATCATGAGCAAAGTTAGCAAGTTTTGAGAAGAGTTGTAGCTCAGATTGTGGTTCTCAATGTAGGTTTGCTTGCTGAGCTGGAAGGTTTGTTATCAGACATTTCGTCACCATATCATCATCAGTGAGCATCCAGATAAAGCACTGGTGGCATGGCATGCTTTCTATTTATGTGTTTAGGTTTCCTTGAGTTGGTGAGGTCATTTCTTGTGGCGATACCATTTCCAGTTCTTTTTTTCGGGGTGGGGGGGGATAGTAAATGGGATCCAAGTCAATATATTTGTTGATAGAGTTCTGGTTGGAATGCCATGCCTCTAGGAATTCTCATGTGTGTCTCTGTTTGGCATATCCTAAAATGGATATATTGTCCCAGTCGAAGTGGTGTCCTTCCTCATCTGTATATCAGGATACAAGTGAGAGTGGATCATGGCTTTTTGTGGCTAGTTGATGTTCGTGTATCCTGGTGGCTAGCTTTCTGCCTATTTGTCCAACATAGTGTTTATTATACTTCTTGCAAGGTATTTTGCAAGTGACATTAGTTTTGCTTGTTGTCTGCATAGAGTTTTTCAAGTTCATTAGCTGCTGTTTTAGTGTGTTGATGCGTTTGTGAGCCACCATGATGCCAAGGGGTCTGAGTAGTCTGACATTCATTTCCGAGATGTCTTTGATGTAGGGGAGTGTGACTAGGGTTTTTGGATGTGTTTTGTCTGTTTGTTGGGGTTTGTTGCTGAGAAATTGATGGACTGTGTTCATTGGGTGTCAATCATTTTGAATACACTGTATAGATGATTTTCCTCTGCTCTGCACAGTTCCTCTGTGCTGCAGTGTCTGATGGCTCGTTGAAATAATGCTCTAATGCAGCTTAGTTTGTGGGTGTTGGGATGATTGCTTCTGTATTTGTCAGTATTTGCTGTTTTCCTGTAGACACTAGTTTGAAGGTCCCCATTGGCTATTCACTCTACTGCTAAGCAGAATTGGAAGGTATTGGAGCAAAGTATTGGAAGGGGTCATTGACAGTTCTATTTAATGACACTTGCAAAGGAACAACATGTTCTCTGCCATTCAGTTTTGGTTTTACCAAGGCCACACAACTCCTGACCTCATTGCAGCTTTAGTTCAAACATGGACAAAACAGCTGATCTCCAGAGGTTAGGTTAGTGCAATTGCCCTTCATATCAATTGCCCTTCTCACCCTAAACCTATGCCCTCTAGTTCTGGACTCCCCCACCCCAGGGAAAATATCTTGTCTATTTCTTTCAAGTTAGTGTCCCAGGCTCAACCAACTTCAGCTGTTTCAACAATGTCTGGCTCTCCATCTTAAGCTCAGCAGTAGGTATGTTCATTGATGATTGTGAAATCATCAACACCATTCACAACTCCTCAGACACAGAAGGACTCCAAGTCGAAATGTGGTAAGACCTGCACAACTTCCAGGCTTGGACTAATAAGTGGCAAGTGGCACACGTACTACACAAGTGTGATGATACTATGGTTTTAAGGAGGTGTATTTTGTCCTTTTTTTTTGAAGAAAGATTTTGAGCCTCGGTGAAAAGCTGTCTCTTCCAAGCTAATAAACAGCTTGTGAGGCCTTGGGGGTTTCTTAAAAAAAAAGTTGGAACAATAAAAGCAGCATGAACGAATAGAGTCAAGCTACTATACCTCTCTCTCGACAGGAGTTTTCTCTTAGTGTTCTTTTCTCCTGGACTGGAGAAATATCGCATGTGAGACAATCTATTTTACTGAATTTGCCTTTGCCAAGGGTGTGTTTATTGAATGTTACTATATTGGAACAGTTGCTGTTTAGTAGTTAACTAATCCATTTTTCTGTTATATTTTCCAATAGATTTAAAGTTATACCAATTCTTCTTTCTTCTGTTTGTATTTTAATTGTACGGTAAGAAGAAAATGTAGTTTGCTTAAGGCCAAGTAGTGCAACCAATCGAGTTACATCTGGTACATAGCACCTTACCCTTGCCTTTAAAAAAGATACAAGTTAGGGTCTAGGCTATCTCTTTGATACGTTTGAAGGGGTTTGGTCTGGCCCATTATACAAGTACAAGGCAATGGCCATCACCAACAAGAGAGAATTAAACCATTGTCCCTTAACATTCAGTGTCACTGCTTTCCCCCAACATCATCAATATCCTGGGTTTACCATTGCTTGGAAACTGAGCTGGAAAAACCATATAAACAATATAGTTTAAAAAGCAGATTAAAGTTCAAAACTATGTGGTGAATAACTCATCTCTTGTCTCCTTAATACCTGTCCACCATCTGCAAGGCATGGATCAGAACTGTGATTAAATACTCCCCAAGTGCCTGAATAAGTGGAGCTCTGACAATACTCAAGACGGTTGACACTATCCTAGACCAAACAGCCTGCATGACTCCAACCACATACATCAACTTCAACATTCACTCCTTTCACCATGAACACAGAATGGGAGCAGTGTGTACCATCAACAAGGGTGGCACAGTGGCTCAGTGGTTAACACTGTTGCCTCACAGTGCCAGGGACCCGGGTTCAATTCCAATGTTGGGTGACTGTCTGTGTGGACATTGCACATTCGCCCTGTGTCTGCGTAGGTTTCCTCCGGGTGCTCCGGTTTCCTCCCACAGTCCAAAAATGTACAGGTTAGGTGAATTGGCCATGCTAAGTTGCCCATAGGGTAGGTTATTAGTCGGGGTAAATATAGGGTAGTGGAATGGGTCTGGGTGGGTTAGCTTTTGGAGGGTTGGTGTGGACAAATTGGGCCAAAGGGCCTGCTTCCACATTGTAGGGATTCTAATTCTAAAATTCTAAACAAGATGACAGTCTTTTCCAAATCCATGACCTCTATCACCTAGAAGGACAAAGGCAATTGATGCAGGGAACTGCATTACTTGCAGGTTTTTCCTCCAAGCTACACGCCATCCTGAATTGGAACAGTATCAATGTTCCTTTACTGTTGTTGGATCAAAACCCTGGAACTTCCCTCATAATAGCCCTGTCGGTTAGCCTACCCCGGAAGATAGCAACCACCTTCTCCAGGGCGATCAGGGTTGGAAAATGCATGATGATCTTGCCAGCAACACCCACATTCCATCAAGTAATGAAAACAAATCACCTTCTCAAGGGCAATTAAAGGGAGACAACAAATGACAACTCTGCTAGTGACAGCGACATCCCCAGACATTTTAGGTGATTCTTGTACAGCAATTTCAGTACCAAAAGATGTATTTAATAGATTTTCAAACACACAACCTTTAGGGTTTTGTTTTGAATGTATTTAGTAAACGGAAGGGAAGAAGAAACTACAGTAATTGTTGATATGTGGTAATGAACCTAAAGCAGAATTGGGTCCTGCAGTGAAAGATGAGTTTCATATGTTTCCAAATGTACAACCTTTAGGCTTTCAGTTTTAAGAAGTTCTATATAGTAAACGGAAAGAAAATATCATTATTACGATAATTGTTGGTTCATGTGGCAATCAGCCAAAGAATAAATGTAAATATTTACCTTAAAACTGTAGGGGCATTACAACAGGAATTATTACATTGCCTGCAGCGAGGCAAGAAATTCTACCATATGTCTTTCATTTCTCAGCTGCGCATCCAACAAGCAAAGCCATCTCTGTGACATGGATCGGCACTTCACACTGTCAGCTGGCCTTTCAAACAGCGGTATATTTAAACACCTACTGGTCAAAGTAGTTAATGGGAAACTCTCTGCTAGTCATCTAAACAAATCTATGCTTTAATCCGTGATTAAAAGTTCATTCAGATGTTTTTTATTAGAATTTAAAAGGAAATCTATTTTTGTGGGTATATTACCTGCTTTGTCTTGTTTCCCTTCATTAATCCTTTCCTGTCTGACAGATCCTGTCCTGATCTGTCCTGTAGCCCAGGCAGTTGGGGAAAATGAAAAAAAAAATAGCTTTCAAGCCAACAAATCACTATGAAGACGACTCATATTTACACACTGTTCTTCACAATATCTGGACACTCAAAAGCATTTCAGAACCAATGAAATAAAGTGCAGTCACTGTTGTAGCATAGCAACTTGACAACTCATTTGCCCTCAAAAGCCTGCAACAACTAGCAATGAAATAACATCTGCAGTCATTGTTTTTACCAAGTTACTGGATCAGCTGTTTTATTAATATTGAGTAAAGTACAAATGTCGGTCAAGGTATCTATAGAACATTCTTGCTCTTCAAGACTGTCCTGGGATGTTTTATATCCATTTGAGAAAGCAGTTAGTTTAATATCACATTCAAAACAATACACCTCCAAATATGAAACGCTTCCTCAATACAATGCTGGAATGTCAGTCTACATCTTGTGTAGTCCCTGATTTGGGCATAAATATCTGTTGGATGGACATTCACCAGGGTATCCATGATTGAAAGGTAATTGGAAGTTGGGGTAGAAGATGTTTGAATTGTCAAGTAATTGAGGACTTGGTTCAGAAGATGTTGTTATTACCCTCAAGATTTTATTTCAGGATAGTCATCAGCTGGTTGAGGCAATATTAACGGCAAGAATTAGATCCACCAAAAATTTCTGGATCTGATATTCTTGACTTTCTCCTTCCCAAAAATACGGCAACCCTGTGAGTTCTGTTTGACTGGGTCAAAATGCCTCTGAGGTTTACCAAACAAGATCGGAAAAATGGCTCAGTTCCAAGATCTGCCACGGTGTTGGACAATAAAACAAGCGCAGAAATAAGGTCTCTGATGTTTGCAGTGACATCCATAAAGCTTCCAAACCTAAACATGCCAAAAAAAATCAATTAAAAACCTAAGTAATTTTTGTGTTGAAACCTTTCAGACACTGATTGCCAACACAAGGCACACTTCACATTTTCTTTCAGACAATCTATCATCCAAATGCCAATCTGTCAAAATGAAGTACTGTTCAATCTTATTTCAGTGATAGAACAGACAGCAGTACAGCACAGTACAGGCTCTTCAGCCCTCGATGGTGAGCCAGCATTTTATCCTACTCGAAGATCAGACCAACCTACATACCTTTCATTATACTAACTACCATGTGCCTATCCAAGAGTCACTTAAATATCCCTAATGTTCCTGACTCCACTATCACTGCTGGCAGTGCATTATGCACCGACCACTCTCTGAGCAAAGAACCTGCCTGTGACATCTCCCCGAAACCTTCCTCCAATGATCTTAAAATTATGCCCCTTCATGGTAAACATTTCTCTGGCTACCCACTTTATCTATGCCTCTCAACATCTTACAAACATCTATCAAGTCACCTCTCATCATTATTCTCTCCACTAAGAAAAGCCCTTGCTCCCTCTACGCCACTGTACCTAGAAGGAGAAAGTGAGGACTGCAGATGGTGGAGATCGGAGTCAAGAGTGTGGTGCTGGAAAAGCACAGCAGGTCAGGCAGCATCCGAGGAGCAGTAGAAACAACACTTTGGGCAAGAGCCCTTCATCAGAAATGGCTGATCACAAATGGCTTTTCGAGCACCACACTGTATCTAGACGCCATTAGCAACGTTCTTTGAAAATTCTCATCTTTGCTTTTAAATACCTCTATGGCCTCGTCCATTCCAATGTCTGTAGCCAAAGCCAGCCCTACAACACTGAGATCTCTGTGTTTCTCCAATTTTTCTTTTGGTGCACCATGGATTTTCTCTGACCTACTATTGGCAGTCATGCCTTCAGTAGCCAATGCTCTAAGCTGTGGAATTCCCTCTGTGAATCTATCTTACCTCCAGTAGTCATGATTTGGAGATGCTGGTGTTGGACTGGGGTGTACAAAGTTAAAAATCATACAACACCAGGTTATAGTCCAACAGGTTTAATTGGAAGCACACTAGTTTTCGGAGCGACGCTCCTTCATCAGGTGATAGTCATCACCTGATGAAGGAGCGTCGCTCCGAAAGCTAGTGTGCTTCCAATTAAACCTGTTGGACTATAACCTGGTGTTGTATGATTTTTAACTTTACCTCCAGTAAAATGCTTACTAACACCTACTACTTTGACCAACATTGATATCTCTCCTGTGAGTTGAATATTGTTTGAAAACGCCAGTGGGGCATTTTACTATGTTAAAAGTGCAACATAAATGTAAGTCATTATTTCTTTGAATCTTCACATACAAATTTGTATTTTAATACATGTAATAAGGTTCTCAGTTCTTTACCAGATCTCTTCTTTCACAAGACAGTTAGATTGCCCATTGTGGATATTCTTCCCTGTCCATTAAAAAAGGCTATCAGGAGATAAATCAATGCTGAAGGAGTGTGGAGGTGTGCTTCGATATTGTTTGAGAAGGCTGTAAAACTGGGCTGTGTATTTGCAACATCATTTCTTTGTGCCTGACATGTTGATTTTCAAAAAAAGGCAAGTTGTTTTGCTGTACTTGTCGCAAGGCAGCTTTCCTTGAACAAATTATCTCTGGAATCCCTGGCTTTCACTGATGTTCGCAGGAAAAAAAGAACAAGTACACAAGAATACGCTCAAATATTGTTGGAAAATGAGTTGAAATGGAAGGAGGTAGAACAAGACGCGTGGTTTCAATGAAAACTGGATTATGACGTGCAGATGCATTATATCCACATACAAGAAAAAATAATTTCAAAATAAATGACACAATTTCCTTTGATAAATTATATTATTGTAATTTAATCCACCAAAAAGTAAATAATACAACGGAAAGCAAACAAGAATGTTGGAACCGATTCTGCAAACCTGGCCAATGTTTATCCTTCAATCAACACCTCTGAAACAGATTACTCACTCATTATCACGTTGCTGGTTGTAAGATCCTGCCACATTGAAATTGACTGCCACATGCCCGAAATTACAATAGTGACTAAAGTTCAATATTGACTGTGAAGCAATCTGGGACTTCCAAGGTGCCGAAAGATATTATATGAATTATTTATTCTGTGAACTCAAATGGACTCAATGAAAACAGAATATTTTAAAATTCAAACAACAAAAATGGTCAGAATCATAATGATCACATGAGTAAACTTACGCATGTGCGTATGATATACATCACGGTTATTTTCTTGTACAAAAATAAACTTTTTTAAAAGTGCTCAGAAACAAAAATGATAGGGTGCTAAGCAAATGAATTATGAGAAATGAAATTTGCAGGCAGCTTACAGCCATTGTATTTCTTTTGAAAAACGCACTTAAAAATACATCTTATTGAGTCTTCCAGTTGTCCTAAACTAAAACACGCCATTGGACAATTTAGCAGCTCTGACAATAGCTACAGCCAAGGTGGTCTGCCTTCTAAGCTGCTGAAGAGCATCTGGGGCTCAGAATGGTATTGCATGCTCACTGATGATGGGATCTTTATATAATCTTCAGTAAAACAAGTGAAGGTATCTCAAATTTACAACAGCATAGGCTGTTTCGATGTAACTTGTCATCACAAAAAAATGGAAGTTAATTACATGCCAAATAAAGCAGAGTTACGTTCATTTTAAGGAACATTAATACATATTCTCAAAAAGGTACTTCATTATTGCCAAGCCTTCATTTGTTTTGTTGAATGTTCTCTGAACCCCTTAGGAGCCTTCCTGTTGCAGTTTGTTAATGGTGGAAGTGCCTCAGGCGAATACAGTGCTAACATTCTGCCAACAGAAAAGCTTCTGCAGGATGTAGCAGAGTCTGAGTCTCAGGTTACCCAATGAGGTGGAGAGCAGGAAGCTGAACAGTCTGAACAGCCTAGGATTAACCCTCTTTCCCCAAAGGCACACAGTAGCATTTCTTATACCACATCATAAGTCTATTACTCATCAATGGTTTTAACTTAAAGAGACAGCTCTTTCTTTCAATGCCCAACAGACATATCCACACACAAACTTCAAATCTCTTTTCACACTCTCTTACTCTCATCAATACATTACTGTTTTAAATTCACTTAGCAAAGTGGCAAGGCTGTTGATATAAGCCAAGAAACATTGCCACATAAGCTACAATTTTAAGGTTTCAATGAATGGCAGTAAGCAAAACATTCTCTAGTCTAATGTAACATATACATCAGCATCTACAGATTTTGTGGTCAATGCTTACTGAGTATAGTTAACCAAGAACAGGAAACATAGCATTATTTTGGTTTAGTCAGTGGTTGATCTTCATTCAAGACAAGCGTAACAGAAAATTGACCACTAACTGTAACATTCTTCATTTGTGCACATTACAAGCTATGCTATATCAGAAGTTGTAATTACATTACTTCATACATTCATTACACAATTTTACAAACCACTATATCCTCTTTATCTCCAATTTAACAAAAAAAAAGCAGGTTAAAGCTAAATGATTATCACAGTTATTCCCTCCTTCCACTCGACCCTAGGCAGTTCCCACATCCCCCAGTTTTTCCATGGCTAAGTTGTCCACTTGATTTTCAGTTTTTCTCTCCAGATAACTGGCTCAAGTCTTTATGTAGGTTTTGTGAAGGAGTCAACTTTTCCATAGATTTATGTGTTATTTTATCTTTTGGAAGAAGATATTCATTGCAAAAATGTGGCAAAAACCTAACATAATCGGGGGAGGGGGAAAAGAAACGGAAATGTGTTTGTCACACATTGAGGAAGATATAGCACTACTTTGGAGCATTAGAACTGCTCAAAACTTCAAATGATTAACATGGAAAGAAAGTGGAGTAAGAAAGGTTTAGCTTACTGGAAACAATTACTGTGGTTTAAGGAGTTAAAAATACTTATATTGTTTTCATTTTTGTTTGAGTTTTTTTTGACACTATGGCAACTGCTGAGATCCCTTTCAAGAAACAATACACAAATGGGTTACTGCCTCGGCTTTTAAAGAGTCCAGGTACACGAGTTCGATTATTTCAAGATCTAGATGTAATCATGTGCAGCCCATACAACAATAATTAAATGTTATAAGCACAGGAAAACATCTTCATCAGGGACATTAGGAAGCACTGAAAGTTCTGGCAGAGAATTTTGAGGAATGATGTTTACTTTAACAATCCAGTGACAATTTTAAAAGTTTCTTTCCAAACAACCACTATTAAATGCATGTCTGAAGGGATTCAACTGCTATGGTTTTCTTCTAAATGCCGATTTACAGGCCTCAGGAGAGGGGTTATACTGTTTTTCTTGGAGATAGAGAACACAAAAATTTGGTTGGTAATATATGGGTATTTGCCAAGCTTCAAACCCATTACCACATGAACTGTGTCTCAGATGTCATATTGAGTCAAACAGACAACTACATTTTCACATTTAGAAATTGGGAGCTCTCCCCAAAATATAGGTTCAGATTGTTATAACATTAAAGGCGTTATATAAATGCACACCATTGCTGTTGAAATGTGAACACATACCGAAGCATGTAACCCAACAAAGTCAGTGGGAGAAACAACATCCGTTTGCCATACAGTGTTGCCCATATTCACTTGTTCAAATAGCATTTATTATGATAGCCTTTTCACTGATACCAGGCACTCTTGTTAATGCTCCAAACCATTTTCCCATAATCACTTCACTGCCTCCCTGCAACTCACCTGCCTTCTCAGGTGCAAGTTCTCTCATGGGGACCCCCTCCAATGTACTCACACTGCTTTGCTGATGTCCTCCCATACAGCAGAACAGGGCATGGTAATTATTATATAGTGCATTTACAACTTGGGTTATTTCATGTCGTAATTACAAAACTGCTTGAGCTGCCCAAAACCTGCTACCAGCCTGAAGTCGCTGTTTCTGATACCTTCCAGCATGTTCTTGCTCGTTAATACACCGAAATTGAAAACTTGTGCAATATTACTTTGCTGAAACTGACATGCTTACTGAGTGAGAACTCAAGTTAAAACATAAAACAGCTGCAATTTTGGTGTCACTGATTGTTCATTAATTGCTGAGGTGCAGAGACCAACTCAAACTGAAGCACTGCGTGAAAGCCAAAGGCCAGATATCATAATGCCATCAGCATACAAGAGCAGGGGCATCTGGATCCAATTAACAAGGACTCCTGCAGTCCTGCTCTCCAGCCCCTTTGCCAAGATGTAGTCACAGCAACAAGGGTTGATCAGTGAGGGTCAGTGTTGCAGCTATGCCAGATTCCAGCATTGGTACTAAACTAAAATTGTGTGCTGGGCTGCAATCCATGAAGGTTGGATAATCCAAATGCAGTCGGCAAATATTTGATTTTTTTCTTTTAAACTGAATCCTAATATCAGTATTATTTTCGTTATGGACTTATACATTCCCAAGCATGCTTTGCACATCAACAAAACATACAGCAAAATCCTTACAAAATGATGTAGGATTTCAGATACTTGGAGAGACTGGAGAAATCGGGATTATTCTCCTGAATGCAGAGAAAGGTCAAGCTTTTTTAGAGGTATTCAAAATTATACAAGGTTTTGATGCAGTGGATAAGAAGAGACTGTTTCCAATGACAGGAATGTGGGTATCTAGGGGGCACAACAGAACAAAGAACATTACAGCGCAATACAGGCCCTTCGGCCCTCGATGTTGCACCAACCTGTGAAACCAATCTGAAGCTCATCTAACCTACACTATTCCATTCTTATCCAAATGTTTATCCAATGACCATATAAAATGCCCTTAAAGTTGGTGAGTCTACTACTGTTGCAGGCAGGACATTCCATGCCCCTACTATTCTCTGAATAAAGAAACTACCTCTGACATCTGTTCTATATCTATCACTCTCAATTTAAAGCTATGTCCCATCGTGCTAGCCATCACCATCCAAGGTAAAAGGCTCTCACTGCCCACTCTATCTAATCCTCTGATCATCTTGTATGACTCTATTAAGTCACCTCTTTCTAATGGAAACAGCCTCAAGTTCCTCAGCCACAAATTTAAGATCACTGACATGAAAAAAAGACACGTGAATGGGAAAGACTATTATTGTTATGATCTGAAATGTACTGCCTGAAACAGCATTTGAGACAGATTCAATAGTAACATTCAAAAGGGAACTGGATGTATATTTGAAAAGGAGAAAAGAGCAGGTCACATGCTTCTCCTCCTTCTTTGAGGAGGTAACAAGCATAATGAATACAGAAGATGCAGTGGATGTAATATCTTTGGATTTTCAAAAGACATTTGATGAGGGACCACAGATTAGGTCAATTGATAAATAAGAGGCCATGGTGCTGCAAATAGTGCATTAGCAGGATAGAGTTTTGGATAACTAATAGGACAGGGAGTTGGGATAAGAAGAGCATTTTTAGAATGGCAATCTGCAACTAGTAGTGTACCAAAGGGATCAGTGCTGGGATCACAATTATTGCCTATATATACACGTGACTTCGATGAGGAAATTGAACGTGCTACAGCCAGATTTGCGGATGATACAAAAATAAGTAGGAAGGCAAGTCGTGAGGATGACACAAAGAGTCGGCAGAGGGATAGAGACAGGTTTAGGAATTGGGCCAAAACTTGGCAGGTGGAATATAATGTAGAAAATGTGAGGGCATGTACTTTGGCAGGAAGAACAGAAGAGCTGAATATTACTTAAATGAAGAAAGACAGTGTGCAGAAATCTATGGAAAGTCCTCAACTATGAATCACAGAAAACTAGCATTCAAGTTCAGTGGGTAACAGGGAAGCCAAATGAAATGTTGCCCTGTATTTTAAAGAGAATGGATCATAAAAATAGGGAAGTTTTGCTAAAACTATACAAGGCACCAGTTAGAATACTGTGAACAGTTCTGGACCACTTATCTAAGGAAAGATATACTGGCATTGGAAGCAGTCCACAGAAAGTTCACTAGGTATGAAACGAGATACTGTGGGACTGTCTCATGAGGAGTGATTGAGTAGATTGGGCTTGTACTAAGGGAATATAGAAGAATGAGAGGCAATCTTATTTAAACATACACAATTCTTATGGGAATTGACAGAGTAAATGTGGAAAGATTGTATTCCCTTATGGTGGGGTCTAGGACAAGAGGGCATAATTTCAGAATAAAGGGTTGCACATTTAAGACAGAGATGAAGAGGAATTTCTTCTCTTCAAGGATAGTGAATCTGGGGAATTCTTTACCGCAGAAGGCTGTTGAGACTGGGTCATTAAGTATATTCAAGCTGAGACAGACAGACTATTCATCAAAATGGGGAAAAGGCAGGAAAGTGGAGTTGAGGATCATCAAATCAGATATGATCTCTTTGAATGGCAGAGAAGACTTGATGGACAGATGGCCTACTTCTGTTCCAATGTATTATGGTTTTATGGCAGAGTTAATGGGTTTGGAAAGTGCTGACAATGGAATCTAATGAAGTGCTACATGCATCTTGTAGGTGGTACATACTGCTGCTATTCTGTATCAGTGGTGAAGGAAATGAATTTTAAAGGTAGTGAGCGAGGTAGCAATCGAGTCACCTACTTTGTCCTGGATGCTTTCGAGCACGGAAAACACTGTTATAGCTGCACTCATCTAAGCCAAAGGAGAGTATTCGATCACACTCCTGACTTGGGGCTTATAAATAATGAGCAGAAATTGTGGAGAAATGCTATTCTTTGACCTGATCGTGTAGCCGCATTATTTATGTGGCTGGTTCAGTTTCTGGTCAATGTTTACTACCAAGACACAGAGTGGAGAATTCATCAATGGCCATTGATTGTCAAGGGGTGTTCCTGTACAAACTCAAACAACAAATGTCACAAAAAAAAATTAACTGCATTGTTCAATGCCCTATCATATTAGGTATTGCAGTCCTGATTGCATTGACTCTCCCATCTGCTTTACAAATCACACTGATTTCAGAAATGAACACAGGATGATTGGGCACTGAAGTCGTCACATTTACCATCCTCATACATTCATACACATGGACTTTCCAGCAAAGGTCACTAGGAAGTTATTTGGGAAATTTATCCCTTACATAGTCCAGAGGTACTTGGGTCAATTGCTCTACCCAACTCACATCTTTCTATTCAAAAAAGCAGGAACTGAACCAAGGATCTCTGACCTTCACCAGTTAACATTATTCTCTGTGGTGGCTTTACTCATTGCATCACTGAGAAACCTATCCAAATGTCACAATGCCCAAGAAAACACTTTAATTTCTTTTACATTTGGCATAACAGCACTGACAGAAATGGGTTAAATACACTTCAGAAATTACCTTTCAAGGTAACCTTCTTTTGTTTGTAGTTATGTATCATGTTTCAGCGAGAAACAGAATCTACGTGGGGAAATTACATATCTTTAACCAGGCAACCGCCCTGAATCTCAGAAACATAATGAATGAATACAGATATTAGTATAGTCAAAGAGACATTAATAGCACCCACAATGACAAGTGGTATTTACGGGGTTACTGGGAGTGGTCCCCATCCTTTCCTGTGAGGGCAAGGATTCTTCTTTCATGTTGTACAGAGTGTGGACATAGCTATTGAGTTTTACCCCGCCCCCCCCACACACAACCATACAGCATGGCTCCACCTCTTATGAAAAGTTCCTTCTTCTGCGATGACATAAAGCAGGCAAATGAGTAAACTGCGAATGGATGGCATGGTTGTTAGTACTGATACATGTGGGGGAAAGTTGCTGATCTATTCTGAAAGTGGATGCAATGCAGACAGGATGCAAGGCAACGAGAGGGAGTCAGCGAATGTGTCGCATGCAACAGACAGATTATCAGAGCATAAGTCTTGGTGGGAGATGGGTGTAATGGCAGAGATAGAGTCAGTGTGAGGTAGCAGAAAGCAGAGTACAGCACTTACCCTGGTGCGCCAGAGAAGGTCATTCATTTCTTGTGGTACTGAAGCCCTGGAGATGGCACTGACCAATGTGGGAACCTTCACCCAGGCTGGCATGAATGTCATAATCTCCTGTGTCAGTACTCCACAAAGAGGACAGCCCTCTGGCTTTCAAAATGGCATTGATGCAAGGGATATTGGTCTTAGGGCATATATCAGGTGAGTGGTAAATTGTTCCAGGAATGGCATGTTCTAAGATGGGACAGAAATCAACAGCGATACCATTGAAGTCGAAACAGAAATTTAGGTGGCAAGTTTGGTAAGACATGGCCACATAACATGTCCATCCTCATGGCAAGAATCAATTCACAAAAGTCAATGTAACTTGCACAGAAATATTCAGCCTATAGTTTCTATTGTTATTGCACTCAAAGCTCAATATCAATAGTATATCACTCAGGGAGACCTTTAAGAACATAAAACCAAAACATACATTGTAAATTCTCCTCACTTAACTGCATCTCTTCCAGGAATTCAGGCTTCTGAATCATCTTTAGAAGTTGTTCTTAGGATATTCTTAGGACTAAAAAAAGCTGATCTAATTGTTATTGAACAAATACAAAATAGGTAATGATCTTTCTACCATATCTAAAGTAGCATAACACATCATGTCAAATATTAAAGGAAACAGTCCTACTATCTGTAGCAACCTAATCTCATCCGCTGCCATTGGAGGGCAGTTTGAGAATAGAGAATCAGCTATTTAACCATGTTTTATTAGCCACTTATATATAAAGAGCAGTGAAGTAGACCAGAAAAAGGTTACAAATGGAGACATCAGAATTTATATATGGTGTTGAAGAATTAAACTATAAAGATTCAAGACGACAGATGCACAGGACAAAACCTTAAGTTAAAAGGCAGCTTTTCCCAATCCATGGCAAGTCTGAGATAAGGTAAAAGAAATTTTAAAAAAGCAATTTGTTTAGAAAAATCACAGTGGCTGACTTCATGATACATCATTTTTCTACATTAAGACTGAAAGACCATTCCCTTTTAGCCCATCTTATTTTAAGCATTTCCGTTGGAAGATTCCTTTCTAAAACACACCCTGCAGTTACCATGCAAACAAATAAATCTGACATTCAGATCAGGACTAAGTAATCCTCCTGGTTTCAGAACTGTTCTTCCAAACAACATCTGTTATAAAGAGCATAGCGCAGTTCTATTGCTATCCTATTCAAAAATAATTTTTGGTACATTTTTGTGCTCAAAGTGAGGGATGATAGAGTCGGGGGAATGAAACAGGTCCCTATTTCATCCAAGCACAATCAGCACTTCCAAATCATTTTGGGCACAGAGTAAACTTGTTCCATTCTGCTTTAAAAATGAGATTCAACCATAATATGAATGAAAGGATTCCTTAGATAACTTCAGAAATAAGCAATTAGTGTAATCATGAAGCTAATAATCACACTAAATCCTACGTAAGACACCAAGACTTACATAAATGTACTTTTAGAAAATGGGGAGAAGTGAAGAGAGTTGGGATGAAATAGTTATCTTCAGTTACATGGACCACACACTTCCAAAGCTGACACCCAACGCAAGTCTCTTCAAAATGAATCACTAAGTGCTTTTGGAACAATTGTTGAGTAAATTTACGCAACGTTAAAAATTATTATTACAAATTCTCCCTTAATTCAGTTATTTAAGCTTTTTTAAATACTTCATAAAATCAAATTCCAGCAAAGCAGAAATTTGTCTCAAGCGACTGAAGTTTTAAAGCTGAAGAATCAATCAGTGAGCTCCAAATGAGGGGGTGAAACAAGAACAGCAATCAGTGGATGGACCCAGATGTTTCCGGCTCAAGTATCAGCAAGACCCAGCTGCACAGCAAAAGTGAATCCTGCTATGCACTGTCTAATCACTTCAAAAATGATTAACATAAAACATCAGTCTCTTGAATCACTGCTAAAAATTAGTTACGTATATTAGAAGAAGGGAGAAGGAAAATAATGAATTTGGAAACAGAAACAATCATGTACCAAAATTATATTCCCTTCTCAGAGTATACTATGTACAGCTTTAAAAATACACTGATATAGTGATTAATATATACATATACAAACATATTATATCTGTATATAATATACAGATATGACCTTAAACAAATTTATTGATATATTCCAAGTCATCAATTATGATCAAAGAAAGAAACTATTACAAGGTTTATTTTACAGTCGAAGGAGATATTACAAAATAGAACATTAATACACTTATTCAGACTTGAACACTTTCTATGATACCATGCCTCACCGCCTTTCTCAATTAAGAACATACTGAACGCTTTTGGGTGACAGTGACTCTGTGGAAGAAAGTCACGCAACAAGATCCCAGCAGCACAATCAAATGCATTGCTAATTAGTTTGCTTTTGTTGTATAGGTTGTGAGGGTGATGTTTATCTGGATATCCAGAAAAATCCATATCATTCTTTAAGAAGTGCCATGGGTCTTTAACATACACCTGAACCTGATGGGAAAGCCCTCAGTTTAAACACTTCTTCTACAAGTGTCAGTATAGTAGGCCTTTAATGTTGAAATGTGAGTGTCAGCTGACACATTTGCATACGTTTGTGGCTGTCTTGAACCAACAACATTCTGACCATACTGTGCTGTAGAGTTGAAAGATACACATTTGAAACTCCAATTTCCTAGCTGATGAAAGAAAATCTTGGGGTCTATATGTTCTGTGAAAGTGTCCAGTAGAACTGGAAATGTGAGGTGATGCATTTTGGGAAGTCTAATTCTAGAGCAAACTATACTGTAAACGGAAGAGCCTTGGGAAAAGTTGATGGACAGAGAGATCTGGGAGTTCAGGTCCATTGTACCCTGAAGGTGGCTGCACAGGTGGATAGAGTGGTCAAGCAGGCAAATGGTATGCTTGCCTTCATCAGATGGGGTTTTGAGTTGTCCAAGACTTTGGTTCGGCCGCATTTAGTATACTGTATACAGTTCTGGTTGCCACATTACCAAAACGATGTGGACGCTTTGCGGAGGGTGCAGAGAAGGTTTACGAGGATGTTGCCTGGTATGGAAGGTGCTAGCTATGAAGGTTAGGATTGTTTTCATTAGAACAAAGGAGATTAAGGGAGAAACTGATTGAGATCTACAAAATCGTGAAGGTTATAGACAGGGTGGAGAGAGAAAAACTTTTTCTCAGGGTGAGGGATTCAATAATAAGAGGTCGCGCATTCAAGGTGAGAGGTGAAAAGTTTATGGGGGATACATTCAGAAAGTACTTTACACAGAGGGTGGTAGGTGCCTGGAACGCGCTGCAGCGGAGGCAGGCACGGTAGATTCATTTAAGGAGCATCTGGACAGATTCTTGAGTAGTCGAGGAGCAGAGGGATACAGATCCTGAGGGATTGGGCGATGGGTTTTAACAGTGAATTTGGATCAGCTCAGGCTCGGAGGGCAAAAGGGCGTGTTCCTGATTGTAAATTTTTTGGATTTCTTTCTAACACAATTCATGACAAATCAACCTCTCCTGAACACTGTTATGAGCAACTATTGCTTCTAGTTTACTGCTGAGTTATTTCACAAACTAGCAATGTAAATCAGAGATTGGTGTTTATAGATTACGACCAATAAGGAAGAATTTAAAACACAAAGCAAACCTGAAATTTTCATTATAGAAATGGTTTGTGCTAAATGGTAACATGCTGTAGCAAGACAAATTTCAACTATTTTTCTGCAATTTTAGGAACTGAATTAAAATCTTTCGAGTCAAAAACTACAAATATTTCAGGTCACTTAAAGTTGTGCTATAGTTATGACTAAACTGCAAACGTCTTCTGCCTTACTTGCATGGATCAGCAAACTTGCATCGATATCAAAGCACAACGAAATGTATCATCACAATTTATTTTTGCTGGAAAAGCAAGGGGATGAGCAAAATGAATTTGGAGCAATGAGGAGTAAGAGGGGATACAAATGAGAGAGAGAGTGAGACAAATGTCACTGCCTTTGTGAAATCTGAAGTCTTGCCAATAAAATGCTTCAAACTAGAATAGCAAATGTTAGTGATAAATGCTGAATGGACAATATAATTACGTTAGAGATTAACAAAAGATAGTTTGCTCTAAAAGGGTTAATTGAGAGAGACAAGGAATAGTTTTAGCATGCTAAAGATAGGAAATAATTTCCTAGCCAAGATTTCACTTTCAATCATTCCATCAAAAACAGATTAACTCGTCATTGAAATAATAATGTGGATGTTGGAAGTCTGGAAGAAAAATAGAAATTACTGAAATGTGTGCAGGCAACTAGATACAATAGGAGAAAGTGAGGACTGCAGATGCTGGGGATCAGAGCTTAAAAATGTGTTGCTGGAAAAGCGCAGCAGGTCAGGCAGCATCAAAGGAGAAGGAGAATCAACGTTTCAGGCATAAGCCCTTCTTCAGGAATGACCTTCCTGAAGAAGGGCTTATGGCCAAAACGTCGATTCTCTTTCTCCTTTGATGCTGCCTGACCTGCTGCGCTTTTCCAGCAACACATTTTAAACTAGATACAAAAGCCTATCAGGACAGGGGACTGGCTGTGGAAAAAAAATTACAATTCTAGTTTATGGCTACAAAGTAAGGAGGTTATTAAAATGAATGCCAATTTACAACCTTGAGTTCAACAACTCAAAATTAGAACAATTTCTCTTATTTTCTCAGCCATGATTCTGTTGTTGCCATTAATTCATCTTTTGTTTATTTACTGGTCCTGTTATGATTCTGTAATGCCTGTTACGAATTACTAAAGCCAGTCATCCACCATATCACAGACCTTTGCTTTTTGCTGCCTTAACCCCACACCCATCTTTCCCCCATCTGTCTAAACATTAATTACATACATAACTTTTTTTTAGTTCTGACGAAGTGGCATTGATCTAAAAATTGTTGGATTGTGAAGGGTTTTTATGAAACCTGGAAGGAAGGCAAGGAAGGTGATGTTTGGGATGATTTACTGAGATGGATGAGAAATTTTGATTATCCAACAATGGGTTGAGATGTAGAAATAAAATCAGCATGTTTGCAGTGGGCTGATATCATGGCGATCTTTGGCAGGTCCATATTTATAAAACATTTGCATGTCATGAAAAATCATTCGCGTGCACTTATTTTTAATTATGTTCTACATTAAAGATGAAGTCAGAGATGCATAAAAATGTCATGGCACCTGGTTCACTATCATTTGAAGATGGCATGCAGCTGTTTGTAAGGTCAGTGGGTTTCTGTCTGATACAAGGAGGTTTCCACCAAGGTGCAAGGTAAGGAGCAGAGAATCAACTCTTGTGCGGTGGACAAGACCAACAGGGGTGAAATAGTGGTGACAGGGTTTTTGTTGAGGGATTACGGAAAAAGTAAGAGGAAAAGGGATTCAGCAGCAGGTGGTGGAGTCAGAGACATGAGAACAGTGAGATCGAATGAGCCTGGCGTCCTAACTTGAAGCTAGGGCAAGGGAGTTTTATGGTGGTGGGGTCAGTTTCATCTTTGCAATATCCCCTGAGCATTACTGCAAGTAGTTCAATTAATGCAAAAAGTGATAACATTAATTAGCAAGAACAAGTTTCAAAAGATGTAAAAAAAAATGAACAAAAGCACAAAATAAAAAAAGTTTTTGCAACTAAATTAATGTTTGTTATTTAATATTCATACATTAGAAACAAATCATGTAACAATATGTTGTAATTTACCTTTTGGAAGTACATTACAATGTTGCTCCTATTTGTATTACAAAAATGGGGAATTCCAAGTGTAATGATTGAGAGAATATGATCACACAGAAAGCACTGTAATCTAGACCACGTAGTGTCAATAACAGGTGATTAGATCAAACTGGGAATGTTATAACAATTCATTGGATTTGGAAAAGGTTGATATTTTTTCATGATTTTGGTTTCATTCCTTGACAGGAATTAGTACTGGATGCTGCGAGTTGTAGTTTAACCTCATGCTCTGAGATTGCAACCCCTGATGGGTATATGAGTAGTAAAATGTTACATTTTGCAAGTAAGCATGTGCACACAAAGGACTGCACAACCTGGCATTTTCAGCATTTTTTTTACTTAGGGTGACATTGACAAATTTCAGGTCAGGTTCATGGTCATTGCAGCCTGCCCAATTGTTACACTTTTTTTGAAGAGAAGAGTCTTTCTTTCAGTGAGAAGGGATCTGTTGGCTGACATACATGGAGCCCACATCCAGGCTTCTTAACTGTGGACATCACTTTCACATTTGGATGAAAGGTTGTGCATTCAAGTTGCATTCCAGCGACTTTACAAAATCTAGCTTGACAGTCTGGTGCAGAATTGAAGGGGTGTTGCCCATGAGAGGGGTCATCCTTCAGATGATGCATTGAATTGAACTTTGCCTGCCCTTTCACAAGGTTTAAAAGATCACATGGTACAAGCTGACAAAGAGCAGAGCAAAATTCCCAGGGTTCAAGCAAATAATTATCCCTCAATCAACATCAAAAAATGACTGTCTGATCATTGTATTATTGATATTTGTGGGGCTTTACTGCATGTGAAAAACTGACTGTGATTTTTCCTGCATAACAAGCCAACTCTTGAAAAGTAATGCATTTTGGGAATAATTTTGATATGCAAAGGCCATGAAATTAATTGCATTAATTTAAGTTCTGGCCTTTTCAAAGTGTACTTTCAAGGTACATACCATTTCTATATCATCTGATCTCTTAAGAGTTTCTTAGTAATTTTATAATCTCCGAACAAAGAGGTCAACCAAAGTCCTGTTTTCCTGTATTTTTGTGGCAGTTTCTAGTTATGTAAAGTCTATTCCTTTATAAGAGTAGCTAAGCCTCTCTAAGCTGAATTTTAATTAATCTGTGCACAAGAATTATTTGAGAAGCATGGCTTGATGATGAACAAATGGTGTTGGTTGGAACCGAGAAGATCATTGTTCCAGTGGTATGATTCTCACTTAAGGTATTCTACTGCACAGACTTGCGAGAGGTCCCGGGTTCAACTCCCAGACGAGCCCGGTTTCTGGGCAGCACGGTGGCACATTAGTCCGGATGAAGGGCTTTTGCCCGAAACGTCAATTTTACTGCACCTCGGATGCTGCCTGAACTGCTGTGCTTTTCCAGCACAACTCTAATCTAGACTGCTGCCTCACAGTGCTAGAGACCCGGGTTCAATTCCTGCCTCAGGCAACTGTCTGTGTGGAGTTTGCACTTTCTCCCCGTATCTGCGTGGGTTTCCTCTGGGTGCTCCAATTTCCTCCCACAGTCCAAAAATGTGCAGGTTAGGTGAATTGGCCATGCTGAATTGTCCGTAATGTTAGTTGAAGGGGTAAATGTAGGGGAATGGGTCTGGGTGGGTTGCTCTTTGGAGGGTTGGTGTGGACTTGTTGGACCGAAGGGCCTGTTTCCACACTGTAAGTAAGTAATCTAATCTAATCAAAATGACTGTGCCACCTTTTGTGTGTAGAGCAGTAACCAGATATCCAAATCATTTTATAGAAGCTGCAAAAGGCTAGGGTATCTCATCACTGTCTGAGAGGACATTCCTTTTTAGGTTTTGGTTTCTTCTTCTCTAACTACTTTGAAATTGACTTCAAAATAATTATCTGAAGAGAAGCATTAACGTTAGTGTGTCCATGTTGTTCATCATTCAATTTCACTTCCTCAGAGTGAAGAAAAGGTGGAGAAACAGTTGGGGATCAGTTTGGGTTTTTTTCTTCTGCTCAATCAAACTGCAAGTTCAGCCATTCTGCCATACATCAATTCCATCAGACACTGGCCTTTCACGTACTTCAAACTTTGCTTGTGGAAATGCTTGTGGAATACCTTTCTACAATTCACATAAACAGCAAAGTCAGGAATTTATATGAATCAAAAAAAAATCCAAAATCTGTCAAGTTGCCCAACTCAAGCTCAGTAAATGAAAATACATTACATTCTAATTTAAGGTCTCAGTTGCATCCCTGAAAATAGCAACTTTATGCAAAAAGACATTAAGTGAAACATTGACAGGAATCAATGATGAAACAAGCATTCGATTCTTCGGGTTTTTCTGAACTGAGAAACAAAATAAAATTATTATACCTAACCTATACACTGAAATACATTACAGTACCACCCGTACTTTAAATGTCTAAATTCCTACACTGGTAAATTAAATAATTTTTGCAATAAAATAAATTTACAAATCGAAAAATACAATATTTTACTCAAAGCACCCAAAAGAGTACAAAGTGTTTTCATTTGAAAGCAGAGTAGGGGGGCAGATGCTTGGGACATCTGTGTTCAACAAGGTCTAGGTCAGCTGCTGGGGTTCTCCTTTGTACCTGGCTGCATCATGGCTGCTACGTGGTGGTGTCTATTTTGAGGTTTGTAGCTCCACTTTGTGCTGGCTGCTGCCACAGCTTCTGGGGCCACTGCTCAATGGGACTGTGTCATCAAGCTGGCTGTGGAACTTCTGCCATTCCTTCCCCTCCTCCCGAACAGTGGTGTGCTGGTTATAGTTGCATTCCTTGGTATTTCCTTCCAATTCTCTTCCTGTGGTGGCAGCCAGGGCCACAGGGTACCAGTGGTGGATTGTGGCTCACAACTAGTAGGGAAGCATGGGGAGCTGATGGGTTTAGTCCAGTCTTGACATGGATGAGAGTGGGGTGAAGGGCGATGGCCACTCTGATCCAATGACGTTTGGTGGTATTCTAAAGGTGTTCCCCCACTGAGGGCTTTAGTCTGCCATGGGGGTCTGAACTTCTGGCTACCGCCTCCATGCTGAGCGTGGAAGTAGCCAGAGCCCTGCATTCTGGAAAGTATGGCTCTGTCACATCAGGCAGGCCTGGGGTAGTGGCAGCCTGCACGGTTTCTTGGGTAGGTGCTGTCGGGTGGCAGCTGCAATATGGTAGGGATAAGTGGAGGCTCTGCCTGATAGTCTGGGTCCAGTGAACAGAGTCTGCCTTATGAAGACCTCAGGGAGAGCTGCAGATGGGGAAAAGCTGCATATCAGAAGACTGGGAGCAGCCTCAGGTCTGAGAGGAGAGGGAGATTTCACATCAAGATGACATCAATCAGGTTAGGTACCGCAAAAAAAAATGCTAAAATGTATCTTGCTATTCTGAACAGGATTTTCGGTGCTAATAACGTAACATTAGAGCAAAACAACAATAAAAGGGGAACACAGACTCCATGTCCCTGATTTGGTAGAAGTTTTCAAAATTACGTGAGGACTGAAAGAATAGATGGGGAGAGACTGTTCCCTCTCATTAAAAAAAAATGAGAAGTAAAGGGCATAAATATAAGGTAATTGGGCAAAAGAAACAAATGCAATGTGAAAACAAATGTTTTCACACAGCAACAGATAGTGCCTGGAACATGCTGCCTGAAAACGTAGTGGAGATAACTGAGGCATTCATGAAAGCACTGGATGGTTATTTAAACAGGAACAATATTCAGGGTTATGGAGAAAAGGCAGGAGAATGGCACTAAGGTTCATTCAGAGAATCAGTGCAAACCCACAATGGGCAGACTGGCCTCCTTCTGCATTGTAATAATTCTCTAGTTTGTTGCGATTCTAAAGCTCAATTCAGGACTCATAACAGGAGTTTCTCCTGGTTGTTCACCATGATATGTGTGGATAAGGAAGAAATCTAATCCTTAGCTGTGGACAATGAGAAAACAGAAAGTCTTTATTTCTCTAGGGATGGTGAGATGAAAGAACCATATAGGCTCTTGCTTTTCAGCTATTTAATTTCCATTGACTCAAAGATTTCTGCCATCAAAACTCTTAATCAAATATTAAAACTACACTAAGATTAAAAAATCTGGCCAACAACAGGGAGGTAAATAATTTCTCTGTCTTGTTTATGGTATCACAAATCAAGAGGATTAACAATAAACAAATCGAAAAATAGGTTGGAAGTGCTCTTTTACAAATTACATACATTTTAAAAGTTGTGTGAAAAACAGGCCAAGGCCAAAAGGGAGAGCTTTGCCCCAAGGTATTTCATGTGCAACTTTGTTCCTGATTGCCCGATGGACCTCTCGACAAAGAAAGCTCTGTCTGTGTGAGAAAGAAGGATAGACCTTACTTTCACCAAGCATAATTAATTGTGAGCCATTAATTTTCTACAAAGATCTTGTGACATGGAATTAGCAATTTGCTTTGACACAGCTAACATGTGTCACATTGCTAAATATGCTATAATCAGTTTATAAGCTGATGCAGACATCTCTTGATGCAACAACCAACTAGAAATCGGTGAGAGTTACAAAAGCCATGCCTGTATCATTGCCATCATCAATTACGGCGTGAGTGTTCATTCAGCTGCAAGCACAATAGCACCATTTTGAGAACAAAGGCAGCAATTGACCACTGCCAAAAATAGTCTGGAATGTGGTTTACCCATCATGTCACCAGCGGACTGATGCTCAGAACATTCTTATTTCTACTCACAACAAAACAGAACCTCATACTTTCCTGTTAAAATTGTCACCAAACTATTTGTTTGTTTATTGTGAACTATTGCCATTCGAAATTTGACAAAGGCTACCAAAGATAAGAAAGTAATTATCAACACTCCATTATTTATTCAGGTAAAAGAACATATTGGGTTACAGGCCAGAAATTGTTAGTTGCAGAGACTTTTTGAAAACAACTTCAAGAGATCACATTGATTAATATTTAACAAAACCTGGACCTGAAAGGGCAGTCAGTATGGACTGAGGAAAGGAATGCTGTACAGCCATACAGAACTGTCTACTGAAGAGTCGCTGGATTTGAAACATTAACTCTACTTTCTTCCCATATATGCTGCTAGACCTGTTGCATTTCACCAGCAATTTCTGTCTTTTTCTTTTGAAGATATTCAAGTAGATGTTGAAATCATTTTGCAGAGAAGCACCTCACCATCAGGGGTTTTCTTAAAGCTTCTATTTTATGGTAGAAATAGATCACATACTTCATAGACAAAAAGATTTTGTGATTTACACATGAAAGAAGTGAAACTATCACTGTATTCTAACAGATGAAAGGCTTAACAGACAATCAATTTTTCAATGTATAATTTCAGTTACATCACACTGTAAATTTTTGCTTTAAATTCTGTGTTACGATCGAGCCCTCCACTATCACCTGATGAAGGAGCGTCGCTCTGAAAGCTAGTGTGTTCCAATTAAACCTGTTGGATTATAACCTGGTGTTGTGTGATTTTAACTTCATAGACAAAGAACACTAACAGCAAACCAGCATTCTGTGAATCAATGTTATAATTTAGATTAGATTAGATTAGATTAGATTACTCACAGTGTGGAAACAGGCCCTTCGGCCCAACAAGTCCACACTAACCCTCCGAAGAGCAACCCATCCAGACCCATTCCCCTACATTTACTCCTTCACCTAACATTATGGACAATTTAGCCAACCTGCACATTTTTGGACTGTGGGAGGAAACCGGAGCACCCAGAGGAAACCCACACAGACACGGGGAGAACGTGCAAACTCCACACAGACCATCGCCTGAGGCGGGAATTGAACCCGGGTCTCTGGCGCTGTGAGGCAGCAGTGCTAATCACTGTACCACTGTGCCGCCCACCAGATAATGTAGACAGTAAAACATGTTTCCACTTGATGGAAGGATCAATGACCAGGTGGCACAGGTTTAAGTTCAAGGGCAGAAGATTTAGAGGGTAAGTGAGGAAAAGCTTTTTCGCTCAGAAGGTGGTGAGAATCTGGAACTCATTGTGAGGGTGGCAGAGGCAGAAACCCTCATTACATTTAAGTATTTTGATGTGCACTTGCAATGCCAAGGTATACATAGCTATGGGCCAAGTTCTGGAAAACAGGATTAAAATAGTTTGGTGGTTGTTTTTGACTGGCAAGGAACAAAAGGCCAAAGGGCATTTTTCTGCATTGTAAACCTCTATGACTAAGCCCAACATTATCAAAGGTTGCTCCAAATAAGAGCCAAATTGGACCCAAAACATTAAGCTTTTTTTTCTCTCTTCATAAATGCTGCCAGACCTGCTGAGCTTCTCCATCATCTTGTGTGTTTATTTTTCACCTCCAGCATCCATGACTATGGCACTTCTTCCCCATACACTACTTCCCCCTTTTTATTTTAAGCAAGATTTTCCAGCCTTAACTTTCCAGTATCACTTGAATGGGCAGAGATAGAAAATTCAAACAGCCTCGAGGACCTTCAAAGAATGCCTGCTGATGAAGTATCCAGTCTGAATGAAGAGAAACTGGAAATTAAATACATATCCTGTCACTATTATCTCATCAACTTTGAATGCTATTAAGGACAGCACTTCACAAGCACCTTGCATTGGTAAAGAAATTATTTTGTGCTTGTCCCCTTAAATTGTTTTTTCTAACATGTTCTGCAGCAGCAGCTATCACCTGATCCCAGCTTTCTAACAAGGTCCAATCACATTCTACTCAATTGTACATTTTCAGGATAGGCCAGAATCTCAACTGGGCATAAGATTAATCCGTGCATGGATCAGAAGCTCTGCCATTTGGGTGTGCAGCCATAACTGTATCTACGTCAGGCTCATTGTATTGTCTGTAGATCAACAATACTGCACATTCAAAATCTTAGCAACAATCTGTAACTTCATGACCTGGTACATCCCTCACTCTCCCATCACCATTAAGTCCAGGGATCCATCCAGATACAATGAAAACTCCATGCCAGGAGAAACACCAACCATACTTGAAAATAAGGCATTAAACTGGAGAGCAGCAAACGCAGTATGCAATAAATATTGTTACGTTTTCCCACAATCAACAAATCAGATTTAAACTCTACAGTCCTGCCACATCCAGTTATCGCGGACAATTAGCAACAAATAGGGGAAGAAATATCATCAATATTCTGATCCGCAGCAACAGAGAGTCACCAAGCATCAATGTAAAGGACATGCTTGAAGCACTTACAACCATCTTTAGTCAAAATTGTCAAGTGGCTAATCCATCTCAGCCTTGTCCTGCACACTCTAGCATTACAAATGCTTTGCCTGAAACAGGATTTTCCTGTTCTTCGGATGCTGCCTGACCTGCTGTGCTTTTCCAGCACCATTCTAATCTTGACTCTGATATTCACATGTGCTCTTAATCCTTTCAGCACTCGGGTTTATCCAGTTTCCTTTTGAATGCATTCTATCTGATATGAAACAGTCAAGTCACCATCATGCTTGTATGTCAAAATTCATATTAAAAATATGTCTATTGCATTCACTTACATAAACAAATACTTACTGGCTGGTGCTCACCTATCACAGGGTACTGTCATTAATTCTGTCCCTTAGAAATTATGAAGAACCTGACTAAACATCTTCACATGGATGTATACTTGATAATTTCTTCAACTAAATTTAGGCAGAGTACTTAAACATGCAAGCTATTTTCTTTAGATGACTAATAATTATTGAAGGTATCAACAGGACTGCCGAAATCATAATCACTCGAAAGATGGTCAGAAATATGTGAATGTTCTACATATTAAATCTCAATTCAGGTTCGAGGTTTTTTCTTGTTCCAGTGGGAGAAAAAGCTAAACGTTTCAGCATTATGGTAATATTAAAATAATGTTGACTTTTACACGAAAATTTGGGAGCACTTATTTGGAACCTTTCATGAAATTCTATGAATAAAATATGGTGAGTAACTTTCTGGATTATTAAGATGAGTAATTATTGTGCTAGGAAACCAAGCACTTGCTTATTTTCAATAGCATATGCCAGTCTCAAATGTGCCCAGTGAAGGTAAAGCAATGAATTGGGTGAATTTCTTAAAATTGAAGAGACTTCTTGAAGTTCCATTTACTGCTCCTATGCAATATTTGTATTCCCATTATCAACTAACTTTATGGCTTTAACTTGGAAACAACTTAAGCACTACATTAAAACCACCCAACCACAGTGAATGTGATTAGTACCAGGTATTTGAGATAATTGTTACCTGTGGAATGCTGACTCAATGAGCATTTTACCAATCTTAGGAAATCCAACACTGCTTTACAATTAATTATTTATTATAGAGTAAGAAACACGACAGCAAATTTGAACATTGCAAAATCCAGCAATTTGATCCCAAGGTATCCTCTTTTTAAGATGAGCAATAATGATTGTTCAGGATACAGAAGCAATCCCCCTAATTTTGAATAGCATCATGAAATCTTAGAAAGCTGAAAGGGACTCTAAATTAATGACATATCCAAATGGCATCATGTCAAATAATGTAACCCTACCTATGGCAATGCAGGTTCCAGATTTGATCTTGGGTTCAAGTCTCTGGTGTGGAATTTGAACCAGCAACCTTTAGAATCTGAGGATTGGACATACCAACCACACCGTGCTGGACACCATGTTGCAATCGCTATTCACTGAGTTGAATTTAATATTAATAATTACTAATAGTAGCATCAATATAATGATAAATATTCAACAGAATAGTCTTCAGTCATTCAAGATACAAAAGAGATATTTTCAAGATAAGAGCATTTTTCTCGATTGTATTTCTATTAACTTCAATTGGAAGAGATGTGTAATGCGACAGCAGGAAAGAGATCTGATATCGCTTGCAAAGGCAAAAATTACTCAGAAGGCTCACAGAAAGTGCAGAGGCAATGAGAGAAGTGAAGGAGAAAAGAAAGATCAGTTATGAGAGAATGCAAAAGAGGAAATACTAGAAAATGAAAAACAGAAGAAAAGACGAGTGACAAAGTACAAAAGGAAATGAGTTACAACATGACAAGAATTGAGAATCATTGACCCATGGCATTCAATGGCATTGTTATCTACAGGATGTACTATGGAAATTCACCTTAGACAGTACTTTCAAAAGCCATGACCCCTACCATCTAGAATGAGAAAAGCAGCAGACACACGAGAGCAGCACCAATTACAAGTTCTCCTTGAGCTACTCACCATCCTGACTTGGAAACATACCACTGTTCTTTCTGAGTCACTGGGTCAAAATCTTTGAAACCATTCACCAATGGCATTGTGGATCCATCTACACCAAATGAACTGGAGCAGTTCAAGAAAGTAGCTCATCATCACTTTCTCAGGGACAATAAGAGATGTACAATTAATGCTGGTCCAGCCAGTAATGCTCACATCCTATGAATTAATTTAAAAAGTAGAGGATTGTGAGAGGGGAAAAAAAGAGAAAAGGAGGTGAGCAGAGAAACAGAGAAGGGAAAGAAGAAATGAAAGAGTAAAATGTATATTTCAAGTAAACATAAGCAACAACAATTGCACGATCAGCCAGGCTTCTCACTATGTCTATGGCAGTGAAAAGAGTAGGACTGGCATACAATTAGATGCTATATTTTAATATAGTCCTTTATTGGTACAAACAAAATCTGGCTCTTAAGCATCAGGATTTTAGCACTGCTGTGACCATTTTATTGACACAGCTAGATAAACAATTGGCTGGCTGCATCTAATATGGTATTTCAGTTACATTTCCAATCATATCTTTCATAGGCTAGAAGTGAATTTAAAATAAAACCTGAAGAGAAAATATATTAAAATTTCACGTTAAAAAACGTGATCACTAATTCAGTTTGTAAATATTAATGTCCCTTACCTTATTCAGTTTTTGATACAGGTGACATTATTTATTATCATTCCCAGAAAGGTTGTACAATTCTAAACAGTTTTTGTATCCTTCAAGATGCATGCATGACAGACAGCTCTGCAAATTACAGTGATGTATTTTTACTTTGTGCTAATTGTTCAAATATTGAAGAATTTCAAAGTTTTCTAAAAGGGTATAACAACACTTTAGCAGTTCTTCAAAAATTATGAGCAAGACTGAGGTCATATGGAAAATGGACACAAAACTACTAGATAAGGTTGTGAATGGAGATCATACTTTGGGTCCAGTTTGAAACTCATTCATGCTGGTATTTTAAAAACTGTTATGTATTTGTACATGAGTGAAAATATATTATTTTTCTCTCTGATTCACTTATCTAGTTACTATTTAATAAACCTGATAAGTTTTAGCCTACAGGAGAGGACTGATGCCTTCTTGTGAAGCATGCTGCCTGCTGATTTCATTGAGGCTGATCGATAGAGAGCATCCCTCTCTGTCTTATGCTGACCTACAAATAGCAGACTCCTAGGTTAGGGGAATTAAGAGAAACAATACAGGTGTCCATTCGTCCCTATCCATGCAGCACAGCCTGGTCTCCAAATGTCTCGGCTACACTGATCATCGGACAAAGGCACACGGACAGTTCAACCTCTTAGAATGAAGTTTGGGATCTGGAACATCAGGACCAAAATGCACAACCTAGTAGTGTCAGATCTGAACACCACATCACTATCATAGCTCAGGAGTTCCAGTACTGTGACAATGACAACACTGGCCTGGATGAGACACAATCTTTGAGAAGAAAGTGAGGTCTGCAGATGCTGGAGATCAGAGCTGAAAATGTGTTGCTGGAAAAGCGCAGCAGGTCAGGCAGCATCCAGGGAACAGGAGAATCGACGTTTCGGGCATAAGCCCTTCTTCAGGGGAGACAGTAGCGAGTGGGAGAGAGTAGTGAGTGGGAGACAGTAGTGAGTGGGTGACAGTAGTGAGTGGGAGACAGTAGTGAGTGGGAGACAGTACCGAGTGGAAAACAGTAGCGAGTGGAAAACAGTAGCGAGTGGAAAACAGTAGCGAGTGGGAGAGAGTAGCGAGTGGGAGAGAGTAGCGAGTGGGAGAGAGTAGCGAGTGGGAGAGAGTAGTGAGTGGGAGACAGTAGTGAGTGGGAGACAGTAGTGAGTGGGAGAGAGTAGTGAGTGGGAGAGAGTAGTAAGTGGGCGAGGGTAGTGAGTGGGAGATGGTAGCGAGTGGGAGAGAGTAGTGAGTGGGACAGAGTAGTGAGTGGGTCAGCTCAAATTAACAAGGTGGATACACCTTCTTTTGGAATGGTGTATTTCAGTAAGACCACCAACTCCATATGGTCTCACCATCATAAGTAAAGTAGTTAACCATTTCATCAAGCACTCCCACCTGTCACCCCCAGTCAAACAAAGTAATACTGCATGATCTTTTGGGTCACCCTAACCCAGAAAGAGACACCACAGTCACCAGTGTGTACACTCCAATCATAGATGAGGTCAAACAGGAATTCTACTCCAGTCTTGATCAGTCATCGTCCTGTGTCCCAAAGGGAGACAAGCTGATTCTCCACGGTGACTTGAATGGCACTGTTGGAAGAGGCACAAACCTCTGCAAAGATGCTATTGACAAGGAAAACTTGGGAATGCAAATACCAATGGATAGCTCTTCCTGACAAAACACCTAGAGCATGACCTGGTCATAACACACACCCTATTTTGGCAGATACAAATACAAAACCTCATGGCTCTGGACATTGGCAACAACATTGTCCAAGTGAGAAACCATAAGAATGTTCATATCACCCACATCATGACAGGAGCTTATGACTGCTGGACTACCATCACCTAATCCAGTCTAATATCTCCACCAAGCTGGCAGAAAAATGGCAGTGACAGCTGAATTTTCTGTAGCAGTGCTTCAACATCAATGAACTCAAAGACTCTGAATCTAGCTTTGGCAAACGGTGGCCTCAAATATTGACTTCAGGAGAAAGGGCCACAACCTCATCCTCAGCAACAGAGAGATCTGATACCAATTGAGACCAAATGCAGACCCCAATCCCAGCCTTAGCTAAAGGCTCTTACTGTCATCATTTACATTGCCTACTGACCATTGGTCCACCATGTACAGGTTTGTTGCTGATGGGTTCACTAGTTAGCTTATCAGCAGTTAGCACAGAGAGAATCAACCTGCGAATGGAGGAACAAATCCTCACCATTTCCTTCCACTCTATTTTCAAGGGTAATGTTTCTCTGATTAGTTCCCCATGTGGGCTGATTTTTCTGGTGATTTGGAGATGAATTTGCTCACCGCCTCCATGTATTTTGAGCGTTGGAGGGATTGGAAGGGTTTGGAACAGGGAATGCTTCAGTGAAGAGATATGAAGATTATGAAAGAGAAAGGTCAAGGCAAGAGTGCAGCATAATGTTACAGGTAGTGATAATCAGAGTATGTCAAGTTCAGACAGAGCATACTAGTATTAAAGTGTATCAACATATATGGTTAGTGTAAGGAAAGATATTATGAGTAATACTAAGGGCTCTCATCAGAAAGCAGACAGCATATATGACAAGATAGATGGCACAAGCAGATTTTTTTATTATTTCAAGGGATGAAGGCATCGCTGGTAAGGAGATCATTTGTTGCCCATCCTATTTGCCCTTAAGATGACTGGCTGGCTAGGACATGTCAGGGAGAAGGCTACGAGACAAAGAAGCAGAATAGGCCATTCTACCCATCCTTTTTGCTCCTCCATACCATGAAACTATTGAATTATAGAATCCCTACAGTATGAAGCAGGCCATTCAGCCCATCAAGTTCCAACTGCCCCACCAAAAATAATCTCACCCAGATCTACCCACTCCCACTCTATTCCTGTAACCGTGCATTTCCCATGACCAATCTACCTAGCCTTATGGACAATTTAGCATGGCTAATCCACCTAACTTTCACATCTTTGATCTCTGTAGCTACTTCTTTTAATATCCTAGGATGTAGCCCATCTGGTCCAAAGGACTTATCAGTCCCATTCGTCTTCCTAATACTTTTTCTCCAGTGATAGATATAATGTTTAATTCCTCCCTTGGGCCCTTGATCATTTAGTATTTTTAAATGCTATTAACCTCTTGCAACCTGAAGACTGATTTAGTTATTTATTCAACTCCTCTGTCATTTCCTTGTTGCCCATTATTATTTCCATAGCCTTGTCTCCAAGGGTTTACCACTACTTTTTTTGCTGTGTTGTATATTTTCTCTTCCAATTTGATACTATCCTTAACTTCCTTAATTAACCATGGTTGGTTTATTGCCTTTGTAGAAGCCTTTTTACTCACTAAGATATATCTTTGTAGGAAGTTATGAACTATTTTCTTAACATCTGCTATTGTTCCTCAACAGTTTTTGCTGCTGAACCCCTTTCCCAATCTATTCCAGCCAAATCTATCTTCATATCCTTATATAATTACCCTTCTTTAAGTTTAGCATAGTTGTTTCCTACTCAAGTTTCTCAATCTCAAATTGAATGCTAAATTCAAATCAGATTATGGTCATTGTTCCCCATCCTTACTTTGAAATAATGTATTAAACCTGCCCCAATACACATTACCAGATCCCTTGTTGAATTCACAACATATGCTCCAGGAAACTGTTCCAAATACAATCCATTAATTCTTCCTCATGGTCAATTTTATTTTCCCAATCTACATGAAGATTAAAATTACCCATAAATAGTGTACACCCTTTAAGAAGTTAAGAGTCAACCACATTGTTGTTGGACTGTAGTTACATGTAGCTGGGTTTTTGAGGCAACCATTGGCAATTTAATGGTCACTCTTACAAAGACTCGATTTTAATTCCAGATTGATGGAAAAATGCCATGGTGGGATTTGAATCCAGGTCCCAGAGGATTAACATGAGCCTCTGGATTATTGATCCAGTGATATTACCACCAAGCCACCATAAATAAATTGGTGTGGTCCAATTGATATTACAAAACAAGATTGCAGGATGACCAAGGCTAGGAACTAAACATTCAGGAATACTCTGGAAGAAAAGATAGCAAGAAAAAAAAGATGGTGTAATTCTACTAATAAAAGATGAAATCGGTAGTGAGAAATGACCTTGACTCAGAAAGTCAAAGTCTTCAGTTTTGTGGAGGTAAGAAATTACAAGAAAGCCACAGGAATGTGGAATGCTGCTTCTGTGGGTGGTGCCAGTGAAGAAAATCAATGCTTTCAAAAGGAAAATGGACATGCACTAATAAGAAGTACAAGAGAGAGCAAAAGAGCTTTGGGAATGGGACATTTTTCTGCAGAGTCAGTAGGAATTTGATTGGCCAAATGGCCACCTTCTGTTCCTAATGACACTATGGCTCTATAGCAAGGGTAGTATTTAGGTTACATGTACTGACCTCCAAGAGCATGGGTG
Organism: Chiloscyllium plagiosum; assembly: GCF_037043375.1. NCBI lineage: Eukaryota > Metazoa > Chordata > Chondrichthyes > Orectolobiformes > Hemiscylliidae > Chiloscyllium > Chiloscyllium plagiosum. The sequence continues at coordinate 22,441,342 of NW_028270158.1, read as the reverse complement.
TAGAAGCAATACATGTCAAACAATATTTTTAAGAGAGGATTTGAAAGATAGAAGATACACAAAAATGAAAATATTTGAATGAAAGTATAGCTTGTCCATGTAGAAATATGAAAGGTCTTTGGTAAATCTTATTAAAATTGGCAACTTGCAACAAAAGTTGGAGGTTGGAAATTATCGGTAGATCATTGGTGCCAGCAAACACAGTGCAGCATATATACACCCCTTACTGTAGCTAAACTGTAGGACAGCATAATTCGTTAAATAATGGGCAAACCAGTTAGATGACTAAGAAACTGAAAATAAGTGTCTGGACAAACAGATAATTTCTAGATTGGCAAACTGTAACTAATGTGCCAGCGTTGGGACCTCGACAATTTAGAATATATACTAATGACTTGGATGAAGGAGGTGTAGTAAGATATGCTGACAATACAAAGATAGCTGATGCAAGTAACAGGGCTACAAAGAATCTGCATGAGTATGTGTAAATTATGAGAGTGGACAAATTTGGCAGATGGAGTGTAATATGGGAAAATATAAGTTTCCCAACTTTGATAGAAAGAACAGAGAAGTAAAATACTATTTAAATGGAAACAGACACAGAATCCTGTGAAACTGGATGTCCTTGGACATGAATCACAAACATTGAGCATTTAGGAACAACAGTAATTAAAGAGGCAAATGCAATATTGGCCTTTATTGTGGAGGCTGAGTCAGACAATGTATTCAAAGAATTTGAAATTGAACTTGAAAGAATTTAGAATCATAAGGATGTTAACTGCATGGGAAGTGAAGTTGGAAGTTAAGGTTAGATCAGCCTTGATCTTATGGAGCAGGTTTGAAGGGCTGTAAGGCCTATTCCTGATCTTATTGCTTCCATTATGTTCAACTCTAACTGCAAGCTAAATGTCAAAAACAAGCTATAAAAAGAGATAAGTATGCCTATCTTAAATGAGATGAAATTATAATTTACAATCATTTAACAAGCAGAAGGAGATGCCAACATGAGTATTCCAGGGGCCAAAGGAAATTTAGGGAAGGTTAGTCCTTCTATCAAACCACTCATATCCTATGAGTCGGCACAATTCTAGTGCAAGTGTCAGGATTGAAGCACATGAAAATTTGTTTAACCTGAATTTGATTCAATCAAGAAGATTGAAATGGCTGCATGGCAAGATTGCAGTTCATTTTGATGCAAAATTGAAACTAAACAGTCATGTTATTAAACAAGTACTGGTTCAAGACCAGTGCCTGTTTTGATTTACAAGGGACCAACAAACAAGACTGTTATCCCAACCTTTCCCAACAAGCAAAATCAGACCTTGACACACAGTCTTCACACACCTGCACAGGTATCCTCGTGAGAATTCAAATGTTTCTCGTGTTTTATTATTATGAACATTTGATACGATAAGAAGCTCTTGGCTAAAATTAAAAGGACTCAAATTAAAATTAATAAGTCACTGTTTATACAAAACTTTGAGAAACAGCACATTTCGCTGAAACAATGTGGTATGCATTATGAAAACTGAAACTGTTTAGTATCAATGCAAGTTGTAAAGTATAACTGGCCTGTATTATAAGAATTCCTTAGTGGGAGCTGGAAATCATCTATCACCAAAAGATCAACAAGTATCTTGCCAAATTCAAGTTATAAAAAAATTAAAGAAAAGCAAAAGAGCAAACTAAAGAACTTCAATTATAATCTCTACCAGCTAGGGGGACAAAAGCAGAAAATGAATTGGAACAAAATCACCTCCACATTCCCCACTAAGTCAGTGATTTCTTGCTGATCACTAAAACTGACTATCTAACAGCAATTTGGGAGCACATCACCATTTGGGAATACATTTGTTCAGGTTATCAGCTCAGAACCACCTTTTTAAGGGTACTAGAGATTGGCAATAAATACCAACATTGCTATCAATGCTTATGTCCCAATAATGAATAAAATACCATAATTGGATTTACGGCATATTGTATATAGTAGTTATTATTATTCAATGGCACGGTGGACTTTGTCATATTCAAAAATCACAGAAATTTTTCAAGAATAATGCACAGCAATGTGTTTGCAATTCATTTCCTCAAGAAGAGAAGAAAGTGATTTATCAGAGGAAGCCTTTGCAAAATTTTCAGTAATTGGTGTTGCACTGATTTATGTTCGATAGACCTAAAGTACAGATTGTTAGCCAGCAAAGGCTGGTTCTCTACAGTATTTTTTTATTTGAAACATCTGGGTTGGAATCCTGAATAAAGCCTCTTAGAAATGACTGTTGTTCCTAACATTTCTGTTGTTATTTTGTGTTTGTTTTCCAAGCAGGCTTTCAGCATAAATCTAGCTGGATGGCGACACTCCACTGTAATTGTAAGTAACTATAACCAGCTGACCAATTTTGAGACAGAACATCTAAGGAACTAAACTTAAAATTTTGAACACATTTCACAGAATCAAGCTAGGTCCAAAAATTATTGTTTCAATGAAAGAAAATGAACCCAGATGTGCTTGAAAATGTAACTCCCAGAAAACCTTTAACTTCAGCATGAGTAAAGCTTAAGATAATGTCACTGAATCATGATGAAATTTCCCCCTGAATTTCTGCAATTCTCCCAAATCCCACCTGCTCTTGATTTCTTGTATAATGAAAACATATGCTACTTCACTACGGCTCAAGACTAATAGGATGAAAAACACATTTAATACAAAATAGATACTGTAGTTAGGGTTTATTTTAGCAAATTCATGTAGAAATTAGATCATGAGATAATAGCCTGCTAATGCCAGAACACGTTATATAACACCTCATCCATTGTACTGGAGTTACAAAAAGTAAACACCATCACTTAGCTAGTACATACCATGACCAAATGAGTATCAGCCGACATATTGTACTCTGTTTTTGGAAAATGTTTAGAAGCTACAGCATATGTAGATTCAAAGGTCAAGGACTACCTAATGAGTATCAAAGTATGGGAAAAATATCCCACATTATAGTATTTTATGGGGAGTATTTTGGTGCATAGTAAGGTGATGTATCAGAAATTGTTGGCTTCCAGATGGCAAAATGTTGTAGAACTGCAAGATAAAATAATTTCTTTTTCATGTTTTGATACCAAAATCCAAATTGGTATATAAAGAACTTTATTAACACATTCTTTAGGTCCATTGGTAGCAGTTTTTACTCTTATAATGCTTAACAACACCCCAAATTTATGTTAAGACATGGTCCAGGATCAGTAATTTCTTTTGTTCAAGGTAGACAAACTTGGGAGAGCCAATAAAATACTTACAGAATAAAGCCGTGTATTACACCATTTTGAAAGAACAAAACTTCACTCTAGAAAGTTATAAAAGTAAAACAATCCACAATATCTATGCAATAACATATATGATATTTAGGATTAACATGAAGTAAGTGAGGCTTAATAGACAAGCTGTAGTTGAACATCAAATGCTCAATGTAGTCATAAAAGTTCCCATGCAATTATTAGAGACTCTGTGGGTCAGTACATCTCATTAAAACTTTACCTCTTTTTCAAACGATATCAATTCTTCACTTTGAAGGATCTGGTTTTAGAAACCCTTTCAAAGCATCCCTGACTTGGACTGTCTCAATAACTACTCATATCTTGGTTTTTCAATCCGATCTCTTGATTCCAAGTTCCCCAGGACTACTCCCAAACATCAAATTACTGGTATAGTTTCAATTTTAATGAAGGGCCAGTTTCACCAAACTGCCACTGACTTCTCTACCCTAGAACTTTTCTCAGTTAGATTATCTTTCGTGAGGAAACAGGCCATTTTGCCCAACAATTCCACACTGACCCTCCAAAGAGAAACCCACCCAGCCCCATTCCCCTACCTTATATTTACCCCTGATGAGTGCACCTCACACTATGGGCAGTTTAGCATGGCCAATTCACCTGACCTGCACACCTTTGGATTGAGAGGGGAAACCGGAAACCCACATAGACACAAGGATCGAATTTGGGTCTCTGACGCTGTGAGGCAGCAGTGCTAACTACTGAGCCACTGTGCTGCCACATGTGACTCTGAGTTGCATCAAACAAATAGTGTTTGTGAGTTTCCTTCACTTCACTTTCAGCTATACTGAACTATCTATGGACCCCAGGGGTTTCTTTTTAGCTTTAACCTTCTTCCACAGCAAGAGCTGAATTGACCCAAATTTCTGCTTTTAAACTTTAATTCCTAAAACTAAAAATTGCAACTTAAATATGTGAACTATGATTTAGGTATTCACAACATCACCAAGACAGATAATGCTACACTAGTGTTTTAACACTTAATGGTGATGCAAAATTGAGATATGAGCACTATTTTGTTGAAACTGGCAATTTTTCAATCAAACACTAAACTGAGGCTCCACTTGTCTGCTTCAATGAATTGGAAGTTGAAAATCCTCATGGGTCCTCAAAGCAGAGCACTGAGTTTGAATGTCCTGACCAATGTTCTTCCCTTCATCAACAAACAAATTAAGTTGTCATTTATCTCTACAAGAGTAGGGTTAGGGTTAGGGTTAGGGTTAGGGTTGTCTACATAAGTGTCTGAGAAAATAAAGCATTTCTTCAATCAAAAGGTTGAGAATCTTTTAAATTTCCTATCCAAGCATGCTGCAATTCTCAGTCACTGAGTATATTAAAAAGCAGGATTAAAAAGCGTTGAACACAAAGCGAAATGAGTGATTTGGGGTCAAGGTAAAAAAGTTAATTCCGGATAGAAGAATGCCCACAATTTTGTTGTGTGGTAGACAGGCTCAATGGTTCCTAATTCTTGTAACTTTCTACCACCTGACCAATGTTTCGCCTTCTATCAACATAAACAAAAAAAATGTAAATGTTATTCGTCCCTTACAGAATACCTACTATTTTTGTGTATATAGCAATATTCATATGCATTCATGTAATTTATTATGGGAAATACTTTGAGACTTTGACATCAGATGCAATAGGTAAGTAAATAACCATCGAAATAAAATCAGTAACCAACTAGATTATTTAACAATAAACAGCTTAATTTGGTGCAGGAAAGGAACAAACACGTGATTCTGAGTTGATGGTAGAAACTTTCCAAAATAAACATTTGAAAAGGCAATATTTTTGACAGATTTTAACAAACAGTGAATGCCTTGTTCAGCTACGATTTCTTTAAAATTCAGAACCCTAAATAACTACCACAAATTTTCGAGCGAGGAAATATCTTACATTAATATAACACCTATTACATCCCCAAAAACTTAATTTCCAAACTAAAGAATTATTCAAGTGCAGTAATGCAAATGGTAAGTAGAGAGAGATGAGTAGTTCCAAAAATGTTTATTTTAAAAATAAGATCCAATATCTGGTATGCACTCTCCCTGAATGATGGCTAAGTATCAGTCTAAAGTTCCTCTCACTCAAACTTTGATTCCCTGTGGACCTCGTCTACATTACTCATGAAATTCATTGATTACAGATCAGCTGATACCAACTGTATTCAAGTTGCAACTTGCAGTGTTAGGAATTTCATAATCATTAGGGTGGCACGATGGCTCAGTGGTTAGCACTGCTGCCTCACAGGGTCCCAGGTTTGATTCCAGCCTCGGGTGACTGTCTGTGTGGAGTTTGCACATTCTCCCCATGTCTGCATAGGTTTCCTCCGGGTGCTCCGGTTTCCTCCCTCAGTCCAAAGATGTGCAGGTCAGGTGAATTGGCCACACTAAATTGCCCCAGAGTGTTAGGTGCATTAGTCAGAGGGAAAGGGGTCTGGGTGGGTTACTCTTTGACGGCATGGTGGCACAGTGGTTAGCACTGCTGCCTCACAGCACCAGAGACCTGGGTTCAATTCCCGCCTCAGGCAACTGTGTGTGTGGAGTCGGCACATTCTCCCCGTGTCTGCGTGGGTTTCCTCCGGGTGCTCCAGTTTCCTCCCACAGACCAAAGATGTGCAAGTTTAGTGAATTGGCCATGCTAAATTGCCCGTAGTGTTAGATATAGGGGAATGGGTCTGGGTGGATTGCTCTTTGGAGGGTCGGTGTGGACTTGCTGGGCCGAAGGGCCTGTTTCCACATTGTAAGTAATCTAATATTTAATATTATCGTGGCCCAAACGTTGGCATCACAATTGAGATCCAACACCAGGATTTTGAGGATTTGTTATTATAATTCAAAAGCAAATATTCAGTCACAACAATTATGAATAGCTTTAAAGTGAGCAGAAGAAAGTCTAATGAGTTCAATCCTTTCAAGTATTTAAGGCAGTTTTATATTGATCTTGTTTCTCATCTGTACTTTCAGTTTTTGGAACTGAATTTTACTGAGCTATATTTCGAACTATATTTGGATACTTTAAACTGATACTTTGCTATCGTTTGGGGTGAATGCATACCAGAAATTGTGTCATCTTTTTAAAAAAATAACTTTCTTGGTATTCTTCTCTCTCTGCTTATCATTTGCTTTACCATGGCTACTGCACTTGAATAATTCTTTAGCTAGGAAATTAAGTTCTTCGAGATGTACAGTAATATGTATTATATTAATGCAGGATCTTTCTTCTCACACTAGTTTACATGTTTATTTCTTTTCAAGTAACATTGCCAAATGATCAACAATGGAAAAATGTTTGAAGTGAGATTTATGATCATTAAGACCAAGGACAATAAAAAGAAAACTATTTTGGATTACAAGGGTGTTTTTCAGTGACAAACATTAGTATACCTTAAAGGACCTACGGGGTTCAGGTACCTAATTCTTTGAAGTTTCCATCACATTTAAAGCTAGGACAGACAGAGTGGTCATCTCTGGGTTGTTGCCGGTGCCACGTGACAGTGAGGCAAGGAATAGGGAGAGAGTGCAGTTGAACACGTGGCTGCAAGGATGGTGTAGGAGGAAGGGCTTCAGGTATTTGGACAATTGGACTGCATTCTGGGGAAGATGGGACCTGTACAAGCAGGACGGGTTGCACCTGAACCAGAAGGGCACCAATATCCTGGGGGGTATGTTTGCTAGCACTCTTCGGGGGGGGGTTTAAACTAATTTGGCAGGGGGATGGGATCCGGACTTGTAGTCCAGCAAGTAGGCTAGCTGTTTGTCAGGATGTTCAAGAATGTAGGGAGGCTGTGAAGAAGGTAGCACTGACAGGGAATACTTGCGGACACAGAGATGGGTTCAAGTGCGTATACTTCAACGCAAGGAGTATCAGAAATAAGGTGGGTGAACTTAAGGCGTGGATCGGTACCTGGGACTACGATGTTGTGGCCATCACGGAAATGTGGATAGAAGAGGGACAGGAATGGTTGTTGGAGGTTCCTGGTTACAGATGTTTCAGTAAGATTAGGGAGGGTGGTAAAAAAGGAGGGGGGGGTGGCGTTGCTAATTAGAAATGGTATAACGGCTGCAGAAAGTCAGTTCGAGGGGGATCTGCCTTTAGAGGTAGTATGGGCTGAAGTCAGAAATAGGAAAGGTGCAGTCACCTTGTTGGGTGTTTACTATAGGCCCCCCAATAGCAGCAGAGATGTGGAGAAACAGATTGGGAAACAGATTTTGGAAAGGTGCAGAAGTCACAAGGTAGTAGTCATGGGCGATTTCAACTTCCCAAATATTGATTGGAAGCTCTTTAGATCAAGTAGATTGGATGGGGCGGTGTTTGCGCAGTGTGTCCAGGAAGCTTTTCTAACTCAGTATGTAGATTGTCCGACCAGAGGGGAGGCCATATTGGATTTGGTACTCGGTAACGAACTGGGACAAGTGATGGGCTTGTTAGTGGGTGAGCATTTTGGTGATGGTGACCACAATTCTGTGACTTTCACCTTGATTATGGAGAGAGATAGGTGGGTGCAACAGGTTAGGTTTTACAATTGGGGGAAGGGTAATTACGATGCTGTAAGACAGGATCTGAGGAGCATAAGTTGGGAGCATAGGCTGTTAGGGAAGGATGTCGTGGAAATGTGGAACTTTTTCAAGGAACGGATACGACGTGTCCTTGATATGTATGTACCTGTCAGGCAGGAAAGAAATGGTCGTGTGAGGGAACCTTGGTTGACGAGGGAGGTTGAATGTCTTGTAAAGAGGAAGAAGGAGGCTTACATAAGGTTGAGGAAACAGGGTTCAGACAGAGCAGTGGAGGGATACAGGATAGCCAGAAGGGACCTGAAGAAAGGGATTAGGAGAGCTAAGAGAGGGCATGAAAAATCTTTGGCGGATAGGATCAATGATAACCCAAAGGCATTTTATGCGTATGTGAGAAACATGACAATGACGAGAACGAGGGTAGGTCCGATCAAGGACAGTAGTGGGAGACTGTGTATTGAGTCGGAAGAGATAGGAGAGGTCTTGAATGAGTACTTTTCTTCGGTATTTACGAACGAGAGGGACCGTATTGTTGAAGAGGAGAGTGTGAAACGGACTGGTAAGCTAGAGGAGATACTTGTTAGGAAGGAAGATGTGTTGGACATTTTGAACAACTTGAGGATAGACAAGTCCCCGGGCCTAACGGGATATATCCTAGGATTATGTGGGAAGCAAGAGAGGAAATTGCAGTACCATTGGCAATGATCTTTTCGTCTTCACTGTCAACGGGGGTGGTACCAGGGGACTGGAGAGTGGCGAATGTTGTGCCCCTGTTCAAAAAAGGGAATAGGGATAACCCCGGGAATTACAGGCCAGTTAGTCTTACTTCGGTAGTAGGCAAAGTAATGGAAAGGGTACTGAGAGATAGGATTTATGAGTATCTGGAAAGACACTGCTTGATTAGGGACAGCCAGCACGGATTTGTGAAGGGTAGGTCTTGCCTTACAAGTCTGATTGAATTCTTTGAGGAGGTGACCAAGCATGTGGATGAGGGTAGAGTAGTGGATGTAGTATACATGGATTTTAGGAAGGCATTTGATAAGGTTCCCCATGGTAGGCTTATGCGGAAAGTTAGGAGGCATGGGATAGAGGGAAATTTGGCCAATTGGATAGAAAACTGGCTAACCGGTCGAAGTCAGAGAGTGGTGGTAGATGGTAAATATTCAGCCTGGAGCCCAGTTACAAGTGGAGTTCCGCAGGGATCAGTTCTGGGTCCTCTGCTGTTTGTAATTTTTATTGATGACTTGGATGAGGGAGTCGAAGGGTGGGTCAGTAAATTTGCAGATTATACGAAGATTGGTGGAGTTGTGGATAGTGAGGAGGGCTGTTGTCGGCTGCAAAGGGACTTAGATATGATGCAGAGCTGGGCTGAGGAGTGGCAGATGGAGTTCAACCCTGCCAAGTGTGAGGTTGTCCATTTTGGAAAGACAACTAAGAATGTGGAATACAGGGTTAACGGTAGGGTTCTTAGTGAGGTGGAGGATCAGAGGGATCTTGGGGTCTATGTTCATAGATCTTTGAAAATTGCCACTCAGGTGGATAGAGCTTGTAAGAAGGCCTATGGTGTATTAGCGTTCATTAGCAGAGGGATTGAATTCAAGAGTCGTGAAGTGATGTTGCAACTGTACAGGACTTTGGTTAGGCCACATTTGGAGTACTGTGGGCAGTTCTGGTCGCCTCACTTTAGGAAAGATGTGGAAGCTTTGGAGAGGGTGCAGAGAAGATTTACCAGGATGTTGCCTGGAATGGAGAATAGGTCGTACGAGGATAGGTTGAGAGTGCTAGGCCTTTTCTCATTGGAACGGCGAAGGATGAGGGGTGACTTGATAGAGGTTTATAAGATGATCAGAGGAATAGATAGAGTAGACAGTCAGAAACTTTTTCCCCGGGTACAATAGAGTGTTACAAGGGGACATAAATTTAAGGTGAAGGGTGGAAGGTTTAGGGGAGATGTCAGGGGTGGGTTCTTTACCCAGAGAGTGGTGCGGGCATGGAATGCGCTGCCTGTGGGAGTGGTAGAGTCAGAATCTTTGGTGACCATTAAGTGGCAATTGGATAGGTACATGGATGGGTGCTTAAGCTAGGACAAATGTTCGGCACAACATCGTGGGCCGAGGGGGCCTGTTCTGTGCTGTATTGTTCTATGTCTATGTCTATATAGACAGAGTGGTTAAAAAGGCATTTAGCACGCTTGCTTTCATTGTTCAGTTCTTTGAGTATAGGAGTTGGGAAGTCATGTTGAGGTTGTACAGGCTTCACATTGGTGAAGCTTCTTCTGGAATACTGTGTCCAGTTCTGGTCACCTATTTATAGGGAGGATGATATGAAGCTGGTTCAAAAGATATGAGCTGTAAAGAAAGGCTGGATAGGCTGGACCTCTTCCCCTCAGAGGTGACCTTATAGAACTTTGTAAAATAATGAAAGGTGATCATAGATAGAGTTGTCTTTTCCCTAGGATGGAGGATTTCAAGATTAGGGGACGCATTTTTAAGGTGAGAAGAGAGAGATTTAAAAAAGACATGATTGTGATTCGCATGTGGAATGGACTTCCTGAGGAAACGTGGGTACAATTACAACATTCAAAAGACATTTGAGTAAGGACATGAACAGAAAAAGCTTGGAGGAATATGGGCCAGGAGCAAGCAGATGAGACTGGTTTAGTTTGGAGTATGTTCGGCATGGACTGGTTAGACCAAAGGGACAAAATCTTGACAGCCTTTATTGTACAACCCATCAATTCCTTCTTCCTAGCAGGAAAAACTGCTAAGTAGTGCCCATGCCTCTTGCACATTTTATTAGCTAGCTAACTATTAAAATAAGTGTGTAGTTCCTATAGTTTTCATTACCAATGCATAGCACAACTGAGAACAGGAACTCAGTGATAAGCCTAATGTTATTTCTTTCATTTATTGCCTTCACTTATACATCGAATTCTGGGGCAGCAATTTATTACACAAAACATTTAAGAAATAGGATGAGTAAGTCAAATGACTCACAGAGCTTGCTTCACTCTTCAATAAAGTCCCATTAGTTTATTTCTCAGTTTCACTTCCCTTGCATCCCTTAGTGTCCAACAACCCATTCATCTCACTTTCCGATATACTCAATAACTGACCACATGCAAGTCAATGGGTTAGAGGATTCTAGAGAACCACAATCTTGTGAAGACATCTATCTTCAATCTCAATATTAAATATCAGCCTGCTATCCAAGCACCACGACTCCCTAATTCTAGACTTTCCAGACAGGGAGAAAAAAAACCTTCAACATCTTCTTCCTTGGGTAGGGCAATGCAAAACTAGACAGCATAGATTTAAGGTGAGGGGGGAAGGTTTAAAAAGGAACTGAGAGGTAGCATTTTCACGGAAAGGGATTGTATATTGAAGGTGTGTATTGAAACAACTGCCAGAGGAAGTGCTGGAGGCAGATACAATAACAACATTTAAAAGGCACTTGGATGGATATATGAACACGAAGGGTTGAGAAGGATATGAGCTAAGTGCTAGTAAATGGGACTCGGTCAGTGGGATGTCTGGTCAGCAAGGATGAGTTGGACCGAAGGGTCTGTTTGAATGCTGTTTGACTCTATGATTCTACCTAGTGTTTTAAACACCCTCAAGACGCCTATAAGTTCTCTACATCCACAGTACACTGATTATGAAACATAGTGACCATGTAACTTGTATTAGTGACAGTAGTTAAAGAATGGTTAGGAGACTAGGAAAATTCCTTTGCTCTTTTTCAAATTAGTATCCGTTGTTTGGTGAGCACCTGATCCAAGAGACATTGTCTCTGACAGAGCAGCACACATCTTCAGTCCTGCACTCCAGTGTCTACTTAGAAAGGACACTTAGAAAGTGCCCTTTTCAAGTGGGATTTGAATCTATGAACACCTGACAAGGAGGAAAGTGTGAAACACTTGACACTTCTGATAGCTAAGAAGAAAAACATCTGATTTGTCTTAATATAAAGTGCAAAAGATCCTGGTTGATAGGAGTTTCAGTGTAAAGGACAATTCTGTGTGAGGTTTCTGATATACCTCAGACATTTAGAGTGAAATAGAGATGATTTACACTTTGAGATCATATGATACCATAAACTGCATTCCTAGGCATGTGGTCACAACTAAATGAAGGAAGCTATGACCAAGTTGCTCCAGTTTACTCAAAACATGTTTGTCAATAAATCCACCTGTGTTCCACTACACCGTCACTCCCTTTTCTATTGTAGAGATGCTTTAACTTTAAACAGTCTGACAATTTGCTGGAGCTCACAATGGTCAGATTGGGTCCCAAAGCTTTCCAAGTGCCTGCAGCAACACAGAAACAGCTGCTTCCACACGCACTGTGTCAATGTTGTCATCTTGACTTTCACTTACTGGCTACAAAACTTCCCCAATTATGGGAGGGAGTCTGTAATGGGCCAGCAGTATTAAAGCTTTTCCCTACAGGCTTCTTCAAATTATTTTTCTTAAATTTCCTCCAGAGTATCAAAATATAGTTAGAGAATATTAAAAAAATCCTTCTTATTTCACAAGCACTGACTTCACTGTCAATAAGATGTGTTTCTGCATGTGGTCCGTACAGAGGTATTAAAAAATTATTAGGGAGTCTTGAGTCAAATGATAATCATCTTCATATCTCTTGTATCCAGTATTATAGCTAAATTTTTATGATTTAAAATGAAAATTATAAACACTACAATAGTCAGTGTATTTTCAGGAAGCCTTGCAATACAATTTCATTCACTGAAGTTTTTCTGATTACCAGTTAGTGCAAAAGTGATGTTTTTTTGTGTCAAAATCTATAATGGACGTTCCTAAAGTAAAATTGAAACATAGAATACAGTAGTCCAAAAAATGTTAAACCTGAAATTAAACTGAAAACTTCAAAATTAAAATTGATTGATTTTCTAGTGTGGCAAGGCTATGAAGAATATTCAAAGAGGTGAATGTAAGGCTGAAGGAGTTGCCTAGAAATGAGGGGGTCCTGTTTTCTGTTACAGAGGAACCTGAGAGGGGACAGGAAGAAAGTGTACCATTGGAGCTAGTTCCATCTAACTGCAATGGGATCACTGTCCGAGCAGAAAGGATAAACAGGCAGTGACAATGACTTTAATCTGGTAAATTGGATTCTTGAAGAGTTAATTTAAAAATAATATGACAAATAATAGTTCCATGTCAAATAAACTGAAAGCGCTTGGAGGAACAAGCAGGTAAAGGAAAACTAAACCATACAATTTAGCCAAGAATGAGAAATTAAAAGAAAAATATGGGTAAAACATTAAACCCGAAGGATAGGTTAGGGTAAGTGGCCCTTTTTTAAAATATGCAATACATGAAGTATAAAATAAAATTGAATGATGCCGATGTAAATTCAACTTGGAGCCTATGACATGATTGCCATTACTCGGACATTCTGGATGACTAAAGATTTTCTCAAGCTTTGCTCTCGTAATTTTTTAAAAATTAATTCTTGGAATGCAGGTAACATCAGCCAGTATTCATTACCTAGGCAGAGATGCCCTTGCGGTGGTGTTCTGTTCTTGGCCCATCATAGTACCCATCTGATGAAGGTACGTTCCACTGTGCTGTTCAGCACAGAATTTAAGAATTTGAACCAAGAATAATTTCTGACAATGTAGCTATATAAGTGCATCCATCTATTATTGTTCCTTATATTGCACAAGAGTTCTGTACTGGAGACAAGTGGCAACAAATCTGTACATTTATAATCGTGTACTTTGGCTGCTCTGGACAAACTGGTGGATTCATGGCTCCTTCAATAACTGTTCAAAGGAACTGATTTTCAACTGTCGCCACCACACCCATCTTACCCAAAAAGGAGAGCAGCAAGTAAACTATTTTGGTGAGGGCAGATTGTGAGATCAATTTTAAAGATGTGCCTGTTCATGATTGGCAAGAAGCAGTTTAAGTATGAAAATTAGGATATATGGCATATACTGGATGCTGGTTACAACTTTCAGCAATAAATGGGTAAGTGTGCACAAAGCGAGCTTGGCCCATTTGTATATGGTGTTAAGACATCAAACAGGAGCACACCTGCCTGATGTCATCATTATAAGTAGCCACCTTCCCACAACCATCCCACCCCCCCCCCCCCCCCCCCCCCCCCGCCCCCGCCCCCCGAAACAACCAAACAGCTTCCATTGGACATGCACTTTGTGCTTACCAGAGACATTCAAACAAGACCAAAGCCATAAATTACTTCAACATTGCCAGTTCAGGATTAAAGTCAAAGATGAGCCATGTGTAACCTTGCTTGCATCAGTCTTGCACCTGAGTCTGTAAACATGCATCAGTCGGAACAAACAGAATAGCTGTCAAACCAGGCAGCCCTGGATTAGCCAAAAGAAACAGAGATAACCCGAAATATCACACCCCTCTCAAAAATAAGGCCCTTAAGTTGTCGGTTAAAGATTCTTAAAATTCATCATGTATCCAGTCATCCAGTCAGCAACTAGTTGGGTGTAACATCCTTATGCCTTAACCATAAACTTCAAAGGAGAGGTGAAAGATGTTTGATTATATCATGAAGCAAATTTATGAGGAGGTTCATTTCTAATTCTAAAGCATAAAATAGGTTTGAATTAGTTTTTCTTTGAATGCACATACCAAAACCATTGACAGAAATTGTTCACTTTGCTAGAGAGATTCCTTTCCTCCATTTTGTCACCTTTCTACCATGTGCAGCAGTGAGTTTTCAAATGCCCTTGGAAATTTTCACTGTTTGAGTTTTCTGTACCCGACAGCAGAACCTTAAAGGACAGAATTCCAGAGGGCACGTCACCCGTTCTGGGTTTCCAAAACAGCAATGCAAAACAGCATTGACGTGCCCTTTCAACATACATTCACTTTTGCCAATATTTCATCTTATTTTTCTAACAAGTCAATGGACTCCCCTGTTGCTCCTGTTTCTGTTGGGGCATTCCAAATCATAACAACCTTCAGCTTTACAATCACTTATGTAATCTATCCCTGTGGCTATTATTGTTTAACCTTCTCATGTTTATTCTCTGATGGCTGGTCCACTAGCAAGTCACAGAATCATAGAGATGTACAGCATGGAAACAGACCCTTCAGTCCAACCCGGCCATGCCGACCAGATATCCCAACCCAATCTAGTCCCACCTGCCAGCACCCGGCCCATATTCCTCCAAACTCTTCCTATTCATATACCCAGCCAAATTCCTCTTAAATGTTGCAATTGTACCAGCCTCCACCACATCCTCTGGCAGCTCATTCCATACACATACCACCCTCTGCATGAAAAGGTTGCCTCTTAGGTCTCTTTTATATCAACTGACTGAACTGGTCCTCACCCTGAACAACTTCTCTTTCCAATCCTCCCACTTCCTCCAAACGAAAGGAGTAGCCATGGGCACCCGCATGGGCCCCAGCTATGCCTGCCTCTTCGTAGGATATGTGGAACAATCCATCTTCCGCAACTACACTGGCCCCACCCCCCACCTTTTCCTCCGCTACATCGATGACTGTATCGGCGCCGCCTCGTGCTCCCACGAGGAGGTTGAACAGTTCATCCACTTCACCAACACCTTCCACCCCGACCTCAAATTCACCTGGACAGTCTCAGATTCCTCCCTCCCCTTCCTCGACCTTTCTATTTCTATCTCAGGCGACCGAATCAACACGGACATCTACTACAAACCGACCGACTCCCACAGCTACCTGGACTACACCTCCTTCCATCCTGCCCCCTGTAAAAACGCCATCCCACTCTCCCAATTCCTTCGACTCCGCCACATCTGCTCCCAGGAGGACCAGTTCCAAAAACGCACAACCCAGATGGCCTCCTTCTTCAAGGACCGCAATTTCCCCCCCGACGTGGTCGACGATGCCCTCCACCGCATCTCTTACACTTCCCGCTCCTCCGCCCTTGAACCCCGCCCCTCCAACCGCCACCAGGACAGAACCCCACTGGTCCTCACCTACCACCCCACCAATCTCCATGTACAGCGCATCATCCGCCGTCATTTCCGCTACCCCCAAACGGACCCCACCACCAAGGATATATTTCCCTCCCCTCCCCTATCAGCATTCCGTAAAGACCACTCCCTCCGTGACTCCCTCGTCAGATCCACACCCCCCACCAACCCAACCTCCACTCCCGGCACCTTCCCCTGCAACCGCAGGAGGTGCAAGACTTGCGCCCACACCTCCCCCCTCACCTCCCTCCAAGGCCCCAAAGGAAACTTCCATATCCGCCACAGATTCACCTGCACCTCCACACACATCATCTATTGCATCCTCTGCACCCGATGTGGCCTCCTCTATATTGGGGAGACAGGCCGGCTACTTGCAGAGCGTTTCAGAGAACACCTCTGGGACACCCGGACCAACCAACCCAACCACCCTGTAGCTCAACATTTCAATTTCCCCCTCCCACTCCACCAAGGATATGCAGGTCTTTGGACTCCTCCATCGTCAGACCACAACAAAACGACGGTTGGAGGAAGAACGCCTCATCTTCCGCCTAGGAACCCTCCAACCACAAGGGATGAACTCGGATTTCACCAGTTTCCTCATTTCCACTACCCCCACCCTGTCTCAGTCAAATCCATCGAATTCAGCACTGCCTTCCTAACCTGCAATCTTCTTCCCGACCTCTCCGCCCCCACCCCAGTCTGACCTTTCACCCTCACCTTGACCTCTTTCCACCTATCACATTTCCAACGCCCCTCCCCCAAGTCCCTCCTCCCTACCTTTTATCTTAGCCTGCTGGACAAACTTTCCTCATTCCTGAAGAAGGGCTTATGCCCGAAACGTCAATTCTCCTGTTCCCTGGATGCTGCCTGACCTGCTGCGCTTTTCCAGCAACACATTTCCAGCTCTTTTATATCTTTCCCCTCTCACCCTAAACCTATGCCCTCTAGTTCTGGACTCCCCGACCCCAGGGAAAAGACTTTGCCTATTTATCCTATCCATGCCCCTCATAATTTTGTAAACCTCTATAAGGTCACCCCTCAGCCTCTGACGCTCCAGGGAAAACAGCCCCAGCCTGTTCAGCCTCTCCCTATAGCTCAAATCCTCCAACCCTGGCAACATCCTTGTAAATCTTTTCTGAACCCTTTCAAGTTTCACAACATCTTTCTGATAAGAAGGAGACCAGAATTGCATGCAATATTCCAACAGTGGCCTAACCAATGTCCTGTACAGCTGCAACATGACCTCCCAACTCCTGTACTCAATACTCTGACCAATAAAGGAAAGCATACCAAATGCCTTCTTCACTATCCTATCTACCTGCAACTCCACTTTCAAGGAGCTATGAACCTGTACTCCAAGGTCTCTTTGTTCAGCAACACTCCCTAGGACCTTACCATTAAGTGTATAAGTCCTGCTAAGATTTGCTTTCCCAAAATGCAGCACCTCGCATTTATCTGAATTAAACTCCACTGTAAACTCCAGTGTAAACTGTTTTATCCTTTATACTTTAATAATCTTCTCATAATGATGAGGAGCTCTACTCAATCTCCAATTTATATTTTGGATTTACACAGAATATGCAGCATAAGAAGAGACCATTTGGCCCAACTATGCCATGCTGATGCTTGTGCTCCATTCAATTCTGAATATTTGAACTTTCTTTGCTGATATTAACTATCAAATCTTTATTGACTCCTTGTCCTTTAATTAAGATTGCAGCAAAATAATTTTACTGGCCAAAAGGAAAGTATTCAATAATGCAAGAGACAGAAAAATACATGACATAGACATAACAAATGTACGGTATAGAATATTTCATAACTTCTTCTACAATAAATTTTAAGTCTGTTTTTTTACTTCATCTTGTTTCTTCAAACCACAACTATAAATTACCACAAAATAAAACTCTCTCTCAGGTATTTTAAGGATATCTAGTTTAAAGTTTGATAGAGGTCACAATGTGATTTAGAAGCCATGAATTCAAAGGTCAGGTTGGAGTTCTTGCCTTTTAGCACATAATTGGACCTGTAACTCACTGTTTACAGCGGTGAATATGGGAGTCAGATTGCACTGTTACCGCTTCAGACATTTAAAGTATAAAAATATTTATTCTGCAATATTTTGGAATTTTCAAGTAACAGATACAATTTTTCTGGCTTTGATTTGTCATTTATAGTAACGCCAATTCTGCATATTTGAAATTCACTGGATCCTAACAAAAATCTTACAGTTTTACCTTAATGGCAAATACAGGAAAAATTGAGACTTGAGCCTCTGCATGTTCTGAAACTAACTGCTCATAGTTTCCCTATGGTCTCGCTGGCTATAAAGTTTTTTAAGTATTCTTTACAAGTTAGCAGAAACAAAACAGAGTGATCATCAATTTGCTGCAAATTTCCTTTGCACAGACTTCCAGGCAGAAATGTATGAAAATAGACACATTCTCAAGGTCCCCATAAATGCTTCACCATTTAATAACACAGAAATAAACTATTCTTCGAGGAGGTGACCAAGCATGTGGATGAGGGAAGAGCAGTGGATGTAGTGTACATGGATTTTAGTAAGGCATTTGATAAGGTTCCCCATGGTAGGCTTATGCGGAAAGTCAGGAGGCATGGGATAGAGGGAAATTTGGCCAATTGGATAGAAAACTGGCTAACCGGTCGAAGGCAGAGAGTGGTGGTAGATGGTAAATATTCAGCCTGGAGCCCAGTTACAAGTGGAGTTCCGCAGGGATCAGTTCTGGGTCCTCTGCTGTTTGTAATTTTTATTAATGACTTAGATGAGGGAGTCGAAGGGTGGGTCAATAAATTTGCAGATGATACGAAGATAGGTGGAGTTGTGGACAGTGAGGAGGGCTGTTGTCGGCTGCAGAGGGACTTACATATGATGCAGAGCTGGGCTGAGGAGTGGCAGATGGAATTCAACCCTGCCAAGTGTGAGGTTGTCCATTTTGGAAGAACAAATAAGAATGCGGAATACAGGGTTAATGGTAGGGTTCTTAGTCAGGTGGAGGAACAGAGGGATCTTGGGGTCTATGTACATAGATCTTTGAAGGTTGCCACTCAGGTGGATAGAGTTTGTAAGAAGGCCTATGGAGTATTATCGTTCATTAGCAGAGGGATTGAATTCAAGAGTCGTGAAGTGATGTTGCAGCTGTACAGGACTTTGGTTAGGCCACAGTTGGAGTACTGTGTGCAGTTCTGGTTGCCTCACTTTAGGAAAGATGTGGAAGCTTTGGAGAGGGTGCAGAGAAGATTTACCAGGATGTTGCCTGGAATGGAGAGGAAGTCGTACGAGGATAGGTTGAGAGTTCTCGGCCTTTTCTCGTTGGAATGGCGAAGGATGAGGGGTGACTTTATAGAGGTTTATAAGATGATCAGAGGAATAGATAGAGTAGACAGTCAGAAACTTTTTCCCCGGGTACAACAGAGTGTTACAAGGGGACATAAATTTAAGGTGAAGGGTGGAAGGTATAGGGGAGATGTCAGGGGTGGGTTCTTTACCCAGAGAGTGGTGGGGGCATGGAATGCGCTGCCCGTGGGAGTGGTAGAGTCGGAATCATTGGCGACCTTTAAGCGGCATTTGGATAGGTACATGGATGTGTACTTAATCTAGGTTAGAAGTTCGGCACAACATCGTGGGCCGAAGGGCCTGTTCTGTGCTGTATTGTTCTATGTTCTATGTTCTATGTTCTATTCATCATTTATTTCTAGTACTTCCAAATTTTACTCTAAACTATTATTGAGTTTTTAAAAAGTGCACCAAGTTTCCAGTGTCCTAACTCTCTATCATGTGAAAGCCCAAAATGAGTGCTATATAAGCAGTGCAGTAAAGCTAGGACAGGTGTAACAAAGTGCATATCTCAAAATGTACAGGTGTCACTCACAATCTTTACTGCCAAGATTTAATACAGATTTACACATTTTAGTTGAAGTACTGAATCATAGAACAGTACAGCACTGAGGAAAGCAATTTACCTCATCAAGTTCGATGTACCTGGGTCCACTGCTTTTCATCATTTATATAAATGATTTGGATGTGGACATAGGAGATATAGTTAGTAAGTTTGCAGAAGACACCAAAATTGGAGGTGTAGTGGTGAGCAAGGAAGGTTACCTCAGAGTATAACTGGATCTTGATCAAGTGGACTGGTGAGCTGAGGAATGACAGATGGAGTTAATTTAGATAAATACGAAATGCTGCATTTTGGAAAAGCAAATCAGAGCAGGACTTATACAGTTAATGGTAAGGTCCTGGGGAATATTGCTGAACAAAGAAACCTTGGAGCGCAGGTACATAGTTCCTTGAAAGTGGAGCCGCAGGTAGATAGCATAGTGACCAAGGCATTTGGTAGGTTTGCCTTCATTGGTCAGTGCATTGAGTATAAGAGTTGGGAGGTCATGTTGTGGCTGTACAAAACATTGATTAGGTCACTATTGGATTATTGTGTGCAATTCTGGTCTCACTCCTGTAGGGAAGATATTGTGATACTTGAAAGGGTTCAGAAAAGATTTACAAGGATATTGCCAGGGTTGGAGGGTTTGAGCTACAGGGAGAAGCTGAATAGACTGGGGCTATTTTCCCCAGGATTGTCAGAGGCTGAGAGGTGACCTTATAGCAGTTTATAAAATCATGAGGGACATGGATGGGGTAAATTGACAAGATATTTTCCCCAGAGTGACACAGTCCAAAACTAGAGGGTGTAGGTTAGGGTGAGAGGGGTAGGATTTAAGAGCGATCTAAGGGGCAATCTTTTCACGCAAAGGGTGTTGCATGCATGGAATGAACTGCCAGACGACGTGATGGAGGCTGGTACAATTACAATATTTAAAAGGCATCTGGATGGGTTTATGAATAGGAAGGATTTAGAGGGATATGAGCCACTAGATTACTTTATGATATATGGTCGACATGGACAAGTTGGATCGAATGGTCTGTTTCAGTGCTGTACATTTCTATGACTCTGTGAATCAACTATTTTACAAAATGAAGACAATATTTACATTCCTTACTTTCAGGGCAACCTAATCATTTTCAATATGTAAATCTTCTGAAGCCAATGTCATTGAGGAAAAGGTTTTCTGACTTTCTTTCAAAATATGAGAATTTAGTTTGCTTTTATCCCTTTTATGAGCTACGAGGGTAGGCCACCCCTTCTCAGGAGTCTGCTTTTTGAGCCAACTGTTTGGAGTTTGTTTATCTCTCTAATTCTCCCATATCTTCCATGAATAAACATCTAATCTCCCACAATAAGCCATCATTTTGGGCTGTAACAATGAAAAATCACCACAAATAATGACGATGTAACTATTACAGGTGGAGGATGATATCAACTGGGTCTCGAATCTTGAAGGGCACAGGACATTTAGGAATGAACCTAGAAAAAGCTGGAGAGATGGCTTTGCTAATTACTTATGGTATTAGCGCACTAGAGAAAAAATACCAAAATTCAAAAGACCAAAATGTAGAAACAGTTTAGGTAGAATTATGACATGACAAAGTCGAGAAGTCATTGGCAGGTACCCTATCAGCAACCACACAGTCTAGTGGAACATAAAGGAAGAAACAATTAGAGCTTGTCAGAATGGCTGGGTGATAATCATGCGTGATTTCAATCTGCATATAAGCAGAAAACGTCATATGAGCAAAGGTAGCCTAAATGAGGAGGTCACACACTGTTTCTAGAAAAGTGTCTTAGAACAGCATATTCTGGAGCCGATCAGAGAGCAAGCCTGGTAATTGTTTAGTAAGCTAGGATTAACTAATGACTGCATTTGAAGGTGCTCCTAGGTAATAGTGACAATAATATGAAGTTTTGATTCAATTTGAAAGAGGGAGAAAAGGGTCTGAGGCTATCTTTAACACTGAAAAAGTGGAATGATGACAGCATAAATTCAGGGATGGCAAACGTATTGAAACAGAGTCATATTGAACTTGGAATGTTAACTGCGTTTCTCTCTCCACAGGTGCTGCTAGACTTCCTGCCTTTATTGAGTATTTTCTGTTTTTATTGCAAATTGCCAGCATCCACAGTATTTTGTGTTTATTGGGTTAATAGGTTGACAAATAGGGACACATTTGCAGAAAGCTGGTCAGAATTTCTGTAGATGTTTAAAGGAGGAAAGAGTTAACAAGTTGAGTGTCAGTATTAGAAAAAGTGAGACTAGAGAATTCATAATGGAAGTGGTAGATGAATGAACATGTATTTTACATCTATCTTCACTACAGAAGATGCAAGTGAGATCTCAGAAGCAGTGATAAATCAAGAAATGAAATGGACCAATGAACATAGGGAAATCATGATCACCAGGAAAATGATACCGACTGCATTGTTGGAGCGGAGGGCTGATAAGTGTCTGGATCCTGATGGACTTTATCATAATTTTAAAAGAAGTGGCTAGTGAGATAGCTGATGCATTGGTTTTAATTTTCCAAAGCTCTTTGATTCCAAGATGGTTCCATTAAATTCAAAGATAATGAACTTATCTCCTTTGTTCAAAAAGGGAGGGAGATGGAAAGCAAAAAAACGATAGGACAATTAGCTTAACAACTGGGTAGGGAAAATGCTACAAGTTGTTATGAAAAAAAGCTATAGCTGGATATTTGGATAAGTTTAAGGTATTCAGGTAGATTCAACATTGTTTTGTGGAAGAGAAGTTATGATTGACCAAACCATTAGAAATCTCTGAGGAGGTAACTGGTTGTGGATAAAGCGGAACTGGGGGTAGATATATTGCACTTAGATTTTCAGATGGCATTTGTTAAAGTGCCGCATCAAGTAAAGGCTCATGGTGTAACTGGCAGCATATTGAAATGGATAGATGATTGACTAGCAAAAAAGAAGCAGAGAGTATGCCTAAATTGCTCTTTTTCTGGTTGATAAAATGTAACAAATGGTGCGCCACAACAATTGGTGCTGGAATCTCAACTGTTTGCAATGCGTATAAATGACTTATATGAATGGGTGGAAGGTATCGTTGCCATATCCTGATGAATTGAATACAAAAATAGGGAGGTTATGTATCAGTTAGATATGGCAACGATAAACCACATGCAGAGTATTGTACACAGTATTGATTACTTTATTTAAGGAAGGGTTATAAATGCATTGGAGGCAGTTCAGAGGTTTACTGTACTAATACATGAGATAAGGTAGGGGGGTTGGGGTTGTCTTAAAAGGAAATGTTGGACAGACTAGACTGTATCTGCTGGAGTATGGAAGAGTATGAGATGATTTAATTGAAACATTTAAGATGTTGAGAAATTTTGAAAGAGTAACTCTGGAGAGCTATTTCCTATTATGGGAGAACCTCTAATTTGGAGTGACTTTAAAAATTAGAGGTTGCCCATTTAAAGAGATGAGTCAAAAAATGTTCTACCAAAGGGTCGGAAGTCTTTGGAATTCTCTTCCTGAAAATGTGGCTGAAGGAGAATCCTTAACTATTTTTAAGGCAGATGTGCACACATTTTTGTTAAGCAAGGTACTACAGAGTAATCAGGAGTGGACAGGAATCCAGATTTGAGGTTATAAGCAGATCATCCATGATGTTACTGAATGGCGGAGTAGGCTTCAATGACCTACCCCCCTCATAATTGTTATGTTTGCAAATGGTGTGGAAAAATATTCACAATTTGTTTTGAACTGTTGCAGCATTTTAGTCATCAATGTTTGTTAAATCAATGAAAAAATACATCATTAACCTTGAACATCATCCAAAAAAACTGCTTATGACTTTCTGTGACTATGTTATAGCTAAACTATCAAAAACAAAGACATTCTGAGAACCCCTCAGGTCTTTAAAATAAGTTTTTAAACCTGAAAGACCATGAAGAGTTCCAACTAGCTGTGTTCAGCTACCTCTTCCAGGAACAATTGGTAAATGGTTCTTCCCCATGCTTTTTAAACTGTTCAAAAGAATGAAAGTGTAGTGAAAGTCTCCTTGAAGAGCTGCTTGTGAAGTAGGTCTCCAATTTAACCTAATTAACAAAGAAGGGCTTGCTATAATATTCAAAGTTAGGTGATGAGTGGCTAGGTGCTCCCCACATGTTTGAGATATCTGGGATCTACCCATAAAGCAAGAAAAATGAAAACTTTCAGAACACACTTAAGAAAAGGTTGTTTCGGAATAGTATAAAACCTACAAAGTTTTTAAAAATGCAATCCTTACAAATCACATCCAGCATTTATGCATCATTAAAAGCATATTTGGAAAGTAATTAAAAGGCTGCCACATTATTAAGTTCCATTATGAGAAGTTTCAATTATAAAAATGCAAAATGTCGCTGTAGTCCGACTTCATTTGGAGTTTAGTTTTGAGCACACCAACTTAGAAAAGATATCTGATAACATGCTTTGAAGGTATAAGACAGAAAGTAAAGTTTGGTGGCACTGAAGGCTGCCATAGTTTCCTAACATTTCAAAATCCTTCTTGAAACATATTATAGGATAGAAATCAACCATTAATTACTATTGCTGAGTTACAGACGCATAGAGGCAATTCATTTGGGCTGGAATGTCCTATACAGGTAGAGATCAGTTCGACAGCAGGTAGGTAGCGTAGCAGTAACCTCCACCCTGCACACCCCCCCCCCCCTTCTTTATGGACACTGACAACATACATTTAAAAAAACCTGATTACAGAGTGTATCTGATGAAATAAGTTAGCCTTTGTAGAAAGAAGACATCTTCAAATTAATGGATAACAGTTCTAGTTAACCTATAAACACGAAGTCCAGACATATACTCAGTACCCTCATGTGTAGAGGGCTGAGTTTTTTTTTTGCTAAGCTTTGCTGTCTCAAATTTTCTGATAATTACAGGCTTACAATATATACTTGAGTAATGGTCGATCTCATGTGAAAGTTGTTCCTGACTTCTGGTCATGTGTAAGTCGATCCCCAACCTTTAATCAAAAAATCAAACCTAGTTGCACATACAAAAGATATTTCTAACCAACAGACTCAGAGATGTTATGACACACCACTCGAGCAAATGAGATTTGAACCAGCCTTTTGGCACAATGGTAGTGTCCTGCCTATGGACCACAAGAGGCTCATTATACACTTATTACAAAATTGCTGTTGAAGTCAAACTCACATGAGTGCAAACCCATTAACTTAGAGTCATAGAATAGCACTCCACCGAAAGTTGTCATTCAACTTCCTGTGTCTGTGGACATGTGACGTCAAGGCGATTACTTCACTGGTGTGAAACGCATGCCTACAAATCCAGCCCTCTAATGCAGCAATGGTATCAAGAAGAAACAGCAGGCATACAGCCCCGTACAAACTCAAACGTTTGAGGTTATCAAGCAGACAAATAATTACACACCAGCTCCAGAATTCAAGGTATCAGAGAGAAAAAAAACTTTTGCATTGCAGATTTCAGAGTCAGCCTGCAATGGTGCATATCAGGTTTATGAAGAGAATGCCTGTCTCCATGGACATTATTATTTTGTGAACAAAAATTAAATTGCATGAATATTTTTTGGCTGCTTTAGTGCTACATTGGGAGGTAGGGCTGGCAGGAACAGTCTCCAACCTGGCAACTCTGTGAAAGCAAGATAATGGCAGAGGATGGCTTTCAAAACTTCAGAACAATTACTTGGATAAAAGCTGACCTTTGGCCAAATGTTTAGACTTACAAACTCAATTTTTATGTTAGGTAAATATGGATTCTAATGCATTATTTCTAGATGTGTGCTTCACAGCACAAATGATCCTAGAGTTTCAGTAATTCACATCACCTTCATCATGACTGTTGTGAAATTAACTAACTCACTTCTTAATGTTTATAGCTTCCTGACATACTCATGGACATCTACTATCTCCCAAACCCCCTACTTTGGTAAGAAGAATAGAGGCATGGACTATTTTCTAAATGGAGAGCAAATTCAGGTGTCTGAAGTGCAGACACTTGGGAGTTCTAGTCCAGCATTCTCCCAGGATAAACTTGAAGGCTGAGTTAGTAGTTAGGAAGGCAAATGCAATGATGACAATGAGACCTTGAACATAAAAGCAGAGATGTACTTCTGAAGTTCTATAAGGCTCTGGTCAGACCACATTTGGAGTATTGTGCACAGTTTAGGGTCCCATATCTCAAGAAGGGTGTACTGTCCCTGGAGCGTGTTGAGAGGAGGCTCACGAGAATAGTCGCAGGAATGAAAAGCTTAA
Source organism: Chiloscyllium plagiosum (assembly GCF_037043375.1). Lineage (NCBI taxonomy): Eukaryota > Metazoa > Chordata > Chondrichthyes > Orectolobiformes > Hemiscylliidae > Chiloscyllium > Chiloscyllium plagiosum. The sequence continues at coordinate 22,415,356 of NW_028270158.1, read as the reverse complement.
CATATGAGGAATGTTTGAGGACTCTGGATTTATATTCAATGGAGTTCAGAAGGATGAAAGGAAATCTAATTGAAACATGCAGAATACTGAATGGCCTGGACAGAATAGCTATTGGGAAGATGATTCCACTGGGAGGTCAGAGTAGGAGCCGAGGGAATAGCCTTACAGTAAAGGGAAGACCTTTTAGAATGGTGAGTGGTGAATCTGTGGAATTCATTGTCACAGAAGGCTGTGGAGGTCAGGTCATTGAGTACATTTAAGGCTGAGATAGATAGGTTCTTGATTGTAAAGGGGATCAAGGGTTACGGGGAGAAAGCAGGAGAATGGTTTTGAGAAACGTATCAGCCATGATTGAATTGTGGAGCAGACTCGATGGGCTGAATGGCCTAATTTCTGCTCCCATGTCATATAGTCTAAACCACACATCCTCAGCCAGCTGTTAACCATAATTTCACATAATCCCAGTTACCTCCGACAAAAGCAAACATTTCACTGCTGATGATGGAAATTTAAAATAAAAACTGAAAAAGTTGGAATCAATCAGCAGGTCAGGGAAAGACTATAAAGAGAACAACCGTTCCCGTTGCAAATTTATAACTTTCGTCAGTTCCACAAATGCTGCCAACTCTGTTTATTTCCAACAGTTTCTGCTTTTATCACTGTTATGTTTGATTCTTTTGAAACATTTTCTCTGAAGAACTTGTTTGCTCTAAAAATTCACCAATTTTTATCACAATAAAAGATCACAGTAGAACAGCTCAGGGTTAAGGAACACAGAGATTGAATCCAAACAACTAGATTGGACAAAATACCCAAAACAACTGATGAGGATCACATCTTGGATTAATATAATGCCTTTAACACAGTAAGGCCTCCCTAGGCACTTCACACGAGTATAATTTTAAAAATAACATTTAGCCACGTAAGGAGATATCCCAACAAGTGAGCAAGCCCTTGGTCAAAGAGATACTTCTAACGATCATCTTAAACAGAGTGGAATAGCTAGAAAAGCAAAGTGGTTAGGATTCTACAGATTGAGGCTTAAACAGCTAAAATAGCAAAACATTAAAAATCAGAGGTGGGTAGGTTTGGAAGAGTGCAGAGATCTTGGAAGACTGTAGAGTTAAAGGAGGCTAAGATAAGGAAGGGTGAGGCCATAGAGGGATTTGAAAACAAGAACAAGCATTTGAAAGTAATTTTAACAATGTAAGATATTGAAAGGGCATTTGGACACCATTCAAACCTACTTGGTTGTTCATTATAAGGCCACTCAGATTTCTGGCATTTGGTGATGTGAGATTCTATGTTTCATGATTTAATAAATAATCAGAAAACAAAAATTTACATGAGCCAAAAACTGAAGTTTCTTTTTTTCAAAACATTATCTTTAGACATCAGATCCTGGGTTCTTGCCAATAACAGCAAGCTGAACCCAACGGTGAAGAGACCACTGCCACAGGTACACAAACAGGCCTTCAAAAACTGAGCACTACTGGGAAAGCTTGAATATCCTCCTGAAGAATGGTGCCTACCATTTAGTCAGAAGTTAGAGGAGGAAAAGAATAATTACAAAAGCCAGGCACTACAGCTTTAATTATTATGAGACAGTGGAACTTTCTACAACTTTAAATTACACCACTGGGGAATTATAATAACAGAAACCACTCTTATTGTAAGTGAAATTAATAATCTTAAGGTCATTTCCTGATTTTTGATAATTTTCCCACCAAGACAGATGACATCATTGTTAATGTTTTGGCCAAAAGAACCCAGAGTGTATAAGAGTGAGTAATCATATGGACATCGTTCAAACCTAATGGGAAATTGTAGATTATTCATTTTGGAGCTGTTTTCAGTAACTAAGTCTGATAGTTCAAGTAGCCAGACACTCATCAATTGTGACATTGTTTCTTTGGGCCAAGAGAAAAAGATGCTCACTTTCATTCCTCACACTCTATTACTCATGAATGTGGTAAGTTTGAATAGAATGTATGATCAGTCCCTTATTAAAAGATAAGGTACTCTGAACAGCTATCTCTGCAAGCACTTTGTTGGCTATGGTATATTTGTTATGTAGACCCTAAACACAGGAGTATTAGAATGACAGTCCATTAGCCATGCATAAGCTGTCGACTTTTATCTAGTTTACATAGCCCCAGTCACATTTTTTTCTATAGAAGATTGAATACAAAGGGGATCAAAGACAGCAAAGCTGAATGTTTAGTTTATTGCAGACACTGAGGGTAAATACCTAGTGGTCATGGATAGTGAGAATTAATACCAAGGTGATTGCAGATAGAGAAGGTGAGTGCCAAAGTGATCATATGAATGCCCAAGAAAATTGCAGGCAGTGAGGTTGAACATATCATAGTTAAAAATCACATAACACAAGGTTATAGTCCAACAAGTTTGATTGGAAGCACTAGTACTGCTCCTTCATCAGGTGGTTGTGGAGATGAAGAAGCAGCGCTCCAAAAGCTAGTGCTTCTAATTAAACCTGTTGGACTATAACCTGGTGTTGTGCGATTTTTTACTTTGTAACCCCAGTCCAACATCGGCACCTCCAAATCATGACATATCATAGACACTGTGGATACACTCAGAGTGTGGCTTTTCTCCAGCTGCTATACTTGATTGTTGAAGGGCATGATCTCTGTAACTGTAAAATCTAAAAATTCACAAACCACGGACATGTAATTACAAACTATAAGGTATGAATATCCAAACCTCAAGAAAACGTGTAGAAGTGAAGTACATTGGTATAAATGAGCGAATCATAACTTTGTTGAGCCAGCAGAACTCTGGATCATTAGAAGACAGGAAGTAACATAACCACAAACAATGGTGCAAATTAACTTCCTGTGTTTATGGAATTAGAAGACTGGACGAAAAAATATGTATTGGTAGGGAAAGGGCATTCACACATCCATCGATCTGGGAGCTCGGTATCTCCCACCATGGGATAAGGATGGTATTGTTTTTTGTTCTGGAAAAACACATTAGTCCAGCCCTGTCTAGCCGAGGGAATAAAATAAATCAAGGAATAGAATAAACCAAGGATAAAAGGAGCATTAAACACCAGACAATTCAGCAGGATGAAAACAAATGTGCATCATAAAAAAGATGACCACACTAGAGGTTGCTTATTCCAGTTGGTAAAATGATGGAGATTGGTCATCTCTAGATTCAGGCCTATAATCAACAGTGGTAATGACCAAACGTGTGGATGATTGTAAATTTTAGGTTACAGCAGTTAGTACTGGGTAAATTTTAAGTTGCAATCAAATTGGGGAGGAGTTTAAACTGGAAATTCAATCAAACTTGTACAGGGTTTTTGTATTCTGGGTTATGTGTAAAATTCAGAACAAGTCATAGGAGGAGTCATATTGGAGAGGGAATTTTGTTTGTTCTATAAACGAATCAATCCGAGATTGAGTCAAACTCTGTGTTCTGTCTATTTGGTTCTTGCAATTTATGTTGTCGAAGAACTATTGTAAGGGGTGGTTGGGAACAGAAACTCTTACATCATTAAGGTGTTTGAACTCAAAACATGATGCAGCTTGATGGACAAGTTGTCACCATTTTGAACAATTTGTAGCAATTTCCCAATCATTAACCTCAATGCTGCCACAGATCAAGGGTAGTTTACGAGTCACTTTGCAGCATTTTCTTTGAGTATCCCTGGAACAATGGTCATTTAAGGTTGAGAAAGGGAGGGTGAAATGGTGTTTGACCATTCAAACACAAATGTCCAGTCCGTCATAGTTGATTTTGCAAGTGTTTTGTTTTATCTGAATGCTTTTGAAGCTGGTATCTTAAGAAGGGTATTAGTATTTTACCTAATCCTCTAACTGAATCGAAAATAAATTTCAACAGCAATCTTGATTTTTTAAAAACGCTCTTTCATGGAATGTTAGCTTTGTTGGATCTTAAAAAATTTATTGCACCTTCCTAATTGCAACACCCACATCCCATAAAAGAATTATTTTAAAAGCAGAAGAAGCATTGCTGGTGCAACTCGCAAGCACTCTTTGTGTCACTGATGCTTTGTCTTAGTCTTACTGCGCTGGTGATGGCAACTAGGGTTCCACACACAAGGATTTTGCCTGATTAGCAGAATTTTTTGCTATCCAACACTTGCTCCTATAGTTTTTAGAAAGTTGAGCTAGTGCAGCTACACCACTAATACATCTCTTCATCAACGATAGCCTTTTGAGAGAGGTGGCTGCCAAGATATGGCAATTAGGAGAAAGTGCCAAGATATGGCAATTACTCAATATCTTCTAGAGTATCCCCTTCAACATATATGGTAGGTGGAATATTTGGTTGGTCAAGCTTGGGTTGATATACAAGTTTTGTTTTGACAGCTTTCATGGACTAACTGTGTCTGCTGCATCCAACGTTGTAAATAAATCTGTCATGGAGTAGGAACAATAGGGCAATCATCTCAACTGCAGATCATATAAGATTATGGTGTAGTTAGCTTAGTTTTGGTACACAGGTGACTGAGGTTGAAGTGCTCTCATCTAAAGAGAAGGTGGTGGTGGAGGATAGCTTTTCTGACTGGACGCCTGTGACCAGCAGTGTACGACAAGGCTTGGTGCTGGGCCCACTTTTTCTGTTGGTCATTTATACAAATGATTTGAATGTGAACATAGGTGGTATGGTTACAAAATTTACCAATGACACCAAAATTGTTGGTGTAGTGGAGAACAAAAAAGGTTACCTTCAGAATACAATGGGATCTTGATCAGATGGGCCCCTGGGCAAAGGAATGATAGGTGGAGTTTAATTTGGATAAATGTGAGGTTTTGCATTTTGAAAAGGCAAATCAGGGCAGGACTTATATACTTAATGGTCCTGGGGAGTGTTGCTGAACAAAGAGACCTTGAAGTGCAGGGTCATGGTTGCTTTAAAGTTAAGTCACAGGTAGCCAGGATAGTGAAAGGTGGTGTTTGGCATGTTTGCCTTTACTGGTCAGTGTATTGAGTATAGGAGTTGGGAGGTCATGTTGTCACTATGCAGGACATTGCTTAGGCCATTTTTGGAATGTTGCATTCAATTTTGGTCTCCGTTATAGGAAGGATGTTGTGAAACTTGAAAGGGTTCAGAAAAGATTTACAAGGATGATGCTGGGGTTGGAGGGTTTAAGCTATGTGGAGAGAACGAATCAGTTGGGGCTATTTTCCCTGGAGCATCGGAGGCTGAGGGATGACCTTATAGAAGTTTATAAAATCATGAGGGGCATGGATAGGGTGAATAACCAAAGTCTTTTCCCCAGGAAAGCAGAGTCCAAAACTAGAGAGCATAAGTTCAAGGTGAGAAGGGAAAGATTTAAAAGGGACGTAAGGGGAAATCTTTTAACACAGAGGGTGTGTGTGTATGGAATGAGCTGCCAGTGGATGTGGTGGAAACTGGTACAATTACAACATTTATAAGGCATGCCGATGGGTGTATAAGGGTTTAGAGGGATATGGGCCAAATTCTGGCAAATAGGACTCAATTAATTTAGAATATGTGGTTGGCATGGATAAGTTGGATCAAAGGATCTGTTTCCATGTTCTACAGCTCTATGACTGGGAGTCTAGAGAGTGGAAATATGATGCTTGATCTAGTGATGGGCATTGTCAATTAGATTATAAAAGGTATGGAGGCTACCACACAGCCCTGTTGGACATTTCAATCTACAAAGTATTTAAAACAATACAGCTTGATGCAAATGAAGTCACAGGTCTAATATCAGGTGAATATCAAATCTCAATATTCAAGGAAATGGAAAGCTCCTTATAACCGCCTTTCTATAAATATCATATATCATGATCTCCCTCCCAGTTTGCCAAAACAAAGGACTCCACCATTGTGATGATGTGGAGAAGCTGGTGTTGGACTGGGGTAGACAAAGTTAAAAAATCAGACAACACCAGGTTATAGTCCAACAGGTTTATTTAGAAGCATTAGCTTTTTGAGTGCTGCTCCTTCATCAGGTGATTGTTGGCTCCTTCATCAGCTGGTAACTACCTGTTGCAGGAGCAGCGCTCTAAAAGCTAGTGTTCAAAATTAACCTATTAGACTATAACCTAGTGTTGTGTGATTTTTAACTTTGTCCAATAATGTGGCCAGATCCAAACTCCACTAAGCTAAGTTACATAGCTTGAAACCAGCTTTCCCAAACCTGAAGCAAAGCCAGTTTTCACTATCTTTCACACTAGTATAAAAAAGGAAGGAACTGCCCTCTCACAACTTGCTCACCTTGAATTGCATTAATTACGAAGATGAGTTTAAGAAGGTATAAAATGTCCACACTTAGATACAATGACTACAACAAATGTGTTAGACTGCTCACCTCCAAAGTCCAAGGAGGGTGATGAGACCATCAACTCGTAAATAACAGGCCTTGAATTGTCCATTATTTCCATTACTGGGCCTCAAGAATAGCTAAGCAGCATTTCTACTTGAAAACATGGCTCAAGCGATTCAAGCTGTCATGAAGATGGACTTTGAGAGGGAAAATATTGTGAAGATATCCCTACTCAAGCAGTCTACCAGGATCCCAGAGAGAGGGAGCAGCTAGAAAGCAAATATTTTTATAGTTCAGAGTACAGAATGCACTCAGATCAAATAGCACTTGTTCCTGAGAATTTGAAACAAGGCAGCAAGATTTATTTTTTTGCTTGTGCTTAAAAGAAAAATGCCAAGAAATATCAACTACCATGAAAGACAGTTCTAGTGTTAAATATTACAAGACTGGAAAAGGATGAACATAAGACCTTCGGTGATGTGAATCACTTTGGATTGGATTTGGGAAAATCAAATAACTACTTAAGTGGTAATGTAAAGCATACCTGTGAAGCTGTTTTTTTAGTTGCTTTAACAGTCAATAGGTAAGTTCTGTCAATAATTTAAAGTTGCCTGCAAAAATATTGTTTAGTCAACAGTGTTTTTAGTCTGTTAAAATCGAAGTCTTAAAATGTGGAAATATATCACATGATCCCTTTCAGTAAGCAATTGGAAGTTCAATTTCATTTTAAAAGTATCACATTTTCATGAGGATCATACAAGTAGGCATGTTTTAAAGATGACTGAATAGCTACTTTTTTACCTCTATTGTACAACAAAATAGTTAAATTGTTCTTTAAAGTAATTTTACTCACAGACGGTGAGTAGAAATATTAATGTTTTTGATAAACCATTTTTAGCTGTAATATCAAATTATTCCATCATGTTACTTGCAAATCAATTTTACTTTGCATTAGAAAAACATTCTAATGTGCATTCATTCACAAATTAATATGAGGGGATTTTTTAAAATATATTTTTTATTGAATTCAAATTTGAATTCAATTACAAATTCAAAACAATACAATTCAAAACAATACAAAGAAAGAACACAAAAGAGAGTTTAAAAGACCAAACCCACCCTCATGTACAAATGTATGTATATATCGAAAATATATATTAAAAAACCCCAACTAACTACTTAACTAAATAAATAATAACCAGCAACAAACTAATAAATAGTAATAACTCAACACAGCCAAACAAGACACTCATACGTTCACAGTTCCTCCTCCCTAGATATTGGACTCGTAAAACACAATCATTATGATTATATAAAAGCCCTTATTAGTGTAACAGATAAATTTGTGTCCAGGTATTCCAAAAAGGGCTGCCGTGTCTTATAAAAATTCTCAGTTTTGTGGTGTACCATACTTGTGAGAAAATCTAAGGAGATATGCTCCATAACAATCTTCCCCAACCTGACAAGCCCGGGGGGTTTTCGGATACCCAACCTAGCAAGATATTCTTTCTTGCACAGAAAGTGAGGATGTTGAAAAGTTTGTTCTTATGCACATCTGCAGGGAACACACTGGACAGGCCAAGAAGAGGAGAGATCAGGATCTTGTCCACCCTTACACCCGCCACAGTGCTCCAGTATATGTGACGACTACCCTAGGACAGAGACAATGGGTAAGAGTGCCTGTGCTAACCTTGCACTTGGGACATGTTGAAGATACCCCTGGTTTAAATTTTGACAAACAATCCGAAGCCAAGTGGACCCTGTGGAGAATCTTCAACTGTAAAGATGGGTCCTATTGCAAAGTGGTATCTTTCTTGCATTTTCCTAAATATCTTACCATGCCTCTGAAGAGACCTCAAAGCCTAGCTTTCTCTCCCACACCCTGCAGAGTCGATCAAACTCATCTGAGGGGGCACCTGCCAATTGATGATATAAAGTGCTGACAGAATGTGTACTCTTACCTTCCTCTCTATGTCGGATTTGTAGGGATCAGTTAAAAGTGAAGTTTTTTTTAAAATACAGTCCCTAATTTGAAAAAAATAAAAGAGGTCCCTGTTAGATAGCTCGTATTTCCGTGCTAACTGATCAAAGGACATCATTGTGTCTCCATTAAATAAATCGCCCATGCAAGACACACCCCAAGCTGCCCAATGTTTGAATCCTGAATCCATCACCCCGTTGAAAAGCTGGTATATCCACTATAAGGGGAAATTTAAAGGGAAAAGTATTCCTCAAAGCTAATGCAATGGAGAGTACAATTTACCCTTGATTGCCAATTAAGCCCAAAGTGCAAAGTCTCAATATACACTGCATAGTGATGATAATAAAACAACACATCCTCTCATGCAATGTTAATGATATAAAATCTGGATTAGATTAGATTAGATTAGATTCCCTACAGTATGGAAACAGGCTCTTCGGCCCAACAAGTCCACACTGACCCTCCGAAGAGTAACCCACCCAGACCCATTTCCCCCTGCACTTCAGCTGTATCATCAATAACACTCTGGAAATACTTCTCCAAAAATGGAATCATGCTTGCTAGTGGTTAATAAAGCAAATGTTTAAAAAAAAGTTGGGTTCAGAAAGCAGAGAACTAAAGGCTATTTAGCCAACCAGCTGTCATTGGCAAAATACTAGAATCAATTAGGATGTGTGGAAGAAAGCATGTGGCGGTTAACATTTTAAATTTAAAAAGACTGGAATCCAATTAAAAAGCTGAAATTTATTGATGGTCTTTATTTGAATCAATAACAAAGAAGTTCAAAATGCTAATCACAAACCTCTGCATTTTTCCCATTTCCACTATCTTACAGTTCAATCTACATTTTTTGACAGTAAAGGCACACCATGTATTATGCTGACTGTAATGTGAGAACGTGGATGCTCTGGCTGAACCAGCGTGCATTGTAAACAAAAGAAAAACAAGAATCTTCAACTAGTTTAAAAAAAAATCAAGAAGATTTTCCTTTTTCAGTTCTAAAGCACAAATTCTTTTGTTTGACTTTTACTCCAGCCTCACAGACACAAGTATTCTGATATGTACGTGAGAACTGCAGCCTTGTAGGAAAGATTTTCCAAAGAAACTGTTGCATGAGGTCATACTTGCTGTTACGCAAGGCTGCATTCAAAACTTTAGAACTGAAGCTTTGGGAAAATGGAAACATTGTCTGGGATTAAACTATTACTGTTTTTGCTTCTTGTATATCAAAGTGCCACTTATTCTGAATATAGCTACAACATTTTTGAAGAGCATAATTACTTTTCATTTCCCAAAGCCATTGGTATGACTTTATTTAAGATCACGAGTTTTGGCTCTCCAGTCAGATAGGTGACCTAATTTTTGGACTCTGTACATGATAGTTTCAAGGAGGTACATGAGTGCAGCTTTTGTTTTCACTGTCTGATCATGTCGGACTTCCTTGAGACTGCACGTTCCCCATTACAATGCACCTCATTTTTGATGAGCTGCCAAGATTGTGAATTTACCTTGTGGAAAAGTATGGTCATGAAGTTGAAATGTGTGACAAGATGACAAACACAATGGTAAGTAATTTAGTTCCAAAGTAACCATCATTACATTTCTAAAGGATATTGCTTTACCAACTTGCAAACCATTCAGAATGACATAAATCATTTAAACTTTGAAAAAAAAATTGAATCATGGCTTTTCCATGAATTGTCAAAATGAGTTGCATATTTTAAAATATAAATAACATAGCCAGTAAAAGAATCCATCAAAAAACCTCTTAACTCTGATTTTAACACCTCTTGTGTCTCAAAGTTCAAAGGACAACCTGAGAAAATGTTTTGCCTCAACCACACTTTAGTCTCCAAAAGAATTGACACATCTGCTCCATATCTAATTTAAAATTGGTTTTCCTATCATCAACCATGACCTCTGCATACCAGAACTCAACTTGCAGGTCTGCAGAAATCAGGAAACTGATACCCTGCAGTGAGCCTGCCACATCCCCAGAAAAAGACTTAACTTGCCCCTCCAGTCCTCTAATACTGGGACATCTGCTTTCTGCTATCATCTCTGTTTACTTTTCTGTGCTGCTATTGCAGGTATGACATGGTGTATTTCTTATCGCACCCAACTCTTCATAAAACTGGTATTTCTTAACGGCACATCTTGTTTCTTCATATACTTGCTGCTGGTGAATTTTGAGTGCCCATTCCTGTAAGTTTTCTGATCTGAAGTATTATTTTACTCATTGTGGCCAACTATTTTTCCTTATTCCTTGCTGCATATTCCTGTGGACCTTCTCCCACATATTTTCAACTTTTGCCTGGGGTTTCCCACTCAGTGCTGAGGTAACTGTTGAAGTCCACTTGCTGTTTCCTGTCACCACTAAGATTCTCTTCTGTTATTTCTGCTGGTTTTGTGTTGTAACTGCTGAACTGGTTTCAAGTCTCACTTGCAAGACTGTGCTCTCTCAGCCTTCACATCACGGATTTCTTGTCACTTGCTTCGTGTTCTGAGACCCTGATCTCCATTGCTAACATATAAGATGAGAATCACACTCCAGTTTGAACATTAAACTCATATTAAACATCACCATATACACAAGAGAGTAAGAGGGGCCATCTTCTGCAACCCTACAAACCCAGGCTGCAGTTCCATGATGGCTTGCCTTGAATATGAAAGCTGGAACGTCATGTTGAAATTGTTCAGAACATTGGTGAGGCCACTTTTAGAATACAGTACAGCCTCGACTGTTGGAATGAGATGGGCGGGGAGTATTTTGTTCAGATAACTGATCATTTGGATAACTGATCTGAATCTAAGCAAGCAGTAATTTATGAGTGGAGGATTTCCAGACATACCTCGGTTATCCAGCGATGCACACCATAATACAGTTTAACTGATAACTGAATGCTGAGTTGCTTAATGCCACTTTTATGGGACTTTGAGATATTGCTCGGATAATCCGAAATTTGGATAATTGATGTTCAGATAACCAAGGTTGTATTGCACTGAATTCAATTCTGATCACCCTTGTATAGGATAGATGTTGTTAAACTTGAACAGATTCAGAAAAGATTTACAAGCATATTACCAGGTTTGTAGGATTTGAACTCTAGGGAGAGGCATTTTCTCCTGGAGTGTCAAAGGCTGAGCGGTGACCTTATAGAGGTTTATAAAATCATGAGAGGCATGGATTGGGTGAATAGCCAATGTGTTTTTCTGAAGGATAGGTGAGTCCAAACCTAAAAGGCTTAGGTCTAAGGTGAGATGGGAAAGAATTAAAAGGTACCTGAGGGGTACTTTTATCATGCAGAGGGAGTTGCCAGAGGTGGTGGTGGTGGTGGCGGGTACAATTTAAAAGGCATCTGGACAGGTACGTGAATAGGAAGGGTTTAGAGTGATACGGGCTCAATACTTGCAAATGGACTAGATCAGTTTAGAGTATGTGGTTGTTGTGGACGAGCTGGACAGAAGGGTTTGTTTCCATGCTGTATAACTCTATGAATCTATGCCCTAATTTGTTTTGCACATACTCAGTTGCTATTTTTGAGTCAAGGTATGTTTAACCTTTTACTCTTCACTCTTCAGTAAAAGGAGACCTCAAAGGTTTGCATTGACATTACTGTTTTCAGACAATGAATGTCTTAACGCATTTGATGGATAATGAAGTATTTTAAAAATGTAATTGCAAGTAGATAAAAAACATTCTATCATACCAGTGGAAGAAGGATTCTTCCATTGTTCTGACTAACAATTGTCCCATAGTCACTACCTATAATCAGGTAATTTATTTCATTTCATTCTTTGGGACTTTACTGTGCACCAATCACCTGCTACATAGAAACATCAAATATAAAAGTATGAGTGGACCATTTTACCTCTCAAGACTTCAACACCTTAATCCTACCCTTCCCCACTCCCGCAAATCCCTTGGTCCCATTAGCCTGAAGAGCTATATCTACCTCCTCCTTGAACACACATCTTGTTTCACCTCAACTAGTCTCTGTGGTACCGAATTATACAGGCTCACAACTGTCTGGGTGAAGAAACCTCTCCTCATCTCAGTCCTGAAGGGTCTACCCCTTATCCTAAAACTATGGTCCCTAGTTGTGGACAGGCCAACCATTGAGAACATCCTACCTGTATCTAATCTGTTAGAATTTTATAGGTTTCGATGAGATCCCCTTTCATTCTTTATAACTCCAGTGAAGAAAATCCAAACCAACTCAATAATTCCTCATATTTCAGTCCTGCCATCCCTGGAATAAATTTATTCAACCTTCACTGTACTCCCTCTGTACACGAACATCTTTCCTCAATTAAAGACATCAAAACTGTACACAATATTCCAGGTGTGGCCTCATCATGCCCTGAATAATTCCAGCAAGACATCCTTGTTCCTGAACGCAATTCTTCTCGCTTTGAAGGTCATATACAGTTTGCTTCTTTACTGCCTTCTTTACTTACTTTCAGCAACTGGTGCACAAGAACAACTGGGTCTCACTGAACATTTCACCCTCTCAATTTACAGCTATTCAAAGTAATAATCTGCCTTCTTATTTTTGCAGTCAAAGTGGATAACCTCCCATTTATCCACATTATATTGCATTTCGCATGCATTTGTCCACTCACTCAGCCTGTCCAAATCACACTGCGACATCTCTGCATCCTCCTCACAGCTCACCCTTCCACCCAGCTTCGTGTCATCTTCAAATTTTGAGATGTTACATTCAGTTCCCCTACGTAAATCATTAACATACATTGTGAATAGCTGGAGCCCTAGTACTGATCCATGCAGGACCCACTAATCACTGCCTGCCAGTCAGAAAAAGATCCATGTATTCCTACTCTCTGTTTTCTGTGTGTTAACATAGTTTTGATCCATTTCAAAACACTAAACTAAATCCCCTGCAGTTTAATTTTACACATTAATCTCTTATGTCAAACTTTGTCAAAACCTTTCTCGAAGTCCAAATGAACCGCATCTACTAGCTCTCCTAATCAAACCTACTGGTTACATCTTCAAAGAATTCCAGTAGATTTGTCAAGCATGTCTGATTCTACCACTGTTTCCAAGTACTCCGCTATAAAATCCTTGATAAAGGACTCGAGCCATCTTTCCTACTACCGACATCAAACTCACTAGTCTGTCATTCATTGTTTTCTCTCCACCTCCCTTTTCAAACAGTGGGTTAGAGTAGGTATTCCAATCTATACAAACTGCTCCAGAGTCTGAAGAATCTTTGATAATGTCCACTAGTGCATCCACTATTTATAGGCCACTTCCTTAAGTACTCTGGGATATATTATCAGGTTCTGGGGATTTATCAGCTTCCATCTCATCAATTTCTCCAACAGCAATTTTCTACTAATGCAGATTTGCTTCAGTTCCTCTCTTCCACTAAACTATTTATTCCGCATTATTCCTGGTCAGTTATGTATGTCCTCTTTTGTGAAGACAGAAGTGAAATATGAATTGATTTCATCAGCCATTTCTTTGTTCGTTATAAATTTCCCTATTTATGACTGTATGGAATCTTCATTAATTTTTACCAACGTTTTTACCAACTTTCAAAGTGATTTCTCATGTTTCCTGTAAGCTTGCTCTCATACTCTATTTTCCTGTCCTCAATCAATCCCTTGGTCCTCCTTTACTGAATTCTAAACTGTTCCCAATTCTCATGTCAACTGGTTTTCTTTCTTGTCAATTTATATACCTATTTTTTGCATTTGACAGTATTCCTAACTTGGCATGGCCACTGTTTGCATTTTTACACCAGACTGGAATAATTTTTTGCAGTTTACCCATTCACTTTTTGAATGTTTACCATTGCATATCCACTTCCATTCTTTTCAGTGACAATTCCCAATCCATCACAGCAAACTTACATCAGATAATATCATAATTTCCCTTACTAAGACTCAGAACCCTATCATATTATGGTCATTCAGCCCAAAGAATCTCTCACAAGTGCATTACCAATTATTCCTTCTCACCGCATAATACCCAAGCTAAAATGGCCTATTCTCAAGTTGATTCTTACCATGTTGGTCCAGACATCCCGCCCATACAGATTTTAGGTATTCCTCCTCCACGGTATTGTGACTAATTTGATTTACCTACTCATTTCATACATTATAACAGTGACTATGCATTAAGATTAGTATGGTTGCTGTAAATTGCTTTTGGAGTCTCTGCTTCCATGTCTACTTCTTTGAACATGGCTCCCACCCATCCTCCAAAGACCCCTTCTCCCTCCTCCAACAAACTCCATCCTCCTGGACTCCCCGTCCTGGCCTCCTACCCTCCCTGAACCTCTTCATCTCTAACCTCTCTCCCACTATAAAATTGTAATTCTTACTTCGGCCTTCCTTATCTGTTTGAATTTTACACACAATGAAAATTATTACAAATGCTCGGTTATGATCAGTTTCCTCTCAAGAGGGGATATTTTGCTTCTTTGACAATTACCAGTCAACATTAAAGACGAATGCTTTTAGATTTAAAAGTAAATTGTGCACATAACCGGAAGCTTAAAGATGATGTAATAGCAATACTGGAGAAAATTCCCAAGTTCTCTGATCCACAATGAATCCAACCACATTTTAACAATGCTTTGTAGATCGCTAAATATTTTCAATAATTTGCATACTTGAAGCAGAACCTTCCCCTCTAAGAGGTGGCAGGGAAGCTGTTGGAAGAAGACGACATTCAGGGACATTGACATTGGGGAGGTACCCACGGTCTTCCTGCCACCAGAAAGAGTTAGGTTCTGGGAGAGAAGGTCAAAGCTTCACCTTCCCAGCTGCTAATTGAGACCCTCAAGTGGTCAACTGACCACCACCTAAGGGACCCTTTATTCTGCTACCACGATTAACTCCATTCCCAGTAAGCGAGAAATATACAGCCTTCCTGACTTGTAAAATGGTGTGGCCAGAGGTGAGGTGACCACAACTTGAATGGGGGTTAGTGAGTGGCCACTGAAAGCCACCAAACCCCTGAGCAGTCTCTCCCTGTGGCCCCACTCCACAACCTTCCCTTGAAAAGTCACTTAACTTGCCTGTTACTCCTGCAATTCATGTTTCTGTGCCATTAGAAGCCTTAGCCTCTCAAGTGGTGTTGCTTCTCACAGTGGCTACTAGCCTCTGATCAGCTTCTGGTGGGTCAGAAACATCATTGTCCCAGGAAGTGATGCACCAAACCCTTATCAGATAATCACTTAGGTACTTGATCGGCACAAAGTCCAATGGCTTTCACAGTTTTGGTGTGTGTTTGTACGGGTGTGACAGAGTGTGCTTGACATGCTGTTTGTGTGGTTTGAGGGGATTTGTGTGTGTGGGAAGTGTGTGTGAATATGTAGGATGTGTGGCAGTGTATGGGATATGTGTGCATGGGTGTTTGTGTATGGTGGGAGGGGTGGTGGGATGTGTGTGTGGGGTATGGGTGTGCATGCAGGGTAGTGTATGTGGTTGGGGTGTGGGGCTGTGTGGCAGCATGTCTCGTGTGTATGTATGTGGGGTATGTGTTTGGAGTGTGTGCGCACAGTGGGGTGTGAATGCACAGTGGGTGCGTGCATGGTTTGGGTGTGGGGCTGTGTGGCAGCATGTGTGGTGTGCGTTTGGAGTGTGTGGGGAGTATGCGCATGCGCGGTGGGTGTGTGTGCGTGGTGGGGAGTGGGGCTGTGTGGCAGTGTGTGTGGTGTATTTGTACGTATGAACGTGTGAGGTGGGGATGTGTGTGTGTTTGGAGTGTGCATGATGGCTGTGTGTGTGTGTGTGTGTGTATGTGTATGTGTATGTGTATGTGTATGCGGGGGGAGGGGGGTGTCTGTGGGAGGGAGCCATGGGGTGTTGTGGGTTGGTGAGAGTGCCTCCTGCATCAAAGTGCCTGTCTCCACACTTAGATTAAAAAATTGGATATTTCCAGCCTATTGTGCATGTTAAAAGCAATTTATTACCCAAGTTCAAAATTGAAGACAAAAATAAACTAGAACTATAATAATGCTGGAAATGCTCAGCAGGTTAAGTGCACCTCGACAGACTGTAGCATAGCATTTTGGAGATCGTTGATCAAAACAGCTTTGGTAAAGGGTTTGTTTTTCATTTGTCATTCATGCCATTTGGGCACTGCTGACTAAACCAGTATATAATACCCATCCCTAGTTGGTTCTCCATCTAACATTTTAAAATGCTTGATCCCTTTAACTGCTTAACTTAGATCGTTTCCACCATGTTCTTCCTTTGTATCAATCACCGCTCTTCTGAAGATGACACAAAGAAAAGCAAGCTGAACAGCACTAAGGTGAATGCTCAGAAGTTGAATATTGCCATAACCTAGTGGTGGAGGGCTAGTCTGACAAAATGTGGGTCATGAGTTCAAACATTAACCTTGGTTAACCTCAAATATGCAATGCCACTTGGAGAGTATGTTCTCAGACCTTTAGCAATTTTTTGGATTGAGACTTTCTTTTTACAACAAGACACTATATTTTATGGGAAAGAAAGAAAGGCAAATTTCCTGAAATCAATTTTTTTTTAAAAACTTAACTTCGACTCTGCAATTGCAAATTAAATAACAGGTAATAGCATAGATATATCAGGGTCAGGATTGTGTTAACTGTTTCAGAATAAAAGGTGCTACTTTTAGATTTATGTAATTTAATGTTGCTGAAATTTAGAGGTTGCTTTTTACTTGAAGTATAAATTATAATATTTAAGAATATCAGAAACAAATTTTTGAAGTTCTTTCCAAGCAGACCGCAGCTCAGAATTAGGCAACAAAAGGCTGTTTAAAGGTTGAGATAGCAAAGTTGAAATGTTAAAGGATGCAACTTTTGGTGGATAAAAAATTCCAATTATTGTTTGGTGTCTAGTCATGTCGGCTATTCTTACAGGAAATCATACAGTTCTCTGGACAGCTTGCAGCTTGAATGCTTTGTGCTGTTCTGGTCACCGAGAAGCACTGAGGCAGAGGAAATAGGAAAACGCCATCAGGCTGATTTCTAGTCTCAAGGGGCTCAAGTTATTAAGATAAGCGGAAGAAACTAGGGCTCTTCATCCTGAAAAAGAGATTATTTTTATAGAGATATGCATGATTATCAAGGTAAATCTGGAATGTAACCAAATTAAATCATGGGAGTTGGATAAGAGGACACAAGTTTAATTTAGTAAAAATGTGCCTTATCCAGAATTATCTTGTGAAAAGTGTGTACAAAAGGACCTGGGAACCCAGGTCCCCGAGTCATTTAAAAACTAGTTTGCAACAATTAAAAAACACAGTCTGTTGGTATTCACTCCAGAGCTATTTGAATACACAAGATATCTTGCTATAAATTCATTGGTGAATCTGCACCAGAAGTATTCACTACAGTTTTAGCCTTATCAAAACAAGGATATAATTGCCATAAGAGGGAGTGCAACACACATTCACCAGATTAATCCTTAGGATAGAAGGAGTGTCTTATGACAAGAGATTAAGAAGATTTAGTCTGCACTATCTGATGTTCAAAAGAATGAGAGGTGATCTTGTTGAATCTTAAAGAATTTTTACAAGGTGTGACAGGGTGGACATATATTACCTAGCTAACTGAGTCTACTACAAGTACACATGATCTCAGAATAAGGATAGGCCATTTAAAACTTAGGTCAGAAGGAATTCCTTCACTTAGATGGAAGTGAACCTTTGGAATTCTCTACTTCAGAGGGCTGTGGAAACGAAATCATAGAGCAGGTTCAATATAACAATTAATGCATTTCTGGAGATGAATTACATCAAAGGTGGCACAGTGGTTAACACTGCTGCCTCTCAGTGCCGGAGAACCAGGTTCAATTCCAGACTTGGGTGACTGTCTGTGTTAAGTTTGCATGTTCTCCCTGTGTCTATGTGGGTTTCTGCTGGGTGCTCCTCGGATGGGCCAATATGTTGGGATTGTATGATTCCATGTTACAGAAATAATGCAGGAAAGTGAAGGTGAGATAGATGGTCAGTCATGACCGAACTGAATGGCTTACCACTCTTCCTGTGTTCTCCTTTTGTTCCCAAATAAGAGATACACATGCTTTGGTTCACTTCTCCCAGTTCACAAATATTTTGATGATTTGGTTAGGCATTAATTGGAGTTTTCAGCCAAAGGTGGTAACAGTCACAATTCTAACCATATTTACTGAATTTTAACAGTGAATGGTTTCAACAGAGAAAAAGCATTTTCTTCCAGTTGGCATAACCCCAACTGAAGTCAACACCTGACACATCAAATTCCAAACTGAAACCTGGCTTGACAGTTCCAAATATCTTTCGCTTAACTGTGGAGGTCAGTTCCACAACACATTCGCAGAAGTCTACAGGTTTACTTTTAATGCAAAGAGTAATGTGTTTACTAGACAAGAAAACATGAACTATAAAATGCTAGACAAAAAGATTCCATCTCATACTATTCCTTTCCCCAGTAATATCCTTACAAAGCAAAACCCCAGGGAAGATTTACCACCATTGTCACACCAAGATCTCTCGCGCAGGCTAGCACAGCTGCAACCAGTTCTATTTTGCAACAATCACTAATTTTTTTTTCCCTTCAGGTATCTCTCCCTGATCCTCACAAAGCAAACTGTAACCTAAGTCAATATTATTTTATCTTCAGAGTAACATATTGGTTCCCTAAACCTAGTTTTTAGCAACATTACAGTATTTCTTATCGGACAATTTAGCCCTCTGCTTCCAATCTTTGGCACACAACAATAATGATGGACTCTTCTCTGAACTGTTCCATTTTTCTGAGTATTTCTGGACACCTCTCAGCCAAAACCACAGTTTTCTTTGATTTTTTAAAATGCACTAAACAGACAAACACACCTCTTGAAGGATGTAAAGCCTTTTTAAAAATGGAAGTTAACAAACAGGCCTTCAGCTGTGCCTGCATCAAGCCCTTATGTCTCCCCTCTTAACACAAATGATACAAAGTATAAATTAAACTTATATATTGTTCCTAACACAATAAAATTATTCAATTAATTTGGAGCATTCTACAACAGTAGCTTGCCTATATATTCATAAGTCATGATGCCCAAATTCTCCTTTCAGTCATATGGAGGCACGGAACCATATAAAAATAGAAGTGATAAATGAAAGGACAATACTTTCTGATAACTGTGGAAGGATTTACATTTGTGGATCAGAAGAGGATGATAAAAAAGAAACTTAAAAATTTGTTTTTAAGTGCTTATTGACGCTATTTTGAGATTCCCCAGGGTGAGCTGTGGTTTATTTGAGACCTGAAGTAAGTTGGTTTACCTTCATAATCTGTTCTGACATTATAGAAAGCTACTGATGGAGTGCTTCACTTCAGTGATGCTGCTTTTCAGAGGAGGTGCAGAAATATCTACATATCAAAAATATTTCATAGGCCGATTGCTGCATTGGGTAACTTTATGTCAATACAGAAATTCAACTCACCTATTCGATTTATTTTAAACCAAAAGCCTGAGAACTAAATTGCTAGATTTTAACTAAATTGAAATGTTGTGGTTGTTTGCAAAGGGAGGCTACAGCATTAAACTGGTTAGGCAATGAACCTCGAGAATTATTATAAAATATTCAATAAAAACACAGGTCACAAAATATTTTAGGGCGGTGTTTGAGAGAGAGTAAAACACCACCCAACAATAACACTTATATCGAGGTCTAATCATTCAGTCAGGCAGTGTTGTCAATGCAAAATGAAGCTGCAATGCAACAGCTTTCTGGATAAGTGCAGGTTAAATTCAGCAAACAGTAAATTAGTTCCTTCTGCAACATCTACATCTCAGTTTTTTTCATGTGCGCACTGCTACTACTGAGGACTTTTGGCATCAATACTGCAGGGCACGAAAGGACACCCTGGAGACGTCAAGCAACATGATCCAAAGTACAGCATGTGATTGATTAAAAAGTTAAAGCCTGCTCTTTTGGGGTTGGTCATTATCCAATCATTTGGGACAATACGTCACAAAGCACAAGTACATGTTCACTGGCAGGATTATGGGATGCAGTAATCCAGTACCTGTAAAAAGCAGCTTTGTTTTCTGTTTATACTTCTTACTCTTCTTTAGGTCATTCATGGCACTTTCTACTTCTATACCACTAAAAGCAATAGCAAATCAACCGCTCATGGACTTCTGGCACATCAGATTGCTACAAATGTAGATGTTAAACTTTTAAGTTGTAAATGATATAAAATTGAACAAAACAGGCTTGGACTGTAGCAAGGAACATATTTGTGGTAACAGTGACAAGTAACAGGACATTAACAGCATTAGCTTATTTAAAGCATGTTGTTCCTCTAGCCCAACTTACTTAATACTTCTGTCAAATAGTACAGTTCCTCAAAATATCAACTAAACCTGAATGATTGTAAAAATACCAAGAGACGTTAACGAAATAGACTTATCAATAAGAAGCAACTTTTTTCTATAACCTCTACCACCTCTACTTCTCTCCAAGGTCTTATGTCTCAGAGCTCTGCAGTCACTTTGACCCACTATTGGGTCAAGCATACCTTTATTTCGGAAGTTTTTGTCATTTATCCTAACATAAGGTGAAGTGGACTGGTGTCAAATTTTGCCTGCAAGTGCCTTGGGTCTTTTACTACATTAAAGACACAATATAGATGCAAATTAATGTTTATTCTTTTTTGTCCTACTCTGTTCATATTCTCATTGTTTAATTTGTAAAACACTACTGAACATGAAATTGTTTGAAGATAATTATAAAGAAATGTTATGTGAAGTACGCTTCATTTAAGTTGTATATGTTTCTTTGTGGCAGTGAATGAATACTGCTTCCGAGGGCATGTTCCTCTTTATGCTGCTTTCTAGCATTTCAGTTAAAGCTTCTGTAACTGCCTCATCGGTTCCACAGTGGCAAAGGAGAACACAGTATACAGGGGAGATTTTCATAATGTTGCAATGTTTTTAATGCACCAATTTCTCATATACAACAAAATGGTTCAAAATGACCTGATAACAGTTTTTTTTAAAGAAGCATATCTATGAGTTTCTAGAAAACTTACACTCTTCACGAGTGTCACATCTCTCGTGAAAAAAACATTGGGTTTTCACAGAAAATAAACTAACTGGTACAACGGCCAAATTCCATATTTTCCAAGAAGTTAAGAAATTGGCAGAGTATAAGAAGTAATGCTGTTTTAATACAAACTACATTTAATAGAAACCATTTAAGCTGCAAGGAAAGAGGCAGGAAGTCTAAAATTAAGCACACATTTTACTGTGATTATTGCATAACATATACAGTACACACTAGACACAGTATTGCCCCTAATCAGGTGCAAAGTATTTCTTGATAAACTTGCAATACCTAAGACAAAATGGTAACGCCATCTTCATTAAGGACACCAAATCCACATTGCAATGGATCATCAAAAAATACTTTTGAAATCGTTTCTTTTCTCTATCACAAAGATGTTTTGAAATAAACCCTTGGGCCCCATCATTTATATATAACTGAGTAAATAACTGAGTAAAGCAAAATGAACACATAAAAGTTCACAATTTTGTGGGGTTTAAGTTGCAATATGCAAATCAGGTTTATAAAAATGAATACATGATAATAGGAATTAATAATAGCCACAAGTACCAGTGTAATATAAACTTTCTTGCACAGAAATAATGCAACAGTTGCTAGCTCAAATTTTACCTTCTCAGTGATGTCATTTGAGCCACTCAGTTGTGCAGTAGATTCATAGAACGTTCCAACTCAGCTGAGGTTCTATAAGAAACTGTGATTTGAAATATTTCAGGACAGACTATAAATAATTTAATTTAGTATTTACCTCGGTACCTGGATAACTTCTGTAAAACACTCCAGTAGATTAATTATCAATGTGTAAAGTAAAAGGGTCAGATTTTCATTAAACACATTAATTGCAGGTGAAATCTAGCCATACTGGGGTCATGTCCCAGAATTAGGCCTCGCAAATTACTCTGTGATATATGCACAAGGATAATAAAACAAAGAATTGTGGATGCTGGAGATCTGAAACAAAAACAGAATCTGCTGGCAAAACTCTACAATACTGGCACCATCTGTGGGAAGAAAGCAGAATTAACATTACGAGCCGAATGACTTTTCATCCAATAAAGGGATGAAGAGTTACTGGACTCAAAACATTAACTCAGCTTTCTTCCCACAGGCACTACCAGACCTGAGTTTCACCAGTAATTTCTATTCTTGAACACACAAGGATTATTGGTCCTGAATTATTGCCCACTTACTGGACTATAAAAGGCCCCAAAGTCAGGCAACCCTAACATTAAACTGAGTGAAGTCAGTCTTCAGTTTTACAAGAGGATTAGAACAATGTGAAAATAAATATAGACTTGGAGACTGAGTAAGAGTTTATTTACAGAATGGCTCTATTGATTCAGTCTTTTATCAAATTACTTATCAATTTTGATCTAAGTGCAAATATATTACGTAAAGCTTTAAGTGACAAGTCAAATTACAAGCAGATTTTTCTATATAGCACAATTGACTAAAGCATCAGTGATAGAATATATATTTGCATTGTTAATACCCTACTAGTTTAATTGATGAACTAGTTCAACTCATCATGAATGATCATAGAGTCATATAGACATACAGCACGCAAAAAGACCCCTTCAGTCTAACTCGTCCATGCCGATCTGATATTCTGCACATATCTAGTCCCATTTGGCCCATATCCTTTGGAACCCTTCCTATTAATATACACATCTAGATGTCTTTTAAATGTTGTAATTGTCCTAGCCTCTACCAGTCTTCTGTCATCTCCCCCCAACTGTAGGGAAGACTGAAAGATTATAACCAGTACCCCTGAATTCTTCTCTCTCTCTTCCTTTAAAATCCTCACTTGCATCTCAACCCGTCCTGAGTTTTGTCAGCTTTAAGTATCAATGGTCTATCCAACATTATTAATATTGAACCATTCTAGTGACACGGTTTCCTTTTCAGTCACCGTGGCCTGGGTAGCATCTCCTTCTCTGGTGGAAACAGATGCAGTTTAGTATTTAATGCTTCAGCACGCCCACTGCCTGTACTGTAAATCCCTCTTTGGTCTCTTATTGTATACTCATGTTAAATACCAGCTTTGGGTCAAACAGTATGGCAGGTTTTAAACATGGATAAAAAACCCCGCACACGCACCACCACAAGGACAGCAGGTGGTACTGTTATTCATTATGAGTGTTCAGTAAAGCATGCTCCTCACAATCTAAATACATACATCACCCTCTGGATGAAAAAGTTGCCCCTTAGGTCCCTTTTATATATTTCCACTCTCACCTTAAATCAATGCCCTCTAGTTTTGAACTCCCCCAACCGGGAGAAAAGACCTTGCCTATTTAACTGACCTACGTCCTCATGATATTATAAATCTCTACAAGGTCACCCCTCAGCCTCCGATGCTCCTGGGAAAACAGCCCCAGCCTATTCAGCCTCTCCTTATAGGTCAAACCTTCCAACACTGACAACATCCTACTAATTCCTTTCTGAAATTTCATAATATCCTTCCTATAGGACCAGAATTGCACACAATACTCCAAAAGTGGCTGAGTCATTTTTAAATGTTCAAGATGGCAGCTAAAGGGGAATATGTTGATCAGAAATCAGTCATCATGGGGCAGGTTTTAGTTTTGATTTGCCATTTAAAGTAGAAAGCAAGGGAACTGGATGCCACACTGGCCCAGTAGTTACCTCTGGCATGCTGTTGGAAGAAATCGGTAGGCTTCAGGATTCATCAGCTTTGAAAATTTAAACAACATTAAATTTAGATGTGAGGAGCATGCTTTACTGAACACTCAATATGAATAACAGTACCACCTGCTGTCCTTGTGGTGGTGTGTGTGCGGGGTTTTTTAACCCATGTTTAAAACCTGCCATACTGTTTGACCCAAAGCTGGTATTTAACATGAGTATACAATAAGAGACCAAAGAGGGATTTACAGTACAGGCAGTGGGCGTGCTGAAGCATTAAATACTAAACTGCATCTGTTTCCACCAGAGAAGGAGATGCTACCCAGGCCACGGTGACTGAAAAGGAAACCGTGTCACTAGAATGGTTCAATATTAATAATGTTGGATAGACCATTGATACTTAAAGCTGACAAAGCTCAGGACGGGATGAGATGCAAGTGAGGATTTTAAAGGAAGAGAGAGAGAAGAATTCAGGGGCACTGGTTATAATCTTTCAGTCTTCCCTACAGTTGGGGGGAGATGACAGAAGACTTGGAAATTCCAAACATTACAAGCTCACTCGAGAAAGCTTGCAAGCATAATCCCAGCAATTACAGACCAGTCAGTTTAACTTTGTTGGTGGGGAAGTTTCCACAAACAATTATTCAGGGTAATATAATTACCAAAAGGAAAAAGTTGAGTGATTAGGAAGAGTCAGCATGAATTTCTAAAGGGGGAATCGGGTTTAACTAACTTGTCGGAATTTATTGAAGAGGTAACAGAAAGGCTCAATGAGGATAAAGTTGCTGTATGTGGATTTTCAGAAGGCATTTGAACTAATGCCACACAACAGATTAGAGAGCCAAATTATAAATCGTGGAATAAAAGGGACAGTTGTAACATAGAAATAAAATTGGCTGAATGGTAGGAAACAGAGAATAGTGGACAATAGATATGTTTCAGATTGGAGGAAGCTTTGTAGTAGTGTTCCCCATAGGTCTGTATTGGAACCTTTACTGTTTCTGATGTATATTAATGATCTAGATCTTGGTGTGCAGGGGACTATTTCAAAGTTTGCAGATGACACAAAGCCTGGAAGATCTGTAAACTCTGAGAGTGTAGAACTCCTAAAAGATATAGACAAGTTTGAAGAGTGGGCAGATAGACAGTAGATGTGATTTGTAAACAGAAGCACTATCTAATTAATTTCAAAAGGAAGAACATTGAAAAACAATGTAAAATAAGGTGCACAAATCTAAAGGGGGGTCCAGGAACAGAGAGCTCTGTATATAGAGTTATTAATAATGTATCCTTGACTTTATTTATAGAGGCATAAAATTCTAGAGCAAGGTGTTGATGTTGTACATTTATAAGACCTCAACTGGACAACTGTATAAAATTATGGGCGCCACATTGCAGTAAGTGTGAATACTTTGTAGTGAGTGCAGAAAGAAATTGTTAAACATATTTTTATAGATGTGGGCATCACAGGCTCGACCAGCATTTACTGTCATCCCTAATCACTCCTTGATCTGAGCAGCTTGCTAGGGGCTTTTCAGGAAGCAGTTAAAAGTCAACCACATTGCTGTGGGCCTAGAATCACAAATCAGGTAAGAGATTTCCTTCCTGAAAGGAACATTAGTGAATCAGGCGGTTTGTATGACAATTGACAATGGCTGCCATTGGTCAACTTTCAATTTCAATTTTTAAAAAAATTAATTATCTGCCATGATGGGATTCAAACCTGTTACATTTCAAAGAAGTTAGGAGATCAGATTGTTTATCAATACCAAGATCTTTATTATATGAAGTGTTCACTATACAAGGCAGCAAGATAGATTGAGCTTTTCCCTCTAAAATGGCCAATAATGACATCATAATATCATGTAGTCAGACTCAAAGTGACAGTCCAACATGCTTTCACAAATAGAACCCATGTCCCCAGAGCATTAGCCTCAAGTTCTGGATTCTAGCCCAACAACATTACCACTGTGTCTTCGGGGGTCAGTTAGTTCAGTTGATTGGACAGTTGGTTTGCAATGTGGAGTGAAGCCAACAGCACGAGTTCAATTCCCACACTGACTGATGTCACCATGAAGGTCCCATCTTCTCAATGCACCCTTTCTCTGAGGCATGGTGACTCTCAGGTCAAACCATCACCAGTCATGTCGAATGGGAGAACAGCCCTATGGTCCTCTGGGACCATGGCAACTTTACCTTATGCCTCTGCATTAGAATGGATAGATTGGATAAATTGGGATCGGTCTCCTTGGACAGAAGAGGAGGAGGAGATCTGATAGAGCTTGTCAAAGTCAGACTAGATAGAATGGAAAGGGAGAAACTGTACCCTTGCATAAAAGGATCAAGATCCAGATAACACAGATATAAAGTGATCCGCAAAACGAGCAAATGCGATATGAGTAAAAACCTTTTGCCATAATGTGTGGTTAGGGGATGGTAGACACTGCCTGAAAATGTGGTGGACACAGGATCAATTGATGCATTCAAGAGGGTACTGGATGTAAGGATCCTGTCTTTTTTTAAAAAATTCAAATTCAAATCAATTACATATTTTCACAATAACACAAGTTAAAATCATCAATTGAATTGTTTTGTTTGCTTTAATGCTTACATTACTGTTGTTATATCGAGTCTCAGATGCTCCCAAATGCCCAATTTTTTTTTCCAGAGTTTCCATGTGTTAAAGTTTGGAGAGTGCAGTCTGAGCAGTCAATCTAATTAACCAACATGCATTGTAATACTTTTGCCAAATTTAATGAAATATCAGTAATTTCCTTGGTGTTGAAAGGGAACCAATATTTATTTGACCCTGGAAATGGAACTGGAGGTGTGACTACCTTTTATTAGAAGTGATAACTGCAGGCAAATCAACAGTGTTTAACTGCTTATTCTGACACCTCAAGCCCATGAGTTTGATGATGTCATTCTGGATGTTACAGATGTACCAGGCCATTATTAACTCCTTTAGCCAATTTTTCCATTCAACAAGCTGATTTGTACCCTAACATTAGCAAACACTTCTTGACGCCAGAACCTTGATACATTCATTGAGCAAAGATCGATCAATCTCAGATTCAACACACAAAACAAACTCGCATCTGCTACCTTTTGAAGTAGTGTTTCCTTCCTGAACAATCTGAAAATCAGGTATTCCTGATGAAGGGTTTTTGCCTGAAACATCGATTTTCCTGCTCCTCGGGTGCTGCCTGAACTGCTGTGCTTTTCCAGCACCACTCTAATCTAGACTCTGGTTTCCAGCATCTGCAGTCATTGTTTTAACCAACCTGCTAAGAAACCCAAACTTCCGCCATCTGGTTCACATAGCTGAGCATGTCCCAAAGTATGCCTCTGGCGGAAGGGAAAATGTGTTACAGCACTGGGCCAATATGGAAACCAACACAATAACACTGGAGAGGGGTGGTCTGCTCTATGTGCAAGTTCTATGCTACAGATAATATTTCAAGTTCCAAGGCATTGCACAGTAAGTTAAGTGCTAATATTTAATTTACAAACCATAAAGTAATATTTGTGGACTGAAGGGTCTGTTTCCATGCTGTACATCTCCGTGACCCTTTGACTCTATATGTGTTTTAATGTTAAGTTGTGAATCTTGTAAGATTCTTTATGACTACTTAATATTCCCTTTTGTTAAACTGATTTTTAGATTAAATTCTAAACCATAATTTATCAGAATGAATACTCCAGAATTTGAAAATGATGATAAATTCCAGATATTTCCTAGGAACAGATCACAGTGTCAAAGCAATTTATTTCAAACTACACCAGATATTGTGTGCACTCAGCAACAAAAGAGAGGCCTCATTTACAGGAGTAATTCTTTGCACAGAGTGAAAGATAAATATCTGCTGGTGCCCAAAAATCTTAATTCACAAAAGGTGAAGCTAAGGCTCGCTCTGAATGTCAAAATTGAATGGATTGGTCTTTTCAACAACCATGTAGATTTTTTGTGAGCAGATTTTCTTCTATTCACAATTACAATTGCAGAAACGTTCATACAAAGCTGTAGTTAGTCCCTTTCTTCTTTTTTCTAGGCTCTGGTTGTTACTTTACTCTATAGCTTCAAAGCTTTTGTCTACTATGCATTTCAACCTTTGCAGAGCAAGTGCTGGGTCAGAGTGGGGGAAGTGGCATGGAGGCTGGTAATAGGGAATGACCTCACCTCAGAAAGCTTTGAACTCGGATAAGGAAAATCAAAGCTTTGCTAATCGATTAAACACTTCATTCAAAGCTGTCTCACAAACTTGTAAGCCAAAGGGCTAGAATGTGCCTAGAGTGTATTGGAATCGGTTAATAGTGAGGTATCTCATCCAGCATTTCTGTATTCATTAGCTATGTGGCATTGAGCACAATGTCTGACAATACAAGATCAAAATCTGCAACAAGTGATTTTCATGAACTGTGGAACTCAACATGACTGGAAAGTTTACATCTGTCAAATTAAATGCTGTATTTTTGGCGTTCATTATAAATGGCAAGAACAGTCAGGAAAGAAAGCAGCTGGCACACACAACCTGATGAGGATTTAGCTTTAAGTATCATCAACACAAAGTCAGAGGAGAAGAGGAAAGGAATTAGCTATGAGAAAATAAGAACATTCTCTGGCAACATCTAGCAAAGAACAAGGTAAAATTCCTGCACTGAATACAGTCAATTCCATGAAAGCTATCATCACTACAACATTTCACACCTTACTGAAATGACTTATATCAGAGATCCAGGTCAAATCAACTGGTTAGAAAAGGGTTGCCAACACTGGTCATCTATTGCAGGTTTCAAAGTAATGCACTTGGTAATATTTTGATAAATTAGAAATTAAAGAACATCATTCTGGTACATGCTCCTCAAATTAAGTTGCACACTTCAGTCCCATCTCCAACTTATTCTATACTTCTACCTCCAACTGCCCTGTACTCTCACTCTCAACTCATATACACGTTGCTGGTCACCTGACCCTGCCCATCCTCATTGTGCCCAGTCTTCTCATAATAATTCAAAAGTGAACACATTTCCCATTTGCTGGCTTGCTAGCAACATAATAGCATAATGTTCTCCACAAGAAATATTCTTCAGAAAGAAAATCAATTTTTTTTTAAATCACAAGAATTTTTTTTCCCCAGACTGGTCGCAGCAGTATCCTGGAGGTCAACCTTCAACTCCTAAAGACATGTTGACAATCCTTGATAGGATAGCAATCCAACTGGGAGAAGATAGGAGAAAGACTATTCAGAAGTGGTGAAGCGATTCATGACAGGGTATGACATTTTCACTGCAACAAGAATATGCTTGCTTTAAAGCAGAGTCTGGTATTATTGTAATATTGTAAGAATAAGAAAAATCTAAATATAAAAAATACTGCATCCTTAGTCAACACATGGATTGACAAAATAATAACTAGAAAAGATAGAACTGATTAGTGAGAGACACAGGATTTTAATCTAACAGACCTGGAGAAAAGGTTGCATTCTAGCCAAACAGGTTCCAATATCCAATTTAAATGTACTCAGTTTTCAGTATTTTTTTTAAAACTGGAGCTACAGATTGCTCTTGACTGTCCTCTGAAATAGTCTCGCAAACCATTCAGTTCAAGGGCACCAAGGGTTGGGTAATGAATGCAGGCATCTTGTATCTACCCTGTCCGTAAGTATTTTGTAGATTTCAAACAGATCACCTGTCATACTTCAAAACTCTAATAAATACAGGGTTCAAATCCTAGTAACTCATTTGTTTGCTCTGTTCATAAATACTGACGGACCTGTTTGTGGCACTTTCGGTCCATAAGAGGTTGTCATAAATATTATAGAAATATGTAAATAAATAGTAGTTATCACACTTTCATAAACCCCAAAGATTAAATCATAGAATTCTTTTATCATATCAAAATCTTTTATCTGGTTAAGGTTATTCAAGGCCTAACAAATGCTCGCAGACTTTAGCTCATTCTCTATGCCCAACCAAAAGTATCTTACAAATATCTAGCTTCATTATCGCTAAACTACTGGTACCTTTTTGACCCAGATTAATAAGTAACCCAGAAATGTCAGCAATAAGACTTTAACATATATATCTAAAGCCTGGCCCAATCCCAAGATATGCCTAGGTCTTTATTAACCTCATCAATAGACTCCCACAGTACCTATCAAACAAGTTACTAGACGCAGATGATGACATTGCAAGATAATTTTCATCCTCATGAAAATAATTGCCATATAATGAGTTTTCAATTACTCCCAAGGTCATAAAATAGTCACGACAGACTCCACTTCAGTGGTATTCTAGAGGAAAGACAAAGGGGATGATTGCATCTGTTAAGCAAAGCACAAAGGTTAATTGATGTGATGAAACAAGCTCCAAATGGCAAGAGTCTCTTCCATTCTGATCTTTATCAGCACAATTATCAGTTAGCAAGTGTGTAATTAGGGGTTACAGACATCACAGTTTATGACTTCTTTTGTGTAAATTGGGAACCAAAGTAAATGTAAACATGTCAATCAAGATTTTTATTTCAGGAATAGTAGTACAATTTGCAGTCCCAAAGAATTTTGTTAAAGGATTTTGTGCAGTATTCTCTCACAGGGGAAGATTGATTTTTTAATTGAAGTAATGACATGTCTAATTTCAGTATAATGTGGAGGAGCCGATGTTGGACTGGGGTGGACAAAGTTAAAAATCACACAACAACAGGTTGTAGACCAACAGGTTTATTTGGAAGCACTAGCTTTCAGAGCGCCGCTCCTTCATCAGGTGGTTGTGCATTAGGGCCATATTAGGAACTTATAGCAAAAGATGACAGTGTCATGCAAGTAAAATGATATATTTAACAACAATCGAGACTTGTTAAAGATATCATTTTACTTGAATGACACTGTAACCTTTTGCTATAAATTCCGTGTCTTATGGTCTACTCCACAACCACCTGAAGGAGCGGCGCTCCGAAAGCGAGCGCTTCCAAATAAACCTGTTGCACTATAACCTGTTGTGTGATTTTTAACTAATTACAATACACAGTGCTGTTTGGATTAATTACTTGTACTGCAGAATAATTCATTAACACTTTTTGAGTACAGTTGGTTCTGCTATAATGTGCGTTTCTTCAATGTGAATTCGCTTTATTGCAATTGAAGAATTTAGACCGTTACATGTAGAATGCAAACTTTCCTTACCTGTATTGACCATAATACACTTCCGATTCCATTCGTTTAAATGGTGCAGCTATCGCGTGATTTTCTTATAATGTGAAATCGAACAATAACGGAACTATCGTGTTATATCAGAACTAACTGTATTAATTATAGACCAGACATGATTCTGCAACTAGTAGCACTGCTCTTATGATCAGTTTTGTATCGGTAGAACAGCCTGCAGAAACCCTCTGCCTTTATAAACTTGAAACCATGGTTCACCATTACATGGACTTCTCAAAATGACTTTTGAACACTGTGAAATAGCTTTCCCAAAATTGATTCTTGGGCCTTAGCTTACAAAATTTGTGCGAGTTGAAACACAGCTCAACAAGCAGTTCATCCTTATAAAGTAAGAAAAAAAAACAATAACAGGCAGAAATTGAAGGAATACGTGGAAATCAATGTGGAAATGGGACTGAAATAGGCAACTTACCTTGAGGAATGTGTACCAGCACAGAATTATGTGCAATAGATTTTAATTTATTAAAATATTACAAGGTACATTATTTGCAGCACAGGAACAGATTAGTGTGCCAACCAGTCTCTGTCACAGTATAAACTCGTTATGAACCATTTCCGATCCTATTTCATCAGCTCTCCCTACCAAATTATTCTTCATTGCCTTCCTACCTCGTGTTTATCGAGCATTCTCTAAAAGTATCTACACACATCAAAATTTTAACTGCTCTTTGTGTAAAGATGTTTCTCCTTAATTTCCTTTTGGATTTATTGAAAGCTACCTTATATTTATGGTCTAGAGACTGAACTTATCCACAAGTAGTAAAGTCTTTTTAGATCTACTCTATCTAACTCCTTTATAATCTTTAAGAACACTACCTGTGTCACCTCCAGAGTCTTCTATTTGAGGCCCAGTCATAGAGATGCATAGCACAGAAACAGACCCTTCGGTCAAAATTGTCCATGCCACTAGATATCCTAAATGAATCCAATCCAATTTGCCAGCAACTGGCCCATATCTGTCTAAATCATAGAATCCCTCGTAGGCAAACAGGCCATTTTGGCCCAACAGGTCCATGCCGACTTTGTGAAGAGTAACCCACTCAGACCCATTCCCCTACTCTATTACTAAACATTTCCCCTGACTAATGCACCTAACCTACACATCCCTGAACATTATGGGCAATTTATCATAGCCAATTCACCTATGCTGCACATCTTTGGGCAGGGCACCTGAAGGAAACCCACACACACACGGGGAGAACATGCAAACTCCACACACAGTCGCCCAAGGCTGGAATCAAGTCCAGGTCCCTGGCACTGTGAAGCAGCAGTGCTAACCACTGAGTCACTGTGACACCCCTTACCCACAAGTGGAAATCCTTCCTATTCATATACCCATCCAGATGCCTTTTAAATGCGGTAATTGTACCAGCCTCCACCACTTCCTCTGGCAGCTCATTCCATACACGCACCACCCTCTGCACAGAAATATTACCTTTTAGGTCCCTTTTAAATCTTTCCCTCTCACCTTAAACCTATGCCCTGTAGTTCTGGACTGCCCTACCCATGGAAAAGACCTTGTCTATTTAGCCTATCCATGCCCCTCATGATTTTATAAACCTCTATAAGGTTACCCCTCAGCCTCTGGTGCTCGAGAGAAAACAGCCCCAGCCTGTTCAGCTTCTCCCTACAGCTCAACCGTCCAACCTTGGTAACATCCTTGTAAATCTTTTCTGAACCCTTTCAAGTTTCACAACATCATTCCTATAGCCCATTGGCCCATCTGATCAAAGTCCCGTTGCAATCTGAGGCAAACTTCTTTGCTGTCCTCTGCACCTCCAATTTTGGTGTCATTGCAAACTTCCTAACTACACCTCTTCTGCTCACATCCAAATCATTTATATAAATGATGAAAGGGAAGCTGAGAGGTTTACAAAATTATGAGGGGCATGGATAGGATAAATAAAGGCTTTTCCCTGGGATCGGGGAGCTCAGAACTAGAGGGCATAGTTTAGGGTGAGAGGGGATGGATATAAAAGAAACTTAAGAGGCAACTTTTTCACGCAGAGGGTGGTATGTGTATGGAGTGAGCTGCCAGAGGAAGTGGTGGAGGCTAGTGCATTTAAAAAGCATTTGGATGGGTATATGAATAGAAAGGGTTTGGAGAGATATGGGCTGGGTGCTGGCACGTGGGACTAGATTGGGTTGGGATATCTGGTCGGCATGGATGGGTTGGACTAAAAAGTCTGTTTCCATGCTGTACTTCTCTATGACTCTATGCCACTCCTCGGCCCATCCGCCCCTCTGATCAAGATCCCATGGTACTCTAAGGTAACCTTCTCTGCTGTCCACTACATTTCTAATTTTGGTGCCATCTGCAAACTTACTAATCATACCTCATATGTTCACATCCAAATCATTTAAATAAATGACAAAAAGCAGTAGAAAACCCTCTGTCTTATATCTACAAATATTCCATGTGATCTAACCTTCCTAACCAGTCTACCATGAGGAACATTTTACTGAAGTCCATATAGATCACGTCCTCAATTCTGCCTTCATCAATCCAGTTTGTTACTTCTTCAAAAAACTCAGTTAAGTTTGTGAGACATGGTTTCCCATGCACAAAGTCATGTTGACTATCCCTAATCAGTCACTGCATTTCCAAATACTTGTAAATTCTGTCCCTCAGGATTCCCTCCAACAACTTGCCCACCATCAATATCATGCTCACTGGTCTATAATTTCCTGGCTTTTCCTTGCCATCTTTCTTAAATGGTGTCACCATGTTAGCCAACCTCCAGTCTTCTGGCACCTCATCTGTCACTATGTTCTCTTGAGTTCCAGACTGTTTAATATTCCTTAATATGTACCAGTCTGTCAGTTCCACGATTATTCAAGCTTATCAGGTTTCCAATCAAGTGACAGGAACTATACTGATTTTAGCAGGCTGTCCATGGCTGACAAGCTCCATTGAGGAAGCCAAGAGCAACAATCTTCCTGATCTAAGATACCAACCATTATGCACCAAACACACTGAAGAGAAAATATTGAAATTTTCAGTTAATGCTCATTTCTTTAAAAAGATTTCTTTAAAAGCACATTTGTTCCCAACAGAAAACCATTTGTTAAGAAATATGTTATTTCATATCTGAACAGCAAAGACTCTATCCTGCATTTAAAGTAGTGATTTCCCTTAAAAAAAAAGATGATTAAAGAATATTCTGAATAAACTGTATGTTCAACACATGGGAATGATACTGATTGAA
The DNA here is from genome assembly GCF_037043375.1 of Chiloscyllium plagiosum. NCBI lineage: Eukaryota > Metazoa > Chordata > Chondrichthyes > Orectolobiformes > Hemiscylliidae > Chiloscyllium > Chiloscyllium plagiosum. The sequence continues at coordinate 22,380,927 of NW_028270158.1, read as the reverse complement.
ATTAGTTCCACTCCATCCCTTCCAAAGTAATATTCAACATTTAAGCTTCATGATTGAAAAATATAAAGCACTTTCTACATAATCTCATGAGCAGAGACCTCAATTTCCTACTGATGTCTCTTATTCACCAAAATAAATTTAATATATTTCAATACAATCTGTCAAGTAAAACTTCCCTTTATTTAAAATTTAACATTTTATTGCAAAACAGTTACTTGGATTTGGACCAAAGGAAATTGGCCACAGCGGGATAGGGAAGAACTACAAAACAGAGAAGCAATTACGAACTGGAGATGGATGGATAAACACGTGGATGTCATTTGCAATCTGGCAAGTAGCCTAGGTTGTTCAACTCACCACATCATCCTCCATTAGTTGGCAATTGGAAATTTCCAGTCTTGTTATGTAGGTAATAGAGACATGGAACAAATTAATATAAAGGAAATTCACACCACTGCATTTTATTGAACTCATTTTGAGGATGGTCCCATACATGTCCCACATGAGAGCGATTGGCTAATTCAACATCACAACATACCACCTACAGTAATCAAGAGAAAAGTCAAGATCATGGCAACAGGGACAGAGTTGTATAGGCACAATAGCTGAAGTCGTAGAAAACTCTGAGAACTCTCATAGAAAATGTAAACCAACATTTCAAGATCAACAAAGATCACATTCAAATTATTTTTGAAAATCATAAGATGTGTTATACTAGTCTAAATAATCTGTTTGAAAGATAGTCTGAATTTTTAAAAGGCAGTAGAGAATGATTCACAGCTGACCGCATCACAGATTAATCAGGGTAGCATCTTAGATAGCTCCAAAGAAAGGTCATTAACCTGATACATTTACGCGTTTCTCTCTCCACAGATGCTGCCTGACTTGTTAAGTATTTGTTTATAGCATTTTGTTTCCTATTTCAGTGTTCCAGCATTACAGGATGTTGCTTTTACAACCTTGTCGGATTTTTGTGTACACATTTGCAGCTGTACTTGTTAACATGACAGCCCACAGCACTTCAGACAAATGGTGACATGCTCTGATCTTGGAGGCTCCAAGCTCCTTGCAGTAGTCAAGGTTGCTCAAGTTGAAATACTCAGGATTGTGAATAGTGAAAGCTCAATTAATTCTTAATTATAAAAAATCAATTACGGCTAATTTAACTAATGGAAAGACTAGCAGGTGTAAGTTAATTTATCAGAAACTTCTGTATCATTTCACTAATTGGTCAATTGTTCTGCTTTCTAAAGTTAACATTCACCATGTAATGTCTGTTGTCCACAAATCAGCTTCAATGTGACTAAAAATGGTACTTCAAAATGAACCCTGAGAAAAGATAACTCCAGATTGTTTTTGTGCGATTCAAGAAATCACCAAACACAGAAGGCATTAGATGTTTCTTTTCCATAATTCATTCATGGGATGAGGACATCACTAGCAAGGCCAGCATTTATTGCCCCTCCCAGAAGGTAGTTAAGAGTTGACCACATTCTGGAGTCACATGTAGTCCAGACCAGATAAGGATGAAGGTTTCATTCCCTAAAGGAGATTAGTCAACCAGATGGGTTTTTCCAACAATTGACAATGGGTTCTCATTAGAGTCTCAATTCCAGATTTAATTTTATGAGGACGCACTTCTCAGTCTAAGGAATTTCTACACATGACCTGGACTGGTCTTCAATGTTGAGGGAGTTCCTCCCTCTTAGAGGCAGCATTAAATTGACGCTTTTTCACATTGTGGATGCAGTGTCACGATTAGAAAGAAGATTGGAGTTCTCTCCAATGACATGATTAATGTTTAAATTTCAGCCAACATAGTCTGAATAGATTTTGTGTGCTTGATATATTGTTGTTTGTGGAGCTTACTGTGTGCACTCGGCCACCCCATTTATTTATTTCCACAATGACACTTCCTACTCCATATAGCTCGGCATCACCCTTGACAGAACACTGAGGAACATAAAGCTCCTCATTAGGTTTTTTTTTCTGCAGTCTTAAAGCAACCTCACATTCATTTGTTTAAAGCTGCATGAGTATAGATTTCAATATTGAGATAAAACAGGAGGTTGAACCATCATTTCAAACATCAATCTTGTTCCTGACTATCACAGATGTTTGTTGATGGCATTGGGTTATGTGCTGAAGATGATGAGAATTTTGTTATAATTCACTCACAGGATGTGAGTATCACTGGATGGGCCAGCTACTGGGGAGGGGGAATTTACTACCACCAAAGTTGTTAGGGAGTTCCAGAATTTGACCCAGAGCAATAAAGAATCAGTGATATGGCACTTGGAGGACAATATACAGCTGGTGCTTTCATGAATTTTCCACCCTTGTACTTCTAGGCGGTTGAGGTCATGGGTTTGGAAAGTGCTGCTGGAGGAGCATTGGTGAGTTACATATTACAGATGACACACACTGCAGCTACTGTGCATTGGTAATCAAGGGAGTGAATATTGAAGGTGGAGGATTGCATGCCAATCGAGCATTCCTATTGAAGGGCTTATTCTCCTGCTCCTTGGATACTGCCTGATCTGCTGTGCTTTTCCAGCACCACACTTTTTGACTCTGCCAATCAAGCAGTTTGCTTTGTCCTGGAAGGTCTCACATGTTTTGAATGTTGTTGAAGCTGCAATTATTAAAGCATGTGAAGAGTCCTGATGTTTGCATTGTAGGTAGCGGATAGGCTTTGAAGACACTGGGGTGGAGTTATTCAGATGAGAATTCCTAGTCTTTGACCTACTTGAAGATACAATCGTTTTATGACTAGTCTAGTTCAGTTCTGATCAGTGGTAACACCGAGTATTTGCTGGTGGAGGACACAGTGATGGCAATGCCATTGAACGTCAAAGGATGATGGTTAGATTCTCTCATTGGAAATCATCATTTTATGGCACTTGCATGGTATGAATATTACTTTTCACTTATCAGCCCAAACTTGCATGATGTTCAGGTCTTACTACATATGGACAGAGGCTGTTTTAGTATCTGAGGAGTTGCAAATGATGCTGAGCATTGTGCTCTCATTAGTGAATAGCCCCACTTCTAATTTTATAAGACCATAAGACCATAAGATGAAGGATAAGTCATTGATTAAGCAACTGAACATGGTTAGGCTAGGGAATTCTTGCACAGCTGAAATGATTAACATCAAACAACAACAACCATCTTATTTGTGCTACAACTAATATGACCGAGTTCTGCAGAACTGGAGAAAAGTACTGAAAGGTAAGAGAATGAAACTTTGCTCCAAAGTCCCAGTATATGGACTATCAGTTCTAACCAAGGAAAGAAGATCAATGTGAATGTAAGAACATTATAGGGAAGACCTGGAGAAAGTAAGGAGCTTCAAGTACTTTGGGTTAGAGAGTTGAAAATTAAGCTAAAGATTAGCTGGTTGGAGTAACTGGAAGAAAAGGGGTGCAGTCTTATGTGATGGAAAAATACCACTGAAACTGCAAGGATGAGACTCCGGATTAGTGGTGCTGAAAGAGCACAGCAGTTCAGGCAGCATCCGAGGAGCAGTAAAATCGACGTTTCGGGCAAAAGCCCTTCATCAGGAATAATGGATACTGCGAGTCAAGACCAATTGAAACTTCAGGTGAGTTTACCCGACTGTGTATGGTTGGACTAAACCATTGAGCCAAAATTAAAAATGGAATAAAATATACTGATAAAGTTGAAAAAAGGTAGACACACACATTAAGTCCCTATTTATTCCTGATGAAGGGCTTTTGCCCGAAACATCGATTTTACTGCTCCTCGGATGCTGCCTGAACTGCTGTGCTTTTCCAGCACCACTCTAATCCAGAATCTGGTTTCCAGCATCTGCAGTCATTGTTTTTACCTGAAAGGATGAGACTGCAAGTCAGCTGTAGAGATTGACATATTTATAGAGTGCAAAAACCTGGAAAACAACAAGGAGAGAGAAAAGAAGATTGGATATGAATAAAATGCAGATACAGAGACAGTGGTGTGAAATGACAAGAAAGGACAGTGAAATTTGCAGAAGTATCAAAATGTAACTGAAAAAATTGAAATAGTATGGCCACCTGTCACAGAAAGAGAGAAGTGGTGAAATAAGTGATGAAGATAGATGGAAAAGGAGATGTTTGGAATGATAGGTCTCCTTCTGCGCCATAAGACCTCTGGGATTCTGTGAAGACCTGAGACCAAACGGAGAATGTACTAGTGAGAAACTTTAATGCAGCAGGATTGGAAGAATGGCTGCCTGACAGGAAAAGGTAGAGGAGATTAACAAACATCCTGTCAAGTGTCCTCTCCCTTCAAATGAACTCCTCCCTTTCTTTTCTGCATTTTGCAAAGAAAATAGATTTATTGCTGATATTTTATACAAACTGTAAAGTAAGTCAGGCCAAGGTCTTACCCAACACTCAAATGTTGTTGATGGAAAGTGGTGACTGATTAAAACTAAACTGAATCAATGTGGAAATAAACTGATGATTTATCTATTACGCGACAACTCTATTTCATGCTGTGTTCATCCTCCCTATGGATGTTATTACTCCTATAAGGTTGTACAAAGGGTCAAACATGACTATTTTAAGGGAATACAACAAAAAACTGAACTTGCTGGTTAATCTACAATTAAAGTTTGACCATATTAAAGGGATCATTTCATACAAACTTTCCCCACACATTAGTACAGAACTTCACAATACAAAAGTTATGAAAAAAATTGAGTCTCTAACTTTTCTTACAGGTTACTTGTATTGTAATGGTTTGATGCAAAGCCAAAGCTCCTTCACATCAACACTAAATGGTTTGCAAAACTGGAGAGTGAAGTTGCTTGAATTAAATTCTGGCAAACAGCGTGAGACCACTTCAAGGAGGTAGTTTCACACTGCAGTCAGTGCAAACACAACTTTTAAAAGGTTCCAGAGCTATCTAATGTAAAGATTTAACCTTTTGAATTCTGGCAAACAAAATAAAGACTTGCATTTGTGCAGTATGTTATTAACTTGTCTCAAAAAGGATCTCAAAGCATCACATTTAATGATGCACTGGAAAAGAGATAGTAATTATTGCTCTATTGGCAAACCCAGCAGCTGTTTTGTACACAGCAAAATCCCATTAACACCAATAAGATGAATGACCAATCAACACATTGTTAGATAATACTACTTTGAGACTGGAATAATGCCTTAGAATATGTGAGAATCTTGTGTTTTTTTATGAATAATGTGGTGAGATTGTGAATTTCACCGGAATCAAGCAAATGAGTGTTTGCTTGGACTCTCACAAAAATGAAACCTCCAAAAAGGTACTTTCTCAGTACCACGCTCAAGCACTAGCCCAGTTTAGGTGCTCAAGGCTTACAGTAGAGCTCAAATTCACAATATCTGACTCTGTAAAAAGGAGCGCTACAAACTGTCTGAAAGCAACAGACTGACTGGAAATTACTTCAACAATATTAATAAATATTAATACATTTAGCAAACATTTGGAAGGTAGCGTGTAGAATGATCTAAAATAAATGTGTACATACAACTCCAATGTGCCACATCCAAACGCACCACAAAGCTAGAAGCATTTCCATAATCAGTTCTCATTCATTCTAAGGGGATGGCAGGTAATTCTACACCTGTATCTAGCACCTCATGGCATGATTACATTACTTCAAAAACAGAAAACTTAAGGCAACTGAGAAAAAGCACAGAAAAAAAAACCTACATTTGTCACAAGATCTCAATATCCAAACCTACAAAATAAAGAAATATTGATGAAAAATTACAAGTCTGTGATTTAAAAGGTCAATCAATTGTTTAATGTATAATATGCCAAGAAGTCCTCTGTATCAATGGATACTGCTAGTCAAGACCAATTGAAACTTCAGGTGGAGTTTACCCGACTGTGTATGGTTGGACCAAACCGTTAAGCCAAAATTAAAAATGGAATAAAATATACTGATAAAGTTGAAAAAAGGTAGACACATTAAGTCCCTATTTTCAAATTCATTTGTTGCTTTTTTTTATTACTATTCTCGAATGTTTTGTAAAACATAATTATTCAGGGAACAAAGTTAATACAGTACAGAAAGAACTAGAAAAATAAACTTTCAAAAATGTAAAAATTAAGTCCATTCAAAAAAAGAATTATTAAACCATATTTAAATTCTTGAAAACCCTTGTTAAATTGTGAACATTTTTTGTGGCTGTGAAAAAGAACTCTACCTTGGGGGATGGAGACAGAAACTTATCTTACAAATCACATCTTGCAGACAGCTTAAAAAAATAACAGGCAACCTTTTCAGAACACTTACAATGGAAATGTGTTGAGGAAAAGTTACAATCAGAAATGTCAAGTTGGAGACAAATAAATTGTTTTATGATCTCAAATGAAATAACAATTGACGACTAAAAGAATGTTGGGGGAATTGATCTAATGTGCAAAACACTAAAACATCACTTACCTTTTCTCCAGTCATGTAGGAGTTAGGAACAAACACTTTGAGCTGATCACAAATTCATGAAATGTGTGGCAGACATCAGTTTGAAAGAGTTATTCTAACTCAAATCAGATAAATGTTTTCTTCCATGTTTCACAGTTGCCCTTTTGATCAGCTCTTTTCTAATTTGAGAAGAAACTGATAATTTTCAAAATTGCAATCAGTGCTTCAAGCATATATCTGAGAGCCAATAATGCAAAATTATACTTTATCTAATTCAAGAGCAACTTGAGCAGCATGTCAAACACTTGATGTGGTGTAATTGGAGTAGAAGACTTTATCTGTCAAAGCAGTCCAAGGCTTTGCTCACAAAAAAGTGTGTTTAAGCATTAGTAATTATCTGCAAGAAGTCCGTGTGTGAATGTTCAATAAATAGATAGTGAATATTCCTGAGACTAATTGCAGCTTTGTCTTCCTATAATCTTGCTGTGATAAAACATGGAGCCAGAATACAAACATGGAGCTGTTACCAATCTAGTACCATTTACAAATGGAATACAAGTTCAAAAGGAGAAAAAAGAGCAGATTGACACACACGTTGAGGCCTTTCATGTATTCTGTGAAAGGATATCACCCTTATGTAAAGATTTTACAGTTTGTGTGTTGTGTTTAATGATTGTTGCAGCAAGTCTTTCTGTAAATATTTGCACAGAATTAGCTAGCTTTGTAGTAAATGCCTTTGGCATATAAGTATCACAGTGTGGAAATGATAAAAGGGATGATAAATAGAAGAAGCATTTTTAAATAGAAAGCAAAATACTTCATTTGGATTTTTTTTGTGATGCTTTTGTTGGTTTGGACCTCCAAAAGCATAACTTGTACAATTGGAGCTTTTAAATCCTAATTTTATTTTAAACTAATGATGAACATATTATGCAACTCATCACTTACAGTTAAACTTTGATCAAGCTTCAATCATGAACACAATTAATCCTACTGGGCTGTCAAAAACCAACTCAGCGAGTTTATACTGAACATAAGTGAAAGAAAGAAGGTTGTATGTATGTCAGGTCCATAAAAGATTTTGACATGTTTGATGCACCAAGAGAAAGTTAGACACTGAAGTGATGAGAGCATGGCCTTTAATTTTGATGGCTGGAGCAGGGACAAGCAATATTGTAACTGTGAAGCAAAGTGAACTTGATGATGGAGCAAAAATGGGAAAGGAAGATGAGCTTGGGGCAAAAATAAGGCAAGGCTCCATACTTGTGATTGCAACTGGGGAGCTATATGTGAACATCAACATACAAATGTCAGCATAAGTAAGAGTTGAAGATAATATCTTAGTGTGTCATTAAACTAGAGAGACTGTTTGCCAATAAAATCCTACTGTCAGTAAAGCAGTTGGAGACTTTGGATCAGTGAAAGAGGCAGAGGAGGATACCATCAATATAGATGAGTAAGTGGAACCCAAATGCCACACCTCTTCATAATATCACCATAGGATACTAGTAAATGAAGAGGAAACAGATTAAATTTGGACCTATATCGAAGGTGAATATGTCAGTAAAAAAAGAGTCAAAGCATCCCAGAATTGTAATGGCACAGCAGGAAGCCATTCAAATGATCATCATTAGCAAATGCCAATCTCCTGCTTTCCCCTATATCCTAGCACTCTATTTCATTCCAACTAATCATCCAATGCCCTCTTGAATGCCTCAACTGAACCTGCCTCCACCACATTTTCAGGCAGTGCTCGATCAGATCTCCTCTCAGCCACCTTCAGTCCAAGGAGAACAGTCTCAACTTGTTCAATCTATTCTTATAGCTGAAGTTTCTCAGTCGTGGAAGCATTCTTATAAACTGCTTCTACACTTCTCCAGTGCATTCGCAGTCACCCAAAACTATATACAAAATAATCCAGCTCAGGTCTGATAAATGACTTATACAAGTTCAATACCCTCTTTTCTCTTATACTCTATGCCCCATTACACTGTATGTTTTATTACCTACTCTTTCCACTTGCCCTGCCACCTTCAATAATGTGTACACCTAAATGCCCAGGTCCTTCTGTTCCTGCACCCCCTTTAGAATTGTATTCCCTACACCTCTCTGCATCGAACTTTAACTGCCACCTGTCTATTCCACCAATTTGTCAATGTCTAATCTCCAAAAGTTCCACACTATGCGCCTCACAATTTAAAATCTTCCAAGTTTTGTGTCATCTGCAAACTTTGAAATTGTTTTTCCCAACAAAATTGAAATCATTAATATGTTTATTAGGACAAGCAAGGGTTTCAATATTGACCACTGGGGAACTCCACTATAAACTTCCTCCAACCCAAAATATATTAATTGACTATTACTCCATGTCCTATCATTCAGCCAGTTTTATAAACCTACATTGCTACTGTCCATTTTATATCATGATCTATAACGTTCCTCTTAAGTCTATTGAGTGGCACTATATCAAATGCCTTCTGGAAATTTATGTATACTACGTCAACAACATTACTAACTTTGAGCCTGTTACTTCTTCAAAAACTCCAGTAAGTTAGTTAAACATGATTTCCCATTCAGGAATCCATGCTGACTCTTCCTAATCAACCTAATGTTTTCAATGTGGCTGCTAATCCTATCATGAATAATTGTTTCCAAAAGCTTCCCACCTCCAAAGTCAAATTAACTAGTCACTAATAAACTAACAAAGTGAAGAGACAGAGTGTAATACCATGGAGGCAGGCAGATGGGAATGTTGGAAAATGATATCACGGTCAACTAAAAGGTTAAGAACGTTAAGACAGACAGATAATATTACAGCTACAGAACATGTATACCTTTTAAGGTGCTGCTGGTCCTGCTGTGTGTTCCCAACATTCGCTGCTTTTGATTTCAGAATTCTTTTGAACTTTACCAAATAAGCACAAGCATGGTCCACACAATACCACTGGAGAATGAAGAATGTGTTTCTATCGAGTTTGTAGTTCATACTCATACCATACAAGAATCAGCAAATTATTAGACACAGATCAATCCTAAAACAACTTACTTCAATGAAATACCTCGTGCTGCAGTGTACATACCTCATAATGGTAGTTCATACAGGTCAGGTCCTTCCAACACCGATCTCCACGAATTTTAATCAGTCCCTGTCGATAAAGACCACGAGCATTCAGATTACAATTAAACACTGAGGCAGGAAGCATATTTTAAAAACTAATTCAAAATTGGCACAGCATTTCAACACTATAAAACTGTAGCAGTACATACTGGTCTAAATCTTGAGGTATGCTTGAGTAAGACTGCACTCAATTAAAGGGTTCTGATGACAACAAATGAAACTAGAGAGATTTGGACCCCTTGTCAGAATGACTAAATCAGGCTACACCTGCCACCTTCTCCCTATTGCTGGGAATGCTTTGTTTTTATTACTTTTCCAACATTAAAACATTACAAATTGTATTCCTTATCGCTCTTGGAAGGTATTTCAAATTACAGCATACCTTACAAAATATTGCAGTCACATTAACAGCCATGCATACAAAACATTTTTCGACAGTGTACTTGAGATTATTTACAGGAGCATAGATTTCATTTTTGGTGCAATGCCATCCTTCATTGATCTCATTGATATATATTACATTAGCATAGTGATTGCTTCCATAACTAAGAAATTTAAATCTGCTACTGCTTTAAAACATGTAACAATAAATAACCTAGAAGGAATCTATGCCCCTTGATTATAGAATTGCTTTGAAATTTGGAACTTGTATTTTATCTTCCATTATGTCTTCACAAACACTACTATCGTAAGAAAGGTATAATATATACACAAGAAGACAAGACAGCTGAATTACAACAACAGAAATATGTATGTTAGTCGCATCTTTAAAACAGCAAAACATCCCATGTTTTTAGATAAATGTTATGAAGTAAAATTTGAGACTAAGTCACAAAAGAAATATTAGATCAGGACTTGGTCAAAGGGCTAAGTTTTAAGGAATATCTTCAAGAAGAATAGAAGACGAAAGGTGAAGAGGCCGAAAGGAAGAATCCCAGAATTCAGCAGGTGAAGACACAGTCATTAATGGTGGAACAGAGAAGATCAGGAGTGTATAAAAGGCCAGAGTTGGAGTAGCATTAAGATCTCAGAAGTGGATTGGAAATGATTCATCGTCAACTCAAAGATGGTGCCCATCCAGGGTTACAAATTTCTGATCTAAGTCTTCCTTTAACCGAATGACTGATCTTTGACAGCATGACAGTCCACAAGATAGTGAGATGTGGAGTATAGTACTCCCTCTAAAACACGACGGTTGGGTTCTTTCGCAACCCTGCATTATAGAAAAATTGCACTTTAGAAACAGCGCTTAAAGTGTTGGCGATGTAATCGCGCATCAGCCAACACACGCTTTAAATGTTTGTGCTTTAGAAACAGTGTCCCCGATTCGTCAATCATTTTACAGTCAACATGTGTTAACAAGACACACATTATAGCAGAACGACATATTCAAGATTTGCTTCAATGCTGTAAATGCAGACTCGCTCCGGTGTATTTGAAGCATTTTCTTTGACCATCTGAAGGCTGAGAAAATAGAATCTAGCAAGAGCGATCATGTTAGTGATCCAAACACTACACCCAATCCATTGCAGTTAATTTTTCAAAATTCTTACTTGAATGTTGCGAAGCCAGCTCAAAGAAGAACACTAACATTTGTTTGACGGTCCTTCTATTGAATCTAGGAGATGTGGGTGGAGGCAATGCTGATGGAATTTGTCTCGCACTCTTTTTTGTTGCTGACACACTGTCTATGTCTCCCTGCAGCACAGGCACATGTTGATGATGACTGCTCTGTGAAATAGGATATTTATTGCCTTGTGAAGGGTTTTGTTGTCAAACACTCACTCTTGTAGTTTATAGAAATTTGGGCTGGCTCAGCTGACCCAGTGTTGGATCTCTTAGTTTATGTTGGTCTTTCGATAGAGGTGCTACCAAGGTATAGGTGATGCTCAAAATGTTCCAGAGTCTCTCCACCCATGTGAATGGGAGGTGAAATACTTGGAAGGCCATGAATGGATTGATATAAATTTTGTCTTTGCAACACTCAAGGACAGATTGAATTTCATGTTTGTAGAAATAAAGAGATCAAAAATGGCTTGCAAGTCTGAAGGAAAGACAGCAATGACCCTGCAGTTTTGCAAAATGTAGTTCATATATGTCATTTTAGTTCGGGCACAGTGGCAACTGAAGTTAAAGATTTTTCCATTTGGGATTTACTTCAAGCTCACTTCAGAGGCTAGTTGATCTTTTATAGATGAATGGTTACTGACTGGGAATTTGTAAATAGTATTAGGGCTATTGCACAAATATGTGTGACAGGAGTCCAGACTTCAGAACAAAGAACTATACATCACAGGAACAGGTCCCTGGGTCCACCAAGCCTGCACCAATTCCTAATTTTATTTAGATCTGCTACTTATTATCCATTCACTGTTTCTATCCTTCTGTTAACCTCCTTTTCATGTGTCAACCAAGGTATGCTTTAAACATTACTAACATGCCTGTTTCCACCACCTCCACTTACAATGTGTTCCAGACACCCACCACCCTGTGTGTGAAATATTTTCCTTGCACTTCTCCCCTAAACTGTCCCCCTCTCACCTTGAACCTGTGCCTTCCACACTGAGAAAAAGCCTCTGACTCTCCACCCTATTTATGCCTCTCATAATTTTGTAGACGTCTATCATCCTCAGTCTTTCAGTGAAAACAATCCAGGTTTATCCAACCTCTCCACATACTTAAAACCCTCCAGACCAGGCAACATCCTGGTAAACCTTCTCTGCATCCTTTCCAAAGCATCCAAGACCAAAGCATCTGGTGGTGCGAAGACCAGAACAGCATGCATCACTCCTAACTAAAGTTTCATACAGTTGCAACGTAACTTGCCAACGTTTACATTCAATGCCCCAGCAGACTAAAAGAAGTGTGCTGTATGCCTTCTTGACCACCTTATCCAATAATTTTGAAGGCACTTGTTTCAGACTTCTCACTCTAAAACAGGTGCAGACATTTTGTAGAGAAGCAAATGTAGAATTGTGATGAACTTTCTTGGACATACAAAGCATCGGACACAATCCACAGAGTGTCACAATTCACCAAGTTCAGTTCTGCGGCCAAGTCACTAAATGTAATGAAAAGTCCCTGGTGCTATTCTCAACGTTTGTTTTGAATTTGTCTTGCAACCAATACAATGTTAGAGTTTCCTCTGAAAGGTATAAAGTGACAATATGTTATAGAAAGTGGCCAATTTTGGAGAATAATACATGTCAGGATTTTCCCTTCTATGAACGAGGAAGAGAAACCTCATTGGTTCACGTAGAATGATTCCTATCCTTCTTGGAATTTAGATTTAATTGTTACATTACATAAATCATAGCAGGGTGATGAGGTCTTTTCCTCCAAATCTGTATGACGTCTGCAAAGAGTCTTCATTTGTGCAAAGGTTGGCCAGTTTGAAAATCCCAGCTGGTACCATCAGGACCACAGGCTTTGCTTTTTTTTTAATTCCATGTGATTGCTTGTTATAGCTCTCCCATCAATGATGCCCATTAATCCTACAAAAGAGTACTGGGAGATAGCTTGGAAAATATGAGCTGTCACTTTGGATTCACAATTGAGAAGTTGTTCAAAATGCTCTTCCGAGCATTGATGGATGTTTTCATACTTTTCTGGATTTGGATGAGCTCAGGTTTATGAAGAATTCAAAATGGGTCAGCCAGGAATAGATTAGAAAAGTCAAGTCTACAAGTAACTAAAACAGTAACATCAATAGATGAGCTGTGGCAGAATTGGAGTCAGATGGCATTACAAAGGTGAACGTTGGTCTCAAAGCCTTGAGAAATATCACCAGCAATGTCTCCACAAAGCCAATGGCAGGATAGGTGCTTTAATACCAGTATTTTCTCTCAAGCCAACATTCCCAGAAATAAGGCCCTTGTTCAGTCCATTCAACTTCAATGGGCGGACCATATAATCCTCATGTCTGATACAAGACATCCAAAACAAGCTCTCTGCTCCACCACGTTCCATCATGGACAGCAGAGAAAATGCATCAAAGATATCCTCAAAGCTACCCAAAAAATGCAGTATGCCACCAACACACGGGAATCTTTTGCCCAAGATCATCCACGAAGAAACATGGGGCCAGAAGGAGCATCTGAAAACCTGAGCAAACCATCCACCTCTTCAAATATCACCTACTCCACCTGTGGCAGAATATGCAAATCCAACATGAAACTGTTTAGTCACCTCAGCCCAACACAACTAGATTGAAAGGAAGTCATCTTTGGTCTCAGGAACTGCCTAAGAAGGAAGTAGGTAGGTTTAGTCCAGATTTGTATATGAAAATTCACCACAGGGTCAAATGGGACCCAAGGATGTGAATGATATGGGTCAACATCAGATAGCAGCCCGGAAGAAGGACAAAATCATGTGATGGCGAATAGAAGTCATGACAAATAGAATGCAATAGTTTTAAATGAACTGCAGATGACAATAATTAGGATGCAGAGTCATTAATATTCTGGCACAACCTAAGGTGCAATTTCCCAAGCCAGAAAATGAACAAACTGAAGTGCAACAGGGGTATTGAACAACGAGAACAAGCAGTAGTAAATATTTCTCAGATATGTTTAAATGGGTAGAACACCCACCTGACACTGAAGGCTATGTGTTCAAAACCCAGCAACCTGAGTACATAACCCAGATTGGAATTCCAGTGTGATCCTGAGGGAGTGTTGCACTTTCAGGGGTGCCATCTTTCATATCAAAATTAAAATCACACTGTACCTGTCCTCCCAGATGAATGCAAGGGATCCACTGGCTCTATTTAAAGGAGAACAGGGAAGTTCTCCCCAGTATACTGACAATGATACTGCCATTTTTAAGTTATTCGATAGAACACGTGTACAGAAACAGGTCTTTCAGCTCAACTGCAGCCATGCTCCAAACAAGCCTATGAGGATATCCACCTATTCTTTTGTCCTCCAGGTAATTTATCTACTTTCTCCTTTCTATTGGTGCTGATTTATTACCCTAAAGTTTAGACTCTGCACAAGAGCATCGAGTATAGGAGTTGGGAGGTAATGTTGCGGCTGTACAGGACATTGTTTAGGGCACTTTTGGAATATAGTGTGCAATTCTGGTCTCCCCCCTATTTGAAGGGCATTGTGAAACTTGAAAGGGTTCAGAAAAGATTTACAATGGTGTTGCCAGAGTTGGAGAGTTTGAACTACAGTAAGAGACTGAATAGGCTGGGGCTATCTTCCCTAGAGCATCGGAGGCTGAGGGGTAAACTTATAGAGGTTTATAAAATCCTGAGGGGCATGGATAGGGTACATAGACCAGATCTTTTCCCTGGGATGGGCAGTCCAGAACTAGAGGACATTTGTTTAGGGTAAGTGGGGAAAGATTTAAAAGGGACTGAAGGGGTAATATTTTCATGCAGAGAGTGGTGCGTGTATGGAATGAGCTACCAGAGGAAATGGTGGACGCTGGTACAATTACAACATTTAAAAGGCAGCTGGATGGGTATATGAATAGGAAGGGTTTAGGGGGATATGGGCAGAGTGCTGGCAAATGGGACTACATTAGTTTAGGATATCTGGTCAGCATGAATGAGTTGGACCAAAGGGTTTGTTTCCATGCTGCATATCTCTAAGTGGAACATGTTCAAGTCTATCTTATCAAACATCTTAACAATTGTAAAGATCTTCATTAGGACACTGTTCAGTCTTCCCTTTTTAAGAGAAAAGAGATTCAGCCTGTTCAGTTTTTCCTAATATTATATCATCTTAGTTCTACTATGACCTGATATGAACATGATAAAATGTATGTACGCATCTGTAACTGATCAGATATGAGTATATACTTTGAGGGAGGGAGTAATGAAAAAAGGCTATTACCTTTCTTGCATTTGAATTTCAAAATAAGTGCAGGATAACATTTCCAACCCACTGAGCTGTGCCAAAGCTCATAAAAAGTTGGATTAAATTTCTTCATCATCGCAAATAATAAAGGAGCCAGTGGCCCACAACAAAGACACCTGGATCATGGTAATACTACTGACAGGAAGATACACAATCAGATTGCATGGGCCTGGAGCTATGCAGCTTGTCGTGGATCTTTGAAGTGCAGGCCGATTCTGTTTAGAATTACAATGCAACAGACCAAAGAAGGCATCAGTAGTCAGAAAGATCTGATCGAATCTCAGCCTTTTCCTTCTAAGATTACAGGGATATCTCTCGAGGTGATCTCAGAGGAATTCAGGATACACACTGCCAAAGCTGTCACCAGGAGGGAAGACTGAACATTATAGAAAAGCATGCAGAAGAATGCAAAGGAAGACAGCTGATATGAATGTTAGATTATCTTGATGACCTTATGCCATTCTCCAGCTCCTTCTGTTATCAGGCTGTAATATTTCAAATGGAATTTCAAAGTAAGTCCCCATTCCAAATTTCAGAGTGCCACTTTCCACAGATAAATCAATAGCTTTTTTTAACCTAGAAAATATGCACCACAGCAACCAGGTTTGGGGTAAATTTCTAACAAATACCCACATCCCTTCCAATCTTTTTTCTCTCTATCTCATATAACTTATCAACAATAACTGACATTTATGCATCTTTAGCATAATAAGACATCACAAGACACTTTACAGCAGTTTAATAAATGAAGTGGACACCAAGGCACGAGAAGATACTAGGTCAGATAAAACGTTTAAGGAAAGAGATAGATTCTATGAGTCTTAAATGAAGGAAAGACAGGGAAAAAAGGCAGAAAGATGCTAGGACGGATTTTCCGAATTTGTGGCCCAGTCACAATAAGTAATGGAATTACAATTGAGCCAGAATTAGATGAGCCCACATATCTAAGGATTATAGGATTGTAACATATTATGAAGACAGGGAGAGGCAAGGCAATGGAGAAATTTAAAAACAAGATGAGAATGCTGCCTGACCAGAGAGAACATAGGTCAGCAAACAGTTTAGCAGCAAATGAGATTTACTGCAAATAAAGACACCGCTAATCGCGCTTTAGATGACCCCAACTTTACAGAGCATAGAACGAACGAAGTGGGCCATTGGAATAGTCAAGTCTAAATATAACAAAAGCACAGAGATGTAACTTCACTAGATGAGTTGAGGCAGGTGCAAAATGAGTTAAGGTGGCGGCAATAGGTGAACTTAGTGATCAGCATGAAAAAATGCAAGTCAGCAGCAGACAAATGCATTTGCAAAGAAGGATTGACAAAATTGGTCTAATCAGACATGCTGGACAAGCTAGTACGATGCAGCATTGGGATCACAGCTAACAATAAAGTAGTGTTAAGTGCCTCAAATGGGCCTTCTGTGGATACAAAGAAAGGAACAGAAAGAAAAAGCTGTAAGGTTATCAAAGGGGAACTCAAATTCAGACCACAAGGTTAGGAAGGTGGAGTGAATACTGAAGGGTTGGGAAGAAGGGATTTAGGACCGTAGATTACCTTCGGTGGGGGAGAAATGAAAGGAAGTTTGACAGCAGAACAAGTGGCCTAGGACAAGTCAAAATCTAGGAATGGTAAAAAAAATTCGTTCAGATTGCAGAGAACTATAACTCTTCAACCATCCAAAACAGTAATTTATATATCACAGAAAGACTTCAAAAGATCCTTTATAGGCAGCTAAAGAGACAAGGATTGTCACTGGTCTGAAGTAGTAGACATCTGGGCTAAATCCTTGCTTAAAGGGAGAAGGTTTATGGAGAATCTTAATTATTCAACCCACCTTGTCTGCTCTAGCTCTCTGCAAGACAAATTCATCTTGTCTCACTTCCTTCTTTTTCCTTCTAAAGGTTTCCTCCTCGTCAGATAAAGATCCCAAGTCTGTTTTCAAAGGCATGATTGCATCTGCTTCCACCGATGCTCATGCATTTGAGATACTAATGACTCATCAGAAAAAGATTTTTTCCCCACGTCACCATTGCTTGTTTTCCTGATGGAGAGCTTATGCTCAAAACATTGACTCTCCTGCTCCTCCGATGCTGCCTGACCAGCTGTGTTTTTCCAGCATCACACTTTTTGATTCTGATCTCTAGCATCTGCAGTCCTCACTTTCTCCCACCATTGCTTCTTTTGTCAATCACCATAAATTGCCCTCTGGTCAATCCTTCTGCCAGTGGGAATAGTTTCTCCCTATCCACTCTGTCCAGACCACTCACGACCTTTAACACCGCTACCAAATTTCCTCTCAACGTTTTCTTCTCCAAGGAGAAAAGACCCAGGTTATCCACCTAACAAAACTTTTTCATTCCTGAAACTATTCCCCCAGAACTTGCTGCCCCTTCTCAAATGCCTTCAAAATCTTCCAATTGTGCGGTGCACACTTGAGGCCAAAACAGTGTTTGAACAGATTAATCCCAGTTTGTTTGGTTTTGTACTTTATTCCCCTATCTATAAAGCCTCGGATCTGATGTGCTTTAATAACTATGCTCTCAACCTGACCCTGCTACTTTAATTGATTTGTGCACATTTACTCTCACATTCAACTGTGGCTACAACCCTTTAGAACTGAATTCTTTATTTCATATTACTGTTTGAGTCCTTTCCAGCAAAATTAATCACTTCCCTTCTCTGAATTAAATTTCATCTACTACCTTCTCATTCCTGTTCACATCCTTTTCAAGATTAACTCTATCCTCTTCACAGTACACAACACTTCCAATTTTGTATCATCCAGAGGAGACTCTGAGAAAGCTTGAAGTTTATAAAAAAGAATTTCAGAGCTGACTGCACAGTGACCCATGATAAAGCAGGAGTGGGCTGAGTCACGTCAATGAAAATAGTCAAATTACCAATTGCTCACCAGGAGTGGTTAATCCTGTGGGTTAGTTTATTGATAACAGGAAGATGTACTGACCCACACGTAACAGCAAAGCAACAATGTTGTGTGTGCGCTGCTTGCACATCCACAGCATAATCTGAGGCAGAGTCGTAATACTGTATGTGCACTGCACTTGGAGCCCTTAAAGATGAATGCTTGGTAAACATACAACATTCCCCTCCTTTTCAAAGAAAGTTTAACTATTTATAATAACAAGTGTCTATAGCATATACGGTGTTTGCTGATAAATCTAGGTCTTGCAATACTGATCTTCTTTTGGAGCAGCTGTTGATTGCCACAGTCAGTGGTGATATTCTCTGTTCCTCTTTGTGTTGTCAAGTTTTTATTTCATGGACTCCAATTAATATTCAAGAAGTTCTTTATTCTGACACACTAGAGTCATGTTTTCTTCCAAGTTAGATACTGAGTGTAATTTTGAATAGTTCAGATCTTTTTTGGAATTTACTGGTTTGATCCTCAAGAGTTTCCAGCTTCTTTTGAAACTTCTGATTCTACTCCAGGGATTCTTCTCATCACAGAATCCCTTGTGTGGAAAGAAGCTATTTGGTCTGCGCCAACCCTCCGAAGAGCACCCCAACTAGTCCCATCACTCCCTACCACACCCTATCCTCATAACCACACATTTAGCATAGTCAACCAACCTTGCCGGCACATCCCTGAGTACTAAGGTATAATTTAGCTTGGCCAATCCACCTAACCTGCACATCTTTGGACTGTGGGAGGAAAGTGGATACCCAATGGAAACCTATGGAGACAATAGAGAATGTGCAAATTCCACACAGTTACCCAAGACTGGAATCAAACTTGAGTCCTTGATGCTGTGAGGCAACAGTGCTAATCACTGAGCCACCATGTCACCCACTCTTCTGATTCTATCAAAGTTTTAATTAATAGAATTAGAAGAATGGGTGGCAGTTAGTCCAATATATTTTTTCCTTCAGAATCTGTTGTAATAACTGTCCAGCCTGTCAATATTTTTTTACCCCCTCTCTGTGAAGCCTGGAGCATTTTCATTTGCTCCTGTAGTTTAGTCTATTCTGTCCTACTCAAATTATTTCACTAGACCATCACTGCTGACATTTATTTCCAAAAGAATTGTCTCATGAGTTATTTGCAGCTCCTGTGCTGTTTCTGAAGGTCTGCCATTTTCGCTAGCATTAATTTGACCAAGCCAACATTTCTGGAGCAGTTCCTGCTAAGCCTGATCTGCTTTACTTGTGAATTACTCCAAGTCTTTCTGCAAACTGGCAATATGTTAATTGGATTGATATTATAATAGTTCACCATCCTTTCTTTCTTTTTCAGCTGTTTATTTATCTCTGCAAGCTGAGCAGAGGTTTGTTCCCAAAGACTTCATCTTCTTAGAGATGGCATCCTTAAGTCTACATCTATCCCAAGGTTGTAAATCAGTCTTTTCTTATTGAACTTTCATTTTTCCACTAATCTAGTAAAAGCAAGGATTTCAGTTCTTCTTTCATATTCAGTTTTGCACCTGTTTCCTAAATACTCTGCTCATTTTCTGTTGTGTCTCTGATGTTTGACTGACTCCATAAATTGTAACTAGCAAGAGGTCACAGCACACTGGCAGTTTTTGGTCCAGCAGTGTCAATGGTGTCAAACATCTGTGATTGATTAGCAGATTGATTGTACTTATACGCCAGCACCAATGATCTTGAACATGGAAGTTATGAACACGTATGCTCCAAGTTTGACAATCATAGGTTTCATCATGGCTTCCCACGTCCGCATGTACATGATTTAAGAAATGCAGCAGTAATACATTGATATTTGCCCCTTATCAATCTAAGCCAATAACAAATAGTCACCGATAATTTGAAGACTGATAGTTAAAATTTTTACAAACACTTCAGGTTCTGTGATGACATTGATGTATTTCACAAGATTGGCAGTGTGAAACATGTGATCACTACTTTTTGGCTTATCACATATATTGTCAGATTCTGGTTTGGTAATCACATCATGTATACACCTCTGGCAGGATACCAGATAATCTTCATTATAGCTGGAAAATATTTGAGAACTGACTGTTTGGGTTGGTGCAGCCTTCTCTGCCACATGCCTTGCAAAATTAATTGAAAGTTGGGCATTTCCTTGGTGAAAAGAGGTGGAAACAGAGTCTTTGAATATCCTTACGGTACAGGTAAATAGATTCTTGTTAAACCAGGAGATAAAAGGTTACCAAGGATAGGCAGGAATTCTGGATTTGAGGTTATAATCAGATGAGTTGATCTTACTAAATGGAGAACAGGCTCAAAGCACTGAATGACCTACACATGCTCCTAATTTATATATTTACATGTAGAAGGCCAAATCTTATACATTTCCTGCTGTGTTTGAGTGTTCTCGTGATTCTATCAATTGGAAATATCGTTTACCTAGAATGAGTAAGTTTCGTCAACCTGCGAGTATCACTTTGTATTTACGTCTTTCCATCAATCACTCTTCAATATCTTAGATTTGCTATATAAACCTTCCTAGAAAGCTTTGATGGAGGCAAATGCCATCACCAACCCAACAAAACATTTGTCGTTCTTCATCTTAAAAATCATATAATGAGCCCTTTACTATGCATTTGTTTACAATGTGGTCTGTGGATTGTATAGGTTTCTATCTAAATAACGTGAATTCTAGTCAATGAA
Organism: Chiloscyllium plagiosum; assembly: GCF_037043375.1. Lineage (NCBI taxonomy): Eukaryota > Metazoa > Chordata > Chondrichthyes > Orectolobiformes > Hemiscylliidae > Chiloscyllium > Chiloscyllium plagiosum. The sequence continues at coordinate 22,359,909 of NW_028270158.1, read as the reverse complement.
TGGAGAAGTTAAATCTGACCCTAAATTGGTCTTCTGATGTGGTTCATATTTTCTGGGGATCTTTTAGCTCCTTGGCTGTTATCCTGATGCTTTAAGCCTGTGTAGACACATGCCCCCAGTTGTTTAGCAAACTTAAATGGCACGTGTTTCTGAATCAAGCACACTTGAATGTATGAAATAATAGCTCTGAATGCTGTTTAAATATTTCCAATTCTGTTCGGAGGTCTGCTTTGTCCTAATTTAAACTAGGGAAGTTTGTGGACATTCTGGTGATAGGCCTTTGACCATCTCTTGTTGACAGTCAATCTGACATCACCCTAATCATCTGCCTTTATCAAACTGGTTTCCTGACAGGGGGAATGTCACTTTACAAGTAAGTTGTGTTTTCAACATCACCAACACTGTAACAAACAAAGATATTGAGGTCTCTTGAGCACTTGTGCACAATTTCATATTGTCAACCATGTAATTCACCTGCAGATTAACTTGTCTGCTGACTGTTCAAGCACAACAGGTCTTATCAGCACAAGTTTTCACTGTTGTTTACCACATCATGTTAAACATAATGCATGCATATAACATGGTTAAATAAGAGGCCAGGAGTTATAGAGAGGCAATCATTGGGATGAGTAAAAAAGTAGGAAGATGTATAAGATTCACATAGAGGAACTTTGAACATACTATACAGCGTGAAAATAAAGTGAAATCAGAGGGACTGGCATGAAGGCTACTCAAATGATCTTAGCATCAATAAGCGGCAAAAACTTCCCACAAATATTAATTTTCAAGTGACCTGTGGAACTTGTAGGAGTTGAAGTATGTCACCTTAGGTTAACCTATGATGTCAGAAGCAAGACATTAAGCTACTTAGCGGTTTGATTCTCACTTTGAGAATTGATGGTTAGCAGACTAATGTATTGGCAGATGTAGCGAATGAGAAACTGATGTCAATACCACAGGAAACGGGCCCTCTTGTGACACAGTGGTAATGTCCATACCCCTGGATCAAGAGGCCTGGGTTCAAATCCCACCTGTTCCTGATGTGTTTAATAACATCTCTGAACATTATTTGAAGATGGGTGTTGGACCGGGTTGTACAAACTTAAAAATCGCACAACACCAGGTTATAGTCCAACAGGTTTAAATGAAAGCACTAGCTTTCGGAGCGCTGCTGCTTCATCAGGTGGTTGTGGAGCACACAATTCTCTGCTCAGGTTGATTAGAAGAATAAGTTAATTAAAAAAAAAAAACAGGATGAACCAGCACCATTAAGGAAGAGACGATATGAGTAATAAGTAGAAGAAATAAAGCATTATAGCTGTAGAATAAGCCAAACATAATTAATTTTTTATTAGACCCAGCACTTTTATTTTCACTAACCTATCAATTTTGTATATTGATATATGCATAACAGCAACAGAAACAACTTTCATTTACATAGCACTTTTAATATAGTAAAACAGAAGTATCAGTAAACAACATTTGACACCAAGCCATGTTAAAATTTATTAGCAAATGACCAAAATCTGCTCAAGGAGATAGGCTTGAAGGAGCATTTTCAGGGAAAAGAAGTAGGGAGGTTACAGAGGTGCAAAGGTTCAGGGGAATTTTCCAGAGTTAAGAGCTAAAGTTGCTGATCGCATGGTGACTAATGGTAGAATATTGGGAATTTGCAAGTGACCAGAACTGAAGGGTCATAGAAATTTCAGGGAGCTGTTGAGGAAGTTACAGAAACAGAGAGTGGCAGGGCCACAGAGAAATTCAAAAACAAAGATGAGCATTTTAAAAATCAAGGCATTGCCAGATCAAGGGTCAATGTTGGGTCATGAGTGCAGGATTGGACAAGGTTATGAACAAGACTCTGGTTTATTTGGGATACAAAGAGAAGAATTTTGAGGAGTTTAAGTTTATGAGAATGGAGGATGTGAGATCAGCCAGAAGAGAAGTGGGACTGTCATACAGATAGGAGAAAGTGTGGTCTGCAGATGCTGGAGATCAGAGCTGAAAATGTGTTGCTGGAAAAGCGCAGCAGGTCAGGCAGCATCCAGGGAACAGGAGAATCGACGTTTTGGGCATAAGCCCTTCTTCAGGAAAGATATACAAAATGGAAACAGACCCTTCAGTCCAACTAGTCTGTGCTGACCATAATCCCAAACTAAACCAGTCCTACCTGCCAGCACTTGCCCCATATCCTTTTGAACATTTCTTATTCATGTATTTATCTAAATGTTTTTTAAATGTTATAACTGTACCCACATCCACCACTTCCTCTGGAAGTTCATGCCACACATGAACCACTCTCTATTAAACCAAAATGTTGCAAAGACACGACTCCCACTGTGACTAGCAAGTATGGTTATTTACCAAACTTCTTGGAGGAAGAGATTCCTCAAATAAGGAATTTTAAGCATGCTAATTTCCTAGCTGTCAACTGCCAATTTAGCCATCACATAAGCTAGGTTTGCAAGAGGGACAACTGCTCGTCCAGGACAACCTGCCTTTTAATGGGTTTTAAATCTCTATTTGTAAAAAATATTTTGAAGTTTATAATTGATACAGGAGACAAAAGAAAAATTTGCTCTACATCAAAGGAATATCAAAGTCCCTGCAAACCTAATCAAATCTAATACTTAGAATCATAGAACATAGCACAGAAGGTGGTTAGTTGGACTGGTTAAGTTCATGTGGCACTCTGCAAGAGCAATTTCACCAGTTTCATGTCCCTGCCGTTTCGTCTTGAGTAGCATCATCTGTTTACAAGCAAGGTAAAAAGGGACAGTTCAAAGGACTGAGTTCCTATGCTTTGCAAGAATTTGTACTATCCCTTTAGTCCTTCTGAACTGATATGAGACTACAATCTGTTTCTATTACAATCTGTTTCTATTGCAGATTTGGCACTTTTTAAATTGTGTGTGGAATGACACTGAAAACATTCAGTAACTTCTAGTAGTTTGTTTGCCAATGTTTTCTAAATAGTTTAACCAATTCCTAAACCAGAGGGATAGCCATGCATTAGATAGATTCGTTATTACTTGTTATTATTTACAGTATTATCTGTCAATGTCCCAGGACCGAGGCAGTATAAATGCTGCAATTGGTTTGAAGCTATGGTCCCTATAGGATCGCTTCAGAGGCAAATACCCAATAAAGAAATTTGGTGAGTAGAAGCAACTGAAGAGTTACAAACTAATGTAAGTTCTTGTATGTGCATGGGAGAGATGGGACTGGCACACACCCACAAAAGAATGTTGCATATCAGCTAGAATATTACACGATTTACAACAGCTATCATTAAATGATGCCAAGCCAATTTTCTGCTTATCAAGCAACATGGGAAAGCTAATTGCTATGGCATTGGTGGTCTCTGCCACTGGCCCAAAATAATTCAGGAAAAGCCCAGCAAACCCTCAAAAGTGCACTTCCACAAAAAATCAGTGCTCCCCCATTCTTTAAGGTGTCTTTCTTTGAAAACAATTTAATGCACACTTAAATGTCGAGGATATCAGAAATTAGAGAACAGGGCACAACCAAAGGCTGCACACTTAATCTGTACAGAAGATGCATTGTGATCCTTCAGCCCGAGAATGCCATATCCAGGCACTTAAAACTCAAATAATTTTGGACATCTGACACCTTGGCCAACAGAATTGTTAGTTCTATTTAAGACATAAACACTTAAAGAAATTCAACAAGTGACTGACTAGGAGCAGGTTACGTTAAGCATTATTTTCAAAAATTGAATCAAGTTCCCCCAAATAAAGAGTCCTACAGAAGAGTTAGTGAAGTGATTAATGACTTCAGGCAAAATGTTGTCTCAAACATAATGGTCAGCCTGAACTGACCAAGATAATAGTGCATGGAATCCACTGACCATTAAAGCTAAGAGCAAATGGTAGATTAGTCGAAGAGTTACAAAGTAATTTCAGAGATTCACAGATTTAACTTCTCCAAAATGTTTGCCGATCTAAGCCATCTTCAAGTAAATAGAAGCAGAAAGGGTGGAAAATAATAAAGTAAAATAAGTGGCTGCTTCAAACAAAGCCTGCAGCAGTTGGGAACGAGAATACAACACCATGTACAAGTTAGAACAGTAGTTTTGCAATCTCTGTGGAGGAAATTCTACTGAATATTTTTGGCAAAGCTCCCAGTTGGGGACGTGTGTATGGAAATCCAGTGTCCTCTCTCCCACAGCAACTGCTGTCTATTCATTTCAGTGGGAAGGACAGCAACATTAGAAACTGTCAACAGCTGCCAGTAATTTCATTTCATTCTGTGTCATACCCAATCCCTAAAACATAAACACAGTTTAAAAACCAAATTTTTGAAAATTCTTCACTTCCAACGCATGCAAACTGGAATGCTGAGCTCTAATTAACATAATAGCCCATCTAAGAGCATCTCGAGTTAACAAGGCATCCTTTTTTACTTCTATCAAAGCAAAGCTTACTGTAATGGGTACTGTAAGGTTTCAGAATAACTGTTCATTTTCGTACTGCAGCAGCTTTTCCCATATTCATATGCAAAGCTGACAAATGCAACCAGATCCAAACAAAGGCACCTTTCACTAGGACAGTGAAAAATAATGCCTTTCAATTCAAATAACAAGGCTTATAGAGACAGTGTGCAAATTAGGACACTTCTATCTCCCATCAAAACGATGTAACAGCAGGTGTCAGTGCAAGTTATGCTAATTGCCAATTTTGCCATTTGTGCAAACATAAAACATCATCTTCTGTGCTAGTACTTAGTTGGCAGGCAATAAAAACTGGCAGCAATTCAGTTTCACTACCCACACTGACTTGAAAGTAATTCTGTTAAAGTGGGATTCTCAATTTGGGTAATGCAGTAAACACAAATGCACTACATTTCAAAAGAACAAGAGTTTCTATTCCTCATGTGTTTTCAGTAAAATGTAGCTGAAAATCCTGTGCTGAAGAACTGCAAGTAGTATTAAAATGTGTTGAAATAAAACAGATAATACAAGAATGTCTCAGCAAGTTAGTCAGTCAGCAGACAGGAATAATGTTATGAGTAGGATACTACATCAGATTCCATGTTTAATTTTAATAGAAGGTACACACGATGGGTGCCCCAAATCACACCCATAAGTGAAGAACTTATGTTTATACAATGACTTTCGAGACATTAGGATGGCCCAAAGTGCTTTGCAGCTTTCCACAACCAGCAGTGTGATAATCTTTTAGATTTTTTAGATTAGATTACTTTAGATTAGATTACTTTACAGTGTGGAAACAGGCCCTTCGGCCCAACAAGTCCACATACCCCTACATTTACCCCTTACCCCTTACAATTTAGCATGGCCAATTCATCTGACCTGCACATCTTTGGACTGTGGGAGGAAACCAGAGCACCTGGAGGAAACCCACGCAGACACGGGGAGAATGTGCAAACTCCACACAGTCAGTCGCCTGAGGAGGGAATTGAACCCGGGTCTCTGGTGCTGTGAGGCAACAGTGCTAACCACTGTGCCACCGTGCCGCCCACAAATCTATTGTTTGTTGGCTAATGGATAAAAGAATAAGCATTCTCTCAGTATTGTACAGCTAGAAACAGCATTTCAGTTAAATTTTGGAAGGGACCTTGAACCTACAACCTTTGGCTTCAGAGGTGTGTGCACTGCCCAATGACCCACAACCACAACATGAAACAGCTGACAACACAAAGGGGACCCTCAGGATTGACAGATTGGGAATATATGTTCCTTCTGGTTCCAACTGAAGTAATCATTTTCTCTGAAGTTTATTTTTCCTTGGCAGCTCCTCACAAGGATTTATCAATCATGGACCTGTTCCATTTTAGTTTTAATGATAGTTCAAAGTGACAAAGGGTCAAGCAGAGCTAGAGATGCAAAATGGGTGCAAATAAAGATATGCAAATAAGAAAATGGGTTACTGACAGCTAAGCCGCCAAGTTACAACCAAGACACACTAATGGTGGAGGGTGGGTGTAAGAAAAAATAAAAGACAAAAGTAATGCTGTAAAGTTGTGGAAATCAATATCAAATCCATGAGACTGTAAAGTCCCTAAGCAGAAAATGAAGTGTTGTTCTTTCAGCATGCATCAAGTTTAATTTGAACACTGGCATGCCCAAGATGGACATGTTTGTGTGGGTGGAAAGTGGTTTGTTGAAATAGCAGGCGACTGGAAGGTCAGGGTCACTCCTGTAGAAAGATTGTCGGTGTTCTGCAATGTGGTCACGCATTCCTGCAGAATGCTGACGAAGAGTGGAGTGGAGGATGTGGTTGGTAGTTGTATTCTGCTAGAGATGGTATAGCTCGTGATGGAGAATGATCCTTTGAATGCAGAGAAGATAGAAAGTGAGGTCAAGCGAGGTCTATTATTATTCTGGAGGGAGGGGAAGGGATGACGGCAGAAGTGTGGGAGATGGATCGAACATGGTTCAGGGTCCTATCAGCCATATTAGGATCAAATCTTCGGTCAAGAAAAGGAGAACTTCACGCTGGAGGCAGCTCAATGAAAAGTGGCATTATCGGGACAGATGCAAAAGATACGGGAAATGGAATGGTATCCTTGCTGGAAGCAGCATGTGAGTAAGTCTAGATAAGGTAACTGTGGGTGTCGGTGGATTTATATTGGATATTAAAGGATAGCTTATCCCCAGAAATAGAAACAGAGAAGGAAGAGGAGGATGGAAATTGGAAGCAAAATTTATTACTTTGATCCCTTTGACAACCCTCTGAGAGAATAATATTCTCTCCATCTTGTGCAAAAAGATCCACCCCTAGTTCTGGACTCACAAAGAGAAGAATAATCCTTTCTATGTCTGACTTGTCAAAACATTTTTGGGTCTTTTACAATTTAATCAAATGATCCCAGGCCTTCTAAGCACCAATGTTTAAAAGAAACTATCCTCATAAGACAGACTACTCATTCCAGCTATCAATCGAGAACACCTTATCTGAACTGCCTCCAATGCATTTACATCCCATCTTAAATAAGAACACTATAGTTCTCTTCCTTTAGCCGCAACAAAAACACATCTTAGTTGTCAGGCGTTGTCAGAATTACCTTGCAGCCCAAATCTAACTTTTGCCAAAGGCACTGCACCACATACATTGGCACATACACTGAATGGTTTAGTTTATTGATATGCCTGTGCCACATCTTTTTAAAAACAGAGAAAGAATTATTTTGTATTAAGGAAAACAGCTGACACCAACTTTGTCTGAAACTGCTGCAAAACCCAAAACAATTTTCCACCACAGTTACATGTGGACAGCAATAGGCACATTGCCATCCTGGTAGTTGCAAGATGCCACCGTGAAATTGTCAATTAATCCTAGCATTCACACAGTGGCGAGAAATACTAAGGTGTGTAACCTCTCTCCTTATTTCCCAAAACTATTTCCAATTTACAAGGCACAAGTCAGGAGATTGAATACTCCCTCCTTCAATATATCCCCAATAACACTCAGCAAACTTGATACCATCCAGAACAAAACAACCTGCTTGATTGGCACTACATCCACAAGCATTCACTCCCTCCACCACCAATGCTCAGTAGCAATAGTATGTATTATCTACAAGATCCACTGCAGAAAGTCACCAAAGTTCCTTCGACAGCATCTTCCAAAACCACAAGGACAACAATATATGGCAACACCACCACTGTAAGCTCTCCTTCAAGTCATCCTGACTTCAAAATATATTGCCATTCCTTCACTGTCACTGGGTCAAAATCTTGGAATTCCATCCTTAAGGGTAATTCATGAAGACAGCTCATAACCACCACCTGCTCAAGGGCAACTAGAGACAGGCGATTAATGCTAGCCAGCAGGAACTCCTACATCCAACAAATGAAAAGAATAAAATTCCAAAATTTTATTTTCTCAAAGTATCATTTCATTTGAATGATACAATACTGATCGGCTGGCGGGTTCTAACTTCCCACTGCAGAGGAATAAAACCTTCATGACCAAAATATTTAACATTGCTGAGAACACTCTGGAGTTTCTGCCCTGTGAATACATGAACATCTCCATCTTTATTAGAGGTAGTAGCCACACTGTTGCTTTAAAAAGCCCTGCAAAGCTCTAATTTTGCACGTGCCGTGTTCCAAGTAGTGGTGCACTAGCCTTAAAGGCAGTGTCCCTAAAACATACTGACCCAGAATTGTGTCTCGTCAGGTCAACATGGGAGATGATTCAAAGAAGCCTGCATCCATTTTATCTTGTGAGTATGGCACATGGCAACCAAGATCCTTTATATTTGAAAAGGAATGGTAACTTCAGAAATTCCACTGTTCATATGTAATGTAAAGACCCAAGTAAGGGCGGCACAATGGCACAGTGGTTAGCACTGCTGCCTCACAGCGCCAGATTCCCACCTCAGGCGACTCTCTGTGTGGAGTTTGCACGTTCTCCCCGTGTCTGCGTGGGTTTCCTCTGGGTGCTCCGGTTTCCTCCCACAATCCAAAAATGTGCAGGTTAAGGTGAATTGGCCAAGTTAAATTGCCCGTAGTGTTAGGTGTAGGGGAATGGGTCTGGGTGGGTTGTGCTTCGGCGGGTCGGTGTGGACTTGTTGGGCCGAAGGGCCTGTTTCCATACTGTAAGTAATCTAATCAAATTTTCAAAACTTTTATAAATTTCCCACTGCAAACCTTTTGCTCTCTCTTAAAATGCCACTAAAATCAAGATGTAAGTCTAAACAAAATAATGAAAATTCCTTGAACATTTTCTACTTATCCAACTACATCTGCTTAGCCCACAAAACAATTCTAAACAATTGTAATCGGCATTTTCAGCACAATGTTCTAGATAATATTCTGGGGAAAAAATATGCCTATAGTTTTATTTTGACCCATATAAACGGCACAAATATTCATGGTCTTTGAAATGCAGTCAACTAGATAACTCAGAAACTACAATAAACAGAGATATGGTTTGTTACGTGTTCAACCCTGCCAACCTATTTCAATATTTTTGCATTTGAATATTATTTTACTAAGAGATGCAAACACGCACAGGAATATTAGCACTTTTTCCTCATTTCTCCTAGCTTTAACTACAGGGATGTTTTGAAACAGAAATTTACCTGAAAGTACATTTGAAGTTATTGCACATGATCACTTGCGCTCTATTTAAGTTTATCAACCATTTTGTATGCATGGTTTAATTTTGCACAAATTAAAAAGTACTCTTTGTGATCGCACTTCATTTAATAGCTATGTAATATATGTTGTAGTAAGAGATAAGAAACAATATTAATCAATATTTGATCCAGAACCTCTGTTCGCTAAATCATAAGTCATGTTTCATGAAACATTTTTATAGCGGATGCTTCAACACACGATATCAAGATTCTAAATGCCCCAAGATAATTCCACACAATGCAACAGGAAACAAATTTCATGAATAAAGGTACCAGCTGATATCGTGCTTAGCCATACAATCCAGAGGCCAATCTAGGGTCTGAGCTGACTTTCCAAATAAATATCAGGCAGATCTGCAGCTGCAGAGCTACAATTAGTCCTACTGTTCTTATGCTCAGCAGCAAAGAAGGAAAGTGTTAATTAGTCAAGAATCCTAGTCTAAACTGTTGTGCAGCCACTTAATCACTACATATGTGTACTTTCTAAGAGCAACCAAACAGAGTCCAGGCTTAGACCATAAGACCGAGGAGCAGAAGTTAGGCTATTCAGCCCATCGCATCCTCTCCGCCATTCAATTATGGCTAGCAATCATTTTCTAACCTTGCATTCGAGAAATACGTGCAAGCACAATTAAGGATGGTCATTGAATTTGGGGTTCCCAGCAATGTTCACATCCTATGAATGAATTATTTAAAAAACAAACTCCAAAGACGGTCATCCATACGCTGTTTCACTCTCCACAGATGCCATCAGTCTTCCGCATTTTCCGTTTTTCAATCAGATTTCCAAGATGTACAGAATTTTGCTTTTAGAAACCAAACATACATCGCTATCTCACATTCAAATTTTTCTATGAACATATTTCTTATGAATCTCAATTGAAATAAAAATGTGGTTGATGGTGTATGAAGCACAATGAAAATTGTACACACCTAGCTATCACCTACGTCAAAAACCAATGTAAGGAGTTAATTCAATTCATTTGCTTCTCATTGCATGGTGAAGAATTATCTTGGGGCATTTAGAACCTTGATATGGTGTGTTGTATAAATCACCATAAAACTATCTAATAAGAATAAAATGTGCTAAATGTTGTCAGGACTAATATGTGACAAAAGTTGACATAGGAAACATTAGATCAGGTGACCAAATCAGGCTGAAAAAAAACAGCTTCTACAGGTCAACTTAGAATCATAAAATCAGAGAATCCCTATAATGTGGAAAGAGGCCATTTGTCCCATCAAGGCCCTCCAAAGTGCATCCCAACCAGACCAAATCTCTTACCACATCCTCGTAACCCCACTCTTACTATGGCTCATCCAACTGACCTATGGAAGGAAACTGAAGCATCCAGCAAAAACCAATGTAGACATGAGGGTAACATGCAAACTCCACACAGTCAGTCACCCAAGGCTGGAATCAAGCACAGGTCCCTCCCGCAGTTAGACACCGGTGCTAACCACAGAACCACTGCAATGCCCTACTTAAAGGGCTTAAAGGAGGAACGAGAGGTAAAGAAATAGAATAATTTAGGGAAGGAATTCCAGAGATTGAGTCCAAGGTTGCTAAAGTCAAAATCTCCAATAATTGAACAAAGGAAGAGAGGGATGCACAAGAGATCAGATTTGATGGAGCGCAGAAATCACAGGAAGTTCTAGGGTTGAAGGTTACAGAGATAAGGAATGGTGGTGGAACGATTTGGATAAAAGTAGTTGAAGTTTAAAGTCTAAATCAACATAATGCAGTTCTTTGATTTGTAGAATAGTGATCTTATTTATATTAACAGGTACCATGAGTCCGTGTTTCAAATCTTTCTAAGGGGAAGAACTTTAAGTATCGACACAGTCCTGAGGCCAATGCTTCAATTTTCAAAACACTGCTGCCTACATGTTCATGCGTATTCTCAAAAGTAAGTGACTTTGCATGGCCAAGCACAGTTCAACCACTTAAATTCTTTTTGTTCCTGCTAAATTAATGTTAAGTTGCTCCAAATACCTGCGAAAATCTAATTTGTAAATTAGGCATTATCCGTGGGAACTGCAGGAACAGTCTTCCATGTGGAAGCTCCAGACATACATCTGGAGTGAGGTACTCTACAACCCCCGCCAAGGATGTAGAGCAGATCCATGGATCCCAAAGCCCCAGAGCAGCTCTCAGGCCCAGTTCAAAGTCGCAGTTCTTTCCTACAAAGCTGCTCCAAGACGCTCCTCATCAATATCATCGCCAAGGGGCCTGTTAGGGAGGGAAGCCCAACAGCAGAGAAAAATCAATGTGTTTTATTTTGACAAGTATGTTCGTTGAGTTATTTTTCTTCATTAAATTCACGCGTACTTGCAGGGAAAATGTCTCTTCTCGACATGTTCTTATCATTTAAGCCATTTTTTTTCAAATGCTTATCAAATGCAAATTTTCTAAGAAGGATTGCAGATTGTTGGCATCCACATTCTTTTTAGTTTTTACGTCACCAAGTATATTTCAACACTCTTAATTTAAGAAACATCTGTGCATAATTGTGTTTTGCCTGCGTAACAGTCACTTCAAATGTGACTCTCTGCATGGATTTCTATGATGTCTTTTAATTTAAGATTCAATGTAGACATTCAGAACTATTTCTACAAGCTACCAAAATGATTAAATTACAATTTCAAAACACTTAGGGAAAATTATAAATGCAGGATTAACTATGTGACATTTAATATAAATGACAGTCATACAATCCTGGATATATGCAGAAACAATAGCTCGTACATCTTCAAGAAAAAAACAAGTGATCCAAAGGAAGTTTTAATGACTGAGGTGTGGTTGGTAAATTTATATCTGGTCTGCATTATTTTGCTGATTTGCTTGTCCTTCCCCTCTCTAGGAAGCTCAGATTCCAGCTGGAATACAGCTCTATGCATGCAAGTTTCACCAATAATTCACATACTGACCATTTTTCTTATTCAACACTAATCAGCCCAGAAACTTGCTCTTTTGCTAAGGAACACTGCACTTCTGAACCTGATGCTGCTATCATTAGTACAGCCTGTCTTAGTTCCCCAACAAACCTAGAGACAGTGAAACAAATTGTATTGTCTTAATTAAGAATACAGAGATAAAAATTAAGGATCTTTGGTCTTTATGCTAACACATGATTGATGATTATACCTTTATTATTTTAGCCACTGTAAGACCTCATGGAATTGTTTGATCAGTGATAGCTTCATACTTATTGTAATTGTGAACGCAAGAAAAAATATGCCTCTCTCACTGCACACTTGCTCAATGAGCTTTTGTATTGTGCTATTGGCTTATCACTGGTTTCAACCACAGATAAGCTGCTGTCCCACAGCAATGCACCTCAGTGACAAGCCAGAATCACGAATTTTCTGTATCTTCAATCCACTGCATCACCATTTCACAGATAAATTCAATTCTGACCATAATTCAGGTCTGTAATACAAGACTGAAACTTGAATTCACTTGTGATGCTTAGCAGACCTTGAATTTTCATACTCTTGGCAAAAGCTTACCAAGGCCCCTCGGAGTTTCTCAGCTTGGGGTCATCATTAGAAGCTGGGAATAAAAATGTTGGTAAGAAAAATATAAGAATTGCAGAATGTTTAGACCCAAACTGCAGCATCAGCCAATATTGGCTCTTCAAAAGAAGATGGGTTTTAGCAGCTAAGGTTTCGAACCTAAGATGTCAATACTTAAGAATTTCAAGTTTTGCTTAACCACTGTCTTTATCTAATCTCTCTGTCTCTCTGTACTGCACTGTATGACTATTCCCAGAATTTAAGCACAGTGATTTGGATAGCACATCATATAGAACTGCCCTATTTTTCAAATCTAACAACAGTAAGTCTGCAAAATATATGACAATCTCTGTGCAGGTTGACAAGCGTTTGCTGAACACCATAAAAGGTGAATACCTCTACTTCATAAATCAGCAACACCACAGCTTGGAAAATAAATAGACTTCCATTTTAAAATAATTTAAAATCTGCTTCACATTCTACAAACACCTTCATGGTACACGCTATGCAATTCAAAGTAAAACAGTTGCCACCTTTCGTAATATCAACCAATGACTAATTAACATGCAAACATTCAGAATGTCTCCATAAACACTTGGTCATCATTTCATACCTCACAGAGGTTGAAGTTTAAAACAACTGTCAGTGAACTCTTGGCCCTTCATGGATAAAACTGGATTAATCAAGTCAACCAAGATAATGTAAATGAGTGAACTGAATATTTCTGTTATTTAGATGATCAAATGATCTAAAAGTCCCGAACAAGATAGCCTGACTTACAGCATTCAGAATTGATGCAAATTTCTGGATCAAGTCTACACTCTATTTGTTAGTCAAAGCTCCCCCAACACCGAAGATTATACATCACAGTTAATTCTGTTACGGTTCTTCATTTCAAATACGTTTCTGAATTGTTCAGCTGACTAAAAAGGCAAAACAATGTGATTCATGACCACAGCCTTTGGCAGAATGTAATGCACCTTTAATGTGAGCGTGCAGTTTTTTCTCAAAACAAAGCTAAGCAGAAAGAAAGGTCGTAAATTTAAAATTAATCGTTAGTGATAGTACTGATCTCTATTTTCCTCAGCAATTATCTCCACCACAGCCTTCCTTATGATACCAGCTCCACACAAAGTACTGATTACCATCAATTGATCAGGAAGCAAGCATTATTCAAGTGAGATCCTCGACAGGGAGCGAAGTGATGCTGAGTAATCAAATAATTCAATTGTGCTAATACTAAATAGGAATATAATACGATGTGGAATACACAGCACAAAAACAGGCCAATTAGTCTATGTTAGTCGTTATGCACAAAGTGTTGCTCCAACTTATTTCACCTCACCCGATCTTCATTCTCTTCTATTTCTTGTGCCCTCATAGACAAATCCAGCTGCACCTTAAATGCACCTTCACCTTAAATATACCTTCATGATTCATTTGAACCAGTCTATGTGGTTAAAAAAAAATCCATGTTTCCCCTGAATTCCCTTTTGGATTTATTGGTGATTTATGATGATGTTACAGGCACTAACACTGTTTAAATCAAAAATATGCCCACACAGTACTGTTAAATTGTGACCCTACTCTTCTGAAGAAGTTTCTTTGCTTTGTTTGATCATTGGATATAAGAGTCATTGGCAAGGGCGCCATTAAATGCCCATTCACTGCCGAAGTTGGTGATGGTGAGCTACCTTCCTGAATCATTGCAGTCCACATAGTTTAGTTTAATAGCTACACAGCATCCAAGTTTTCTCCATGACCATGGTTGAGAGGGCCCTTAGCCATGTTCAACCTATTTTCCCATACTTCTGCCCTCACCCTTTTCTTTCCCTCCCACAAAAATGATAGAGTCCCCCAGGTCCTCACCAACCACCCCACTAGCTTTTGCATCCAAAGGATTGTAAGCTGACATTTTTATGATCTCCAACAGGATACCAAGACCAGATACAAATTCCCCTCCCTTCCCTTCCCTTGACAGCATTTTTCAGAGACCATTCCCTCCAGGCAGCCTAGTCTAGCCAATTCCTCCTCCATTCCCAACATCTCCTCACACCCCCACGGCAACTTCCCATTCAACTGAAGAAAGAGCAAGAGATCCTATTTAGGTCCTCCCACCTGACTATCCAAGGCCCTTGACCTACCTTCTAGGTGAAGCAGCAATTTACCCGCACTTCATTCATTCTAGTCTACTGCATTCACTATTCACAGTGTGGTTTCCTCTACACTGGGGAGATGAGACACATCTGGGTGACCGTTTTGCAGAAAACCTAAACGCTGGCTGCAAAACTGACCCTGAGTTTCCATTTGCCAGGCGGTACTGTGGCTCAGTGGTTAGCACTGCTGCCTCACAGCACCAGAGTCCTAGGTTCGATTCCATCCTCGAGCGACTGCCTCTATGGAGTTTGCACATTCTCCCCGTGTCTGCGTAGGTTTCCTCAGGGTGCTCCGGTTTCCCCCCCACAGTCCAAAGATGTGCAGGTCAGGTGAATTGGTCATGCTAAATTGCCCATAGTGTTAGGTGCATTAATCAGAGAGAAATGGGTCTGGGTGGGTTACTCTTCAGAGGGTCGGTGTGGACTGGTTAGGCCGAAGGGCCTGTTTCCACACTGTAGGGAATCTAATCTAATCTAATCATAACATATCACGGTGTTCACACACCAACATTGCTGTTGCAGGCCTGCTACAGTGTTCCAGTGAGCCTCAACATAAGCTCAAGGAACAACATCTTATTTCCCGCTTGGATACCCGTGTAGCTTCTATGACTCAACATCAAGTTCAGTAAATTTAGAGCTTAATTCCATCCTTCCATGTTTATTTTGCCACACCCCACCCAGTCCTGTTATGACATGGGTTGCTTTTAGCACAGTCACCCATTCTCACCTACACCTAGTTCGATTATCACATTATATAGGTCGTTTTCAGTACAGATCACCCATTCTCTCCTACTCTTAGCTCATATTATCACTTATTCAGTATTTCTTTTGCCCTGATCTGCTATCCATAATTTCCTTGTCTACCTAACCATTTCATATATATCTCTGTCTCTTTCTTGACCTATCTGTTCACATCTCCCCATCGCCCTCCCACTCCATCAGTTTTGTCTTCACCACTTTTTCTGAACTGCTAACAGTTCTGATGAAGAGTGACTGGACTTGAAATGTTAACTTTGTTTCTTCCCATAGATACTGCGAGACCTGCTGAGTTGTGCCAAGACTTTCTGTTTTTATTTCAGACACACAGCATAATTAGGGAGAAAGCTTCATGACTTTGTCCCCATGGTGGTAAAGAAGCTGTGATACAATTTCAAGTCAGCATGGCATGTGGCTTGGAGGAGGACCTGCAGATGGTGGCTATCACACCATTTGGGGTAATTGTTTTCAGAGGCTGTAAGAGGTTGCTTGTTTGAATGGTGCTGTCAAAGTGACCTCATCAAGTTGCTTCAGTGTAAGGAATAAACTGTACACAAAACACTGTGTCACTGATGAAAGAGTAAATAATCAAGAGGGTGAATGATGCGCAAATCAAGTGGTCCGCTACATTTTAGATGATTTTGAGCATCTTAAATATTTCTGCAGCTGCACTCATCCAGGCAAGTAGACAATATTCAATCACAGTCCTGGCTTGTGCCATATAGGTGATGGCTTTGGGAGTCAGGTGGCAAGTAGCTGATCGCAAAACCTCTCAGCTTTTGACACACTTTTGTTTCACAACAATAAAACTGACATGAAATACAATTGGACAAAGGAGATACCTATTGTTACCGCAAAAGTATGTCAAAAGCTGAGAGGTTTGCGGTGAGCTACTTACCATCTAATTCCCAAAACCATCATCTACATGGCACAAGTCAGGGGTGTGATTGAATATCATCCACTTGCCTGGATGAGTGCAGTTCCAGAAATACTTAAGACACTCATCACCTATGATGTAGCAGACCATTTGATTTGCTCATCATTCATACTTTTAATTATTTAGTCCTTCATCAGTGACACACTGTTTTGTGTACAGTTTATTCCTTACACTGAAGCAACTTGATTAGGTCACTTTGACAGCACCATTCAAACTGGCAACCTCTACAGCCTCTAAGAACAATTACCCCAAATGGTGTGATAGCCACCATCTGCAAGCCTTCCTCCAAGCCACATGCCATTCTGACTCGTAATTGTATCATAGTTTCTTTACCACCATAGGGACAAAGTCCTGAAGCTTTCTCCCTGATAATGCTGTGTGCCTGAAATAACTCAAGCTGTTAGCTAAGCAGAATGTAGAGGATTCAGTAATGGCAATGCTATTGATCAGGGAGGATGGTCAGATTCTGCCTTGTTGGAAATCATTGCTTAGCAATTGGGTGACACAAATATTATTTGCCACTTCTCAGCCTAAGACTGAACATTGTTCAGACCTTGCTGCATTCTGAAAGTGACTGCTTCAGGATCTGAAGAGTTGTAAATGATATTGAACGTTGTGAAATCATCAGTTGACATCTCCATTTTCAATCCTCCGATAAAGGTTTGAACTACCGAGGAAGTTTCTGAAGCTGGTTCAGCCGAGGATAGAACAGTAATACTCCCCAGTAGCAATATCCTGTGGCTGTAGTGACTGGCCTCCAATAACCACTTTCATCTTCCTTTGCGCTACATCGGACACCATCCAGTGGAGAGCCTCACCCCCACACACCTTCCAGATTTCCACTTTTAACTTTGTCTTAATGTTCCACTCAACCTTGACATCCAGGACAGTCACTCACATTATCTCTGGGATTCAGTTCTTTGATCCATATTTGGACCAAGATTGCAATGAGGTATGGAGCCACATGGTCCTGGTGTAACACAAACATCTCAACAGTGAGAATGTTATTACTGTATAAGTGTCACTGGAAAGCACTGTCAACATCTTTCATTCCTTTACTGATCATTAGGAGGAGATGGATGGGCAATAAATGGCCAAATTTGATTCATCCTGCTTTTTATTGATGGGGCATATCTGGATAATATTCTACACTGTTGGGTACACGCCAATGTTGTAGCTATATTAGAACAACATGATTATGGGCATTGTTAGATCTGGAACACAAGTCTTTAGTACTGAAGTAAAATCAAAATACTGTAGTTGCTGGAAATCTGAAACAAAAACAAAAAGCGGAAGAGGAAAATCAAAGAATCTGATGGGATTTGTGGAGAGAAACCAGAGTCCGCATTTTGAGTCCATTATGACTTCTTCAGAACTAAAATAAAAATGAAGTTGAAATGCCATGGAGTTTTGTGCTGTCCATGGCTTTGGAGGTAGTATATTAGAATGGATTGTGGATCTGCTAACAGGGAAGACAAAGAATTTGGATAAAGGGAGCATTTTCATATTGGTAACATCTAACTAATGAAGTGCCACAGAGATCTGTGCTGGGGTCACAGGTATTTACACTATGTATTAATGAGGTGGATGAAGAAAATTAATGTATTATAGACAAATTTGTGGATGCCACACAAATGGCAAGTGTTGAGGATGACAGAGTCCACAGAGAGATATAGGCAAGTTAAGCAAATGGGCAAAAACTTGTCAGTTGGAATATAATCTAGAAAAATGTGAAGGTATGAACTTTGGCAAGAAGAATTGAGGAGCTGATTATTATTTGAATAGAGGAGGACTGCAGAAAGCTACAGAACAGAGGGATTTGGGAATTTCTCTGCATGAATCACAAAAAGCCAGTATACAAGTTTAGCAGATAATCAGGCAGGCAATTAGAATGCTGCCCTTTATTTCACAGCGGATAGCGTATACAAGTCGGGTGGATTTGGGTCCCTATCTAAAGAAAGATATACTGACACCGGAGGTGGCCCTCGAAATGTGTACTGGGATGTTATCAAGTATGATGAGACTGTCTTATGAGGAGAAATTGAGTCAGTTTAGCTTGTACCCATTGGAATTTAGAAAAATTAACTTATTGAAACATACAAAATTCTTCGGAGAGAGCGTAGATGCGGAAAGGTTTTTGTCCCCTTGTGGGTGTGTCTTGGACCAGAAGGGATCATCTGAGAATAAGGGTGTGCACATTTAAGATGAAAAGAAGGAGGAAATTCTCTTGGTTGGTGTGAACCTGTGGAATTCTTTACCACAGATAGCTTTGGAGGATGGGTCATTAAGTATAATCAAAGCTGAGAGAGATAGATTTTTAATCAGTAAGGTAATCAAGACAGGGCAAAGGCAGAAAAGTGGCGTTGGAGATTAACAGATCAGCCACAATCTCATTGAATGACAGAGCAGAATTAATGAGCTAAATGACCTACTTCTCTGCTCTTATATCTTATGGGTTTATAGTCTATCTCTTTATTCCCATTCGCTGACCTTTTTGCTCCACTTGCCTCTTTCCCCTTTCCACAGCATAAAACTCATTACATTTGCACCTTTGTTTGAGTTCTGAAGAAGAGTCATACGGGGCATTTGAAGCATTAACTCTGTTTCTTTCTCTGTAAATGCTGCCAGACCAGCTCAGTTTCTCCAGCACTGTGTTTTTATTTTCTGCAGCACTAAAGCTGAAATGTTGTCAGAATACCTGGTCTTTTACTATATCAGGTGCTTTCAGCAGTTTCTTGATATCATGCTTTATAGGTTCTATAAATGCAGAGAAATGATGGCAAACCACTTATTCATCTGACTTTTCTCATTCTGCTTTTACCATATATTTTCTCTTTGTGTAATCCCCATTTTCTGTACATGCTCTATTTTGTTCCTCCATGGAGTTTTTTTTACTTTCACTTCTCTCAACGTTTTCTTTTGACGTGCAATAATTTCCTGCTTGCATGTCTCATTTTACCCTCAGATGTTTCATTCTCAGATGACTCGCCAACAGAACAGTCAAAAATGAACTATCACAAGCTTTTGCTGCAACTGTCCCAGGTTGCGCGGGATGAACAAATTCCTGTAGTGACAAAAAAACGCTAGGACTACTGTGCACTAACAGCAGCAGCAATTCTAGGACAGACACTTTCCTTTACACCTTTGCTTGTTTTGCATATCTTATCTCCCAACTTTCTCACTTACTTGCTTTATGAGTAAAACTGGTTAGCACTGGAAGAGAAATTCTAACAGTTATAAACAAAGCTGGGGAAATTACAGGAGAGGGGACTTTCTTGACAATAATATCAAGGGCACTTCCTTGTAGGTTTTACTTTTCTTCAAAAACATTCAGATTTGTACTTTGCACTTTAGATTCTGATAACTTTGATAAAACAATCATGCTTTTGCTCCACGTTTATTAATTTAAGCACTTTAAGCTCCTAAATGCCTTGCTGCCATTTTATCTGACTCTTAGGTTCTACCACTGATTTTTCTTCCACTTTAACAAAGAAAAGGGAAACTTACAATTTATGACACCTTAAAATACTTTGGACTTCCCAAAGTACCTTGCATTCAACATTGTTAAGTAAGTAAAATATCATAAATAAGTTTCAATTGTTAATTTGAATTTTTTTAACTTTACCTAAAGGTTTACTGTATCTCTTTTCAAAAACTCAACATTCCAGTGGAGAATAACCTTTCTTGAAAGGTTAAAAGAAATCTTGCTAATTTTTTATTCTCAAAACTCTAATAAAAGTCCAAAACAGTTTGCTAGTGCTGCGAAATCAATGGCTGTAAATATTATAAAGCTTAGCATTTTACACTAAATACGTTATTACAAAGCATTACTAAGCTATAACGGAAAGTATGCTGCAAATAATGAAAAATTCTGTACTAATTAAGTATGAAAGGATGCAGGGATATTTCGGAAACAGTATATAATTATACTCACTCTTAATCTATTGATTTTCTACATGCAGATGTCAGATCCTCCATGGGTTTTTAGATCACAAGTGTCTGCTGAACAAAACAGTCTTTGAGCAATTCAACTCAAAATTAATTCAAAAACTGGTATCGACAGGGCAAGGGCACAGGAGACGAATAAAAGCCAAGTGACCTACAGCTATGTCTGTATTGCTATTCATATCTGCTGGGAAACCATGAGAAGAAAATGTTATCAGTGCTGCGATTTCAGACTATTCCCAAAAAGTGGAGCCTCTACTCTCACGAACATCTTTTTAATTTTCCTGTGACCAAACCACTGGTTCCAGAAGTACAATTTAATGTTCTAAAATCATAACCATTAATATGATATGATTTTTCAGAGATTAGCTGGTCCAACTTTTCTAGATCAAGTTTCCAAAGTCTTGAATTTTCCTAACAAAGAACTGCAAGAACAAAGTGCTTTATTTGAATCCTAGCACCCAAAACATGCATTAAGCAATTAACTATTATCACCCAAAACATAAACTAAATACACAACTATTATCTTGGTAATATTTACAATATAAACAGCTGTAAACAGAATTATGAGAAATTTCACAAGAAGAGATTAATGAATATATTTATCAGTATTACATATACCTAACACTAAAGTGATGAAATTTTTGTTATTTACTATGAGGTATTACATGTCTTGTAAGCATTACAATAGACTTACAGCAGGTTTTGAATGAATAATAATTTATAAACTAAACACTGAAAAGAGAATCCATAATAAAAATCAATTGAGCACCAAGTCATTCCATGAGTGAGAACAAAGGATTAATCACATGTGGTAAAACAAACAATCATGCTAAAGAATTTCAGAGGTGGAAAAACATTATCTACCCAGTATTTCCATTCATTTTATTTCTCCTTAAAATACATTTTTTTTAATTAAACTACAACCAACAAAATCTTGCATTTTATATTGCACCTTTAACACAGTAGTGAATCTCAAATACCCTTCACTAAAATATAAAGTACCTTAAAGACAGAAGGGCTTACAGAGGGAGGGCATTTCAGAGAATCTTTGTACACAAATAGCTGAGAGAACAACCAATAACAGTGGAGCAAAGGAAGTTAAGGAACTAGGAATACTATAATTCCAAAAAATATTTTAATATGTAATAGAAGCTGGTTCTCATCATTGTCCAACGCTTCTTCAATAAGCAGCTTCTATGTTAAGCTCATAGAATCACCTTCATCCAAAAGCTTAAAAGTGAATTTGCCACTCCAATTTGAAACGTACAAAGCTATTCAAATTATCGAAAACCAAATAATGTACAAATACAGCATATTTATTTAAAGAGCTAAATGATTCTATCCTGATAACAATATCTCATCTACACAGTCTAATTTCACATTAACTTAGGAGGTGCTGGTGTTGGACTCAGGTGGGCAAGGTTAAAACTCACACAACACCAGGTTATAGTCCACAAGTTTATTTGGAATCACGAGCTTTCAGAACGCTGATCCTTCATCAGAACCACCTGATGAAGGAACAGCACTCCGAAAGCTAGTGCTTCCAAATAAACCTGTTGGACTATAACCTGTTATTGTGTGATTTTTAACCAATTTCACATAGGTGTTTGACAGATTAATCAAACCAATGTAGTGATTAGGCTCATGGACTGTGGAATTTGTAAATTTTATATATTTTGAAACTAAAAGTGGCAGATTTCATTAATTGAGGATGAAAGATCTGACAGAATCTATTCCATAAAAGCCATTCCCTGCAGCCACTTAACTAAAACACAAACATATTGGCAAAAAAAGTTAAAATGGAAAATAAATCTAATAAAGGAGGCAAGATTTGTTAATCTATGATATCAACACATTCATTTTAATTAAGAATATCACACACAAATAGATTTGTTGACAGTCAATGTTTGTATAAAATACAAGAAAGTATCTTGTATTAAGGAAAAATGCTGAGATAGCCACAAGTTATATTTTGGAGCAAATGTGACAAGTACAGAAATGCCATAGTGGCATAAAAATGCACTGAAGACCAATAATTGCATTTTTCTTTGGGCACCTTATTGTCATTGCACCTTCTAAGGATACATGAACTTTAATATATACAGGTCCCTATTGTGAAGAGGATGTCAACCGATGATAAATCTTTCTCGAAGTTGCACTCCTGAACTTATATCCTCATAGTAGGCAACAAATGTGTAAAATGGGAATAAAGGCTCAGAATGTCTTTTTACCTCGAAAATGACTTTCCAAGTCCCTAGTATATCAGGTATCCAGGCACTAACTAAACAGGTAATCTAAGATGGAGGATGGGAAAGATTTCTGGCTGCAATGGTCTGCTCCTTTTTTGAAGTATTTTAGGTGTTGGAGTGATTTCTTTGAATTCCAAAGGAGCAGCAATTACTGTTTTATATTCTGTTGCATTGTCTTTGGAGGAAAAAAAGTCAAAACAACAGCACTTTTAAAAGGGAGAGGTACAGATAAAGGCATCACATGGTCTGTGCAGGAGAGAGAGAGAGAGAAAGAAAGAAACCTACACTGCTAACTGACACAGCAGCGAACCTGTGCAGTTACTGCCTTTGCTGTTGAATTCACGTATCACCGGACATCGAAGTCTATCTGGGAAAATTAACAAACAGTGAAATTCACAACTCATTTTGGAGGAACCTGTTTGGGAGAGGTCACAGCACAGAAACAGATAGATTAGATTCCCTACAGTGTGAAAACAGGCCTTTTGGCCCAACCAGTCCACACCGACCCTCTGAAGAGTAACCCACCCAGAGCCATTTCCCTCTGACTAATGCACCTAACACTATGGACAATTTAGCATGGCCAATTCACCACACCTGCACATCTTTTGGACTGTGGGAGGAAACCAGAGCACCCAGAGGAAATCCACGCAGACACAGGGAGAATGTGCAAACTCCACATACACAGTTGCCCAAGGCTGGAATCGAACCTGAGACCCTGGCGCTGTGAGGCAGCAGTGCTAACCACTGAGCCATCGTGCCGCCCAAAAGTGAATACGTGATAAGTGAATAATGGCCTTGCTGTAAGTCTGTAGTAGTGAGTAGAATGGGTGCTTTCTTGATCATATGTTTTATTGAGATATATCTCGATTAAACTTAAAATATAAGCCATAAGATTTAACTTAGCCTGCAGCAGTGTTTTGTACAGGAATAAGACAGTGCTACTTTCTGGGTCTGCAGATTGGAAGATGCAAAACTGGCCCTTAGTACAGTGATATGCTCTTTTCCTCGGATGTGGGAGCTTAGGGAGAGTTTATGGGTTACTGGGGATTATATCTGCAATAAATGCCGTTGGTTGCAAATCCTATCAGATTGAATGGATCAATTGGAGAGATGGTTAGAACCAGTGAGGAATTAACAAGAGCAAGTGGGTGTGATGGATGGTAGTTATAGGAAGGCGGCAAAATCACAGATACAGTGACATAGATAGGTTAACTCCAGGAAAGATAGAGAGGTAGGCAGGTGGTGCAGGAGTCTTCTGTGGCTATCCCCATTTCAAACAAGTATGCTGTTTTGGAAAATGTAGGGGGTGATCAATTCGCAGGGGAACGTAGCACGAACAGCCAAGTTTCTGGTATTGAGACCAGCTCTAATGCAATGAGGTGTACATCAGGTTCCAAGAGATCAATTATGTTAGGGGACTCTTTAGTCAGAGGCACAGACAGACGTTTCTGTGGCCAGCAGCGAAAAATCAGAATGGTGTGTTGCCTCCCTGATGCCAGGATCAAGGATACCTCAGAGAGGGTACAAAATGTTCTCAAGGGGGAAAGAGCCTAGCAGGAGGTCATTGTACACATTGGAAACAATGACATAGGAAGGGAAAAGGATGGGATTCTGAAGGGAGAATATAGAGAGTTAGGCAGGAATTTAAGGAGGTCCTCAAGAGTAGTAATATCTGGATTATTCCCAGTTCTACAAGCTAATGGGGGTAGAAATAGAAGGATCGAGCAGATGAATGTATGGCTGAGGAACTGGTCTATGGAAGAAGGATTCATTTTTTGGATCATTGGAATCTCTTCTGGGGCAGAAATGACCTGTACAAGAAGGATGGATTGTATCTGAATTGGAAGGGGACTAATATACTGGCAGGGAGATTTGCGAGAGCTGCTCAGGAGGATTTAAACAAGTAAGGTGGGAGACCCAGGGAGATAGTGAGGTACGAGATCAAGCTAAGTTTGGTACAGTTGAGAAAAGAAGCAAGTCCAGCAGTCAGGGCAGGCAGGGACAAAGCAGAAAACAAGGTTGGACTGATCAATTAAAAGCATTTATTTCAATACAAGAGGCCTAACAGGGAAGGCAGATTAACTCAGGGCATGGTTCGGAACATGGGACTGGGATATCACAGCAATTACAGAAACATGACTCAGGGATGTACAGGACTGGTAACTTAATGTTCCAGGAAGGACAGAAAGGGAGGCAAGAGAAGAGGGGGAGTGGACCGAGGGAGGATATTCCCAGAAATACATCCAGGGAAGTTATTTGGATGGAATAGAGAAATAAGAAAGGGATGATGACTTTATTGGGATTGTATTATAGATCCCCTAATAGTCAGCAAGAAATTGAGAAACAAATTTCTAAGGAGATCTCAGCTATCTGTAAGAAAAATAGGGTGGTTATGGTAGGAGATTTTAACTTTCCAAACATAGACTGGGACTGCCATAGTGTTAAGGTTTTACATGAAGGGAAATTTGTTACATGTGGACAAGAAAATTTTCTGATTCAGAATGTGGATGTACCTGCTGGAGAAGGTACCAAACCTGACCGATTCTTGGGAAATAAGACAGGACTGATGACTGAGGTGTCAGTGGGGGAGCACTTTGGGGCCAGCGACCATAATTCTGTTAGATTTAAAATAGTGATGGAAAAGGATAGACCAGATCTAAAAGGTGAAGTTCTAAATTGGAGGGAGACTGGTTTTGATGGCATTAGGCAACAACTTTCAAAAATTGATTGGGGGCAGGTGTTTGCAGGTAAAGGGACGGCTGGAAAATGGGAAGCCTTCAGAAACGAGATAACAAGAGTGCAGAGGCAGTATATTCCTGTCAGGGTGAAAGGAAAGGCTGGTAGGTATATGGAATGCTGGATGACTAAAGAAATTTAGGGTTTAGTTCAAAAAAAGAAGGAAGCCTATGTCAGGTGTAGACAGGATAGATCAGGAAGGCAAAAAGGGGACATGAGACAGCTTTGGCAAAGAGAGCTAACGAGTATTTTGCATCTGTGTTTACTGTGGAAAAGGACATGGAAGAGATAGAATGTAGGGAAATAGATGGTGCCATCTTAAAAAAATGTCCATATTACAGAGGAGGAAGTGCTGGATGTCTTGAGACGCAGAGAAGTGGATAAACCCCCAGGACTTGATTGGGTGTACGCTAGAATTCTGTGGGAAGCTCGGGAAGTGATTGATGGGCCTCTTGCTGAGATATTTGTATCATCGATAGTCACAGGTGAGGTGCTGGAAGACTGGAGGTTGGCTAACATGGTGCCACTGTTTCTGAAAGGAGGTAAGCACAAGACAGGGAACTATAGACTGGTGAGCCTGACGTTGGTGATAGGCAGGTTGTTGGAAAGAACCCTGAGTGACAGGATGGACATGTATTTAGAAAGGCAAGGACTGATTAGGGATCATCAGCATGGCTTTGTGCGTGAGAAATCATGTCTCACAAACTTGATTGAATTTTTTTGAAGAAGTAAGATTGATGAGGGCAGAGCAGTAGATGTGATCCATTTGGACTTCAGTAAGACATTCAACAAGGTTCCCCATGGGAGACTGGTTAGCAAGGTTAGATCTCATGGAATACAGGGAGATCTAGCCATTTGGATACAGAACTGGCTCGAAGATAGAAAACAGAGAGTGATGGTGGAAGGTTGTTTTTCAGACTGGAGGCCTGTGACCAGCGGTGTGCCACAAGGATCGGTGCTGGGTCCACTACTTTTCGTCATTTATATAAATGATTTGGATGTGAGCATAAGAGGTACAGTTAGTAAGTTTGCAGATGACACTAAAATTGGAGGTGCAGTGGACATCGAAGAAGATTACCTTGGATTACAATGGGATTGTGATCAGATGGGCCAATGGGCTGAGGAGTGGCAGATGGAGTTTAATTTAGACAAATGTAAGGTGTTGCATTTTGGGAAAGCAAATCTTAACAGGACTTATACACTTAATGGTAAAGTCCTAGGGAGTGTTGCTGAACAAAGAAACCTTGGAGTGAAGGTTCATAGCTCCTTGAAAGTGAAGTTGCAAGTAGATAGGTTAGTGAAGAAGGCATTTGGTATGGTTTCCTTTATTGGTCAGAGTATGGAGTACAAGAGATGGGAGGTCATGTTGCAGCTGTACAGAAAAGTGATTACGTCACATTTGGAATATTGTGTGCAATTCTTGTCTCCTTCCTATCGGAAGGATGTTGTGAAACTTGAAAGGGTTCAGAAAAGATTTACAAGGATGTTGCCAGGGCTGGAGGATTTGAGCTATAGGGAGAGGTTGATTAGGCTGGGGCTGTTTCCCTGGACCGTCAGAGGCTGAGGGGTGACCTTACAGATGTTTATAAAATCATGAGGGGCATGTTTAGGGTAAATAGACAAGGTCTTTCCCCTGGGGTGGGGGAGTCGCGAGCTAGAGGGCATAGGTTTAGGCTGAGAGGGTAAAGATATAAAAGAAACCTGGGGCAACCTTTTCATGCGGAGGGTGGTGCGTGAGTGGAAAGGGCTGCTGGAGAAGTGGTGGAGGCTGGTACAATTGCAATATTTAAAGGCATCTGGATAGATATACGAACAGGAAGGGTTTGGAGGGATATGGGGCAGGTGCTGGCAGGTGGGACTAGATGGGGTTGGGATATCTGGTTGGTATGGACGAGTTGGACCGAATGGTCTGTTTCCATACTGTACATCTCTGACTCTGTATCCTCACTGGTAGCAGTCACATACTAACAAGGATGGATTATATCTGAACAGAACAATTACCGAAAGAATGCTCCCAGACCCCAGTTTTAATTGCTTTGGTATGCTAATAAAATGAGATGAAGAGGAGTGGTGGGTAGAGACACAATGGAGCAATTAGGTCAAAACATCTTTTTCCTTGCAGATTCTATATAAATCATGACTACAGAAAATACTGAAATATAATGTTCTAGATCTCAAATCGGAAACTAGATCCATCATTAAAGTAACAAGTTGTTCTCATGACTCTATGACTCTATGGAAGGTGCTGCCCTTTGAATCAAGGCAAACAGGCTATTCCATTTCTTTTACCAATTTGCCAACAATGAAATCATTTATAATGAATTAAAGGAACAAACAACAAAAGGTCTTTAGGCAACATTTAATACTTAATGCAGCAGAATTAGTCGACATTTTAATAAATTTGATTATCTAAGACAGAATGCAGTTATTGAAATATTTTTGACAAGCAACTGTTATATTTTACATACAATGAAAAGTCAATGAAAATAGTATCTATAACCACCTGCAATTTGCAAATTGGGAATTGTCACTCATGTACAGAGATGCACATTCTGCAAAAAAATTCTTCGAGATACCCAGTTTTGAAAAGTGCAATTTGTCAAATAATTTTGTTTGTGTTTCATTATAGCTTCAGAAAAATAAGCAACTCTCAACCTTTATGCATAATAGAATTTCAGCCTTGTAAATGGTAGATTATCCGTTAGATTTTTGACACTTTAGTTTTGTACAGACCTGATGTTAGGAAATAGTGGAATCATTTGAAATTCTAGGATTTGTTGACCAGTCTTCCGGCAACACTAAACAAGTAAACAAAACATCAGCTGCACAGAAACAGGAAAAATGATTTTCTTCCCCTTGGTTTGTCTAGCTTATTCAAGCCACTAAACAAAGAAAGCATCGTCTTTGACTTCATGCAAATAGCCTCAATGTGGAGGATTTGGAAAACAGCAACACATACAAAACTTATAACAACAGTGATAACATTGTTTTATTCAAGCATTACGACCATTACCAGCTCCAAGTGTTTCATTATAATCCAATGTTTTACTCGAGCCAATAAAAATCACCTCAGGGCACACCATAATGTCTGAACAAAATGTTGTTAATTCTTTATTTCTTTTCAGCTGATAAAAACTAAATCATATTTCAACTACAAGTAACCTTCTAATGTAGCATTAAGTAAAATACAAACTTCCTATGCCTTTTCTTTAAAGCAGCCAAATGTGCCAATGGCACATTGAAAGTGAACTTTTTTTTTTAGGCACCTAATCAAGGCAGTGATAGCTGATGGGTAATGTCGTTAACTGGACAGGATTGCATTAAATAAGCATTAAGTTAAAACAGATACATTATAAAACAAAAGGCAAAAATAAAACTAAAATCAAAAACATTTTAGCTCTCCAATTTGTGGTCGAGAGTGATAGGAAAAGGATCTGACTCATTTTATAAAAGGTGTGAATGATTGACAGACTATGCTCATCAATAATAAAACGAAGTAGTTGAATACGTTGCTTCTACATGGGAACCAAAACACAATCTTCCTTCCTGGTTTCTGTGGATTCCATTAAGGATACTTATCAGGAGTTGAGCTTGCCAGACTGCTTTCCCTTTCAAAATCATATGATAATGAATTAAGTCAGTTTGAATTATGAAATCATTTTGGAGTGAGCTAATTCCTGAAGCAAATTCTGGAGCCCAGTCTATTTCATATGCTAGCATATGTATGCATGCAGCAATGCAATGCACTGATTATTCATGTAGGGGTAATGTTGAAGAAGAGTGTTATCCCTTGGAGCCCTAGACAAAATCTGTCACACAACAAACCTCAATAAAACAAGTTATTCCTTCATTATCACTCTACTTCCTTTGGGAGCTTGCTACATATAAATTGGTCACAGCATCTCCTATAGGACAGTGACTCCACTTCAAAAGTACTTTAGTGGATGTTCTGAGATTATAAAAACAATTTTATAAACGAAGGTCTTTCAGCATTCATGCTGTAACTGACAGACTGATTATTTGTCCATTACAGAACTTTCTTAATCATTATATATGATTCGAAAGGGATAATAATCTGGCAGGTTCTACAATGAATTTTACAAGAGGAATGGCAAACTACTCAGCCAGATTACCAGTAATGACACAGAAGTGGGCAGAGATGCTATTGAAAGTCATAATTTGGTAATGACTAGATAAGAATAGAAACAATACAAACAGGTGGGAAAGACAAAGCTTATCTTTGTTACAGGACTTTTGTTACACCTTTGTTCAAGGGTGTCATTTGTGACTTTGGCAAGAGCTGCATAAATATTGCGGCTTGGTAAGAAACCTGATCAGTGGGACTGAGTTTCATCAAAGACAGGCACAGATTTTGGAGGCAACAAGATAATCCTTTTCTTTAAGATGCTGGCTGAACGATAACTACCCAGACAGAAGGAAGAAGTCCTCCATGGTTGTTTCAATATATCTGTGGAATCATTTTGGTCCACCAAAGGAGCAAACTGTGCCTCAGTTTAATATATCAGATCCCTCACCCCTAAGCTGTGGAATTCTTTTCCTAAATCTCTATCTTACTTTCCTTGCTTTAAGATACTCTTTAAAACATGCCTCTTTGACAAAACTTTTAGTTATCTGAACTAAAGAGATAGTTTATGTGCTTTGGAATCATATTATAAGCATTGTTATGAAGCATTTTGGGATGTTTTATTACACTAAAGATGCCACATAAATATAACTCTTATTTATTCAGTTATAAGATGTTGGTGATTCCGACAAAGTCAACATTCGTCACTGCCTTGAACTGAGTGACACCGGGACATTTCAGAAGGCAACACTGTCATGGATCTGGAGTTAGACCAGATACGTATGACAGATTTCCTTCTCTGAAGCACATTTGTGAACCAGATGACTTTTTATAACAGCAGATAATTGCTGTCATGATTATCATTACTGTGACAAACTTTTTATTCAAGTCTTATTAATTTAACTTACATTTCACCAGCTGCCAAGATGAGATTTGAATCAATGCCCTCGAGTACTGGCCTGGATTCCAAGCCCAGTGATGATACATCAAAAAGGGAACATCTCTGACAATCCAAAATTTAATTAATAATGGAGAGAAGTGCAGGGTACAAAATACGTAAGGACAGCTGCCAAATTTGCCCTAACCACTGGAAATATTCACTCATGGGAACAATCTAGAGAAAGGTTGTCCCAATAACTTGGAGAGAGATTCTGTAAGAACCTGTTGCTCCAATCAGAAATTCCATCTCTCGCATGCTCCTCCAAAAATAGGCGCCTTCTCTCTAGCATTGCTGCTTTCTCAAGAGTCAAAATCCATGATTGCAAGAGAAACATCTGAGAGTGGAGGAGTTATTCTGTTGGTCTCATGTGTGGGGCAGGGCACACGGAGCCCTCACTCAGCTTGGGTGAACAAGATGAACAGCCATTGGGACTGGAGCTGGGATTGCTACCCTGTGCAATTCCCTGTCTTTCTGTTTTGATTTTTGCTTCAGGCTCAAATGAATGTAATATTTTATTTGTCTCCTACTGGCATATAAGTATGAGTGAGCTTGAAGGCTTTGCATTGTATATGCAAGAGTTTAGATCATACAGTTTTATAGCTCGGACAGAGGCCCTTCAACTCATTGTGGCAGTCATCACACACCTATCGATTCTAGTCCCATTTTCGAGCACTTGACTCATAGCCTTCTATGTCATGGCACTTGAAGTAATCATCCAAATACTTTTTAAATATTGCCAGGATCCCAGCATCTACTCCCCTTTCAAGCATTAGGTCCCAGACACCCAACACCCTCTGAATGAAAAAAAAATTCTTCCTCAAATCTTCTCTAAACCTCCCGTCCTTTAGCATTATTCTATTCCCCTGATTATTGATCCCTCTACAAAGCGGAAGTTTTTTCCTATTTATGCCCCTCTTAATTGCATACACCTCAATCAGGTACCCTCTGATCCTTCTCTCCTCTAAAGAAAAGACTCCAGCCTATCTCGTTTCATCATAGCTGAAACACTCTAGCCCAGGCAACATCCTGGCAAATCACGTCTGCATTCTCTCTATTGCAATCATATTCTTCATATAATGTAGTAACCAGAACTGCTGACAGTACTCAATCTGTGACCCAATTAATGCCATTACATAGCTCCACCATAACCTCCTTTGCTCTTGCATTCAATGCTTGAACTAATAAGGACACGCATCCCAAACGCCTTCTTATTCACTGATCCCATTGCTTTCAAAGATCTATGGATGTGGCATCATTCTACCTATCTGACCAGCCTCTCTATATTGTCCTGTTGTCTAAGGCTTTCCTCATCGCTATTCACCACACCACCATTTTTTGTATCATCTGCGAACTTACTGATCAAACCCCCTATTTTCATGTCTAGATGACTCATACAAACTACAAATAGCAAGTAACCAGAAACACCAAACCTTATGTAACACCACTGGAAACAGGTTTCCAATCACTAAAACAAATTACAACCATCATCCCTACCACCTGTCACAAAACCAAGTTTGGACTCAATTTGATAAATAGCCTTCGATCCTAAGGGTTCTTACCTCCTGACCAGTGTCCTATGCAAGACCTTGTTAAAGGCCTTACCAAAGTCCAAGTAGACTATATCCACTGCAATACCCTCATTAACCTATGTAATCACCTCCTTGCAAAACTCAATCAAACCTGGCACATAACATCTCCCCATGACAAAGACATGCTGATTCATCCTTGGTCCTCCAAGTAAAGATTAATTCTGTTCCTTAGAATTTTTTCAATGGTTTCCCTAACACTGATGTTTGACTTGTTGGACTATAGTTTACTAGTTTATACCCGCCACCTTTCGCGAATAATAGCATCATATCAGCTGTCCTCCAGTCCTCTGCACCCCTTGTGTCTAGAAAAGGTCTGAAAATTAATGTCAGGGATAATGCAATTTGTTTCCTTGCTTTCCTCAGCAGCCTGGGAATCATCTCATCGAGGCCTAGGGACTTCTCCACATTTTAACCCCCTTACAACCCTCATCCCTCTCAACTATAATTTGTTCAAGTATATCACATTCCTCTTCTCAGGCTTCTATACCTATATCGTTCTTGTCTATTATGACAGCCGATATGAAGTACTTGTTTAAAATCTCACCTGTGTCTTTCACGTGCACCCAAAGATTGCCACTTAGGTCCTTAAATAGGTTCTATTCTTTCCCTGGTTATCTTCTTGTTCCTAATATACTGAGAAAATGGTTTTGGATTTTCTTTATTTTACCTGTCAATACTTCTTCATGTTCCCCTTTCACTTTCCTACTTTCTTTCTTAAGTAACCCCTTGCACTTTCTTTCTGCCTCCTGGGCCTCTGGTGTCCTTAGCCCTTGGTCTTGACGTAAACTTCCCTTTTTCTCCTTCTCCAATTCTACACATTTCTTGGATGGGGTTCCTGGGGTTTGTGGTGATGTCATTTCCTGTACGTTTTCTGAGGGGTTGATAGATGGTATCTAGACCTATGTGTTTGTTTATGGTGTTGTGGTTGGAGTGCCAGGTCTCTAGGAATTTTTTGGCATGGCCTGGCACTCCAACCACAACACCATAAACAAACACATAGATCTAGATACCATCTATCAACCCCTCAGAGAACGAACAGGAAATGACATCACCACAAACCCCAGGAACCCCATCCAGGGCAAACATATAAATATAAAGCAGGACACAACAGCTTCGCTTCACTTGGAGGTCGCCACTGATGATGTTATCTAGCCAGGTAATGAAACGTCTGGATATCAAACCTACAGCTCAGCGAGGAAACCTATACCCTAAACCTCAACCTGAGCTACAAACCTTCACAAATCTTGCAAAAACATTACATGGTACTGTCAGTTTCAAGCCTTTCAAACACATCTGTATTCAAAGCAAAATTATTGCTCTCAGAATGGTACCAAATGACCAAAATACATATTGGGTTTTACAGTATCAAACTGTATGGTGGCTCAGTGCCTTGCACCGCTACCTTAGACCGCTAAGGACCCAGATTCGGTTGTGTGTGTGGAGTTTGCATGGATTGTCTGTTTGGATTTCCTTTGGGTGCTCCAATGTCCTCTCGCAGACCAAACATGTGCAGGTTAGGTGGATAAATTGCCCTTAATATGCAGGGATATGCAGGCTAGGTGGGTTAGCCATGAGAAATGCATGGTTTATAGGTGTGGGGGTGTGGTCTAGATGGGATGGTCTTTGGAGTGTCAATGTGGACTCAATGGGCCGAATGGCGTGCTTCGACAGTGTAGTGATTCTATGAGCTAAAATGTGTGGCACTGGAAAAGCACAGCAGGTCAGGCAGCATCCAAAGAGCAGGAGAATCGACGTTTCGGGCATAAGCCCTTCACACATTTCTGATGAAGGTCTCATGCCCAAAACGTCAATTCTCCTGCTCCTCGGTGCTGCCTGACTTGCTGTGCTTTTCCAGCGCCACACTTTTAGATTCTGATCTCCAGCGTTTACACTCTTCACTTTCTCCAAGTGATTCTATGATTCAAATGTTTTGCCAGTAGTCATTTTGAATTATGATTGAGAAATTGAATTCATTAGGTACTTATTCACCAGAAGCAATTACTGTACTTAAACAAATTACATTAGCTTTATGTTACTTGTATGTTTATTTGAAGCAGAATTTTAACATAATTATAAAGGGACCTAAGGGGCAACTTTTTCACTCAGAAGGTAGTGCATGTATGAAATGAGCTGCCAGAGGAAGTGACGGAGGCTAGTACAATTGCAATATTTAAAAGGCATCTGGATGGGTATGTGAATAGGAAGGGCTTGGAGAGATATGGGCCTGGAGCTGACAGGTGGGACTAGATTGGGCTGAGATATCTGGTCGGCATGGATGAGTTGGACCGAAGGGTCTGTTTCCGTGCTGTACATACCCATGACTGTATGATTCACAGATAAATACAAGTGAGACAAAATACACAATAACTAATTTTAAGTAATGAAACCTAATGAAATGCTTCAAACAGTTACAATCAAGAGGGTAAAAAATTTGGTGAATCATATAATCCCTCAAAAAAATGGAGCCCTGGCTTCGATGAGCTTTTTAATTTGTTCCCTTAAAACATCATCTCCATTTACTCAGATAAAAAGTAGATCTCTTTTTTTGCAAAAAGACTACTGATTTAATTTTATAATCTGGGAAACAAACATTTTAACTAAAAAATATAATTGCATATGGACCTTCTCCTTTTCACTCCAAAAGTTGTGAAGTTAATCATTTTGGTGAAGTTCCATAAATCAAGGGAATTAAATGAATAAAGTTTACTTGCAGAGTACATATTCTGAATGATCTGGGTACTATTTGGAAGGATAAATAGTGGATGCTTTCCAACGTGGATAAGCATAGTTAGTTACGTACATAAGGCCTGGAAACATTGAGAATCATTACAGTGTGGAGGAAGAGGGAAGGAAGTGAAATATGAAAAAATTTTGTGGGCTTTGACTAACCACTCATTGATCTGGTCTGAGTACTTTAAATCACATTTCAGTGGATGTACAGCATGTGCAGTAAACCTAAATCCAGATGATGACATTAACTCATTACAATGCTTTGGCTAGACCACATCTAAGACTTCTATGTGCAGTACTCATCTCTACATCTCCATGCAAGGGAATGCATAGCTGTTTTGGAAGAGCAGCAAATTGGATACACAGGCTCAGATCACTACTATTAATACAGATGAGGTATCTTTTCAGATGATGAGGAGGTTGAGTGGGCAAATTTTGGAAAGGAAGCCAAAACATTACATATAAATGATGATGACCACATACAAATTTACTGACAAACTGAAAATTATGTACACCTTTTTGATGCAAAAATGTTAGGGCATTCCCAAATTACAACAGTGACAATACCTCAAAAGTAGGCCACTGATTGGGAAAAGGAACATTCTAAGGTTGCATAATACATCATATAACAGCAATTTCCTGCTTTTATTTTATGGAGTAAATGGAAAGTTACAAGCACAGTTAAAGTAAGAAAATGTATTCTTCAATTGAGTTTCAATTAAATGTTAAATTATTTGAACATGGCAGCAGTGATTGATCAAGTTTAGGAGGAAGAGAGATTGAACACTAACACAGCATTGCAATTAAATAAACAAAATTGCCAATGTGAGAAATGTCATGGTTTAGTACTGACAGTACAGAGTTGCATACCAAGGGAATGTATAACAGTAAATTACCCTGCATATAAGCACACAAACCCAAGCTTACCCAATTCTTCATCAAAATAACGATTTTGAGTCACTAATGTCAGCATCATGGCAGCACCAATTTCCACTACGTGCTCCCATCACTGAAGCTCTCTGTGTGGGTGTGGGAAAAGATCTGCCAACCCACAATAGGCCCACAAAAGCAAAATTGGCCAAACTGTACCAAAAACACCCAGAATTCCCAAGCAGGCTCACAAGCCAAATCAGACACCCCACGAAGACAAGGGAATACAAAGTTTGGGAGAAGATTTGTAGCTCAGGTACTCGTTGTTGTGGTTCTGTTCGCCGAGCTGGGAATTTGTATTGCAGACGCTTCGTTCCCTGTCTAGGTGACATCCTCAGTGCTTGGGAGCCTCCTGTGAAGCGCTTCTGTGATGTTTCCCCCGGCATTTATAGTGATTTGTACTTGCCGCTTCCGGTCGTCAGTTCCAGCTGTCCGCTGCAGTGGCCGGTATATTGGGTCCAGGTTGATATGCTTATTGATTGAACCTGTGGATGAGTGCCATGCCTCTAGGAATTCCCTGGCTGTTCTCTGTTTGGCTTGTCCTATAATAGTAGTGCTGTCCCAGTCGAACTCATGTTGCTTGTCAACACAACACAAATTCCCGCTCAGCGAACAGAACCATAACAGCAAAGGAATACACTTTAAGCTCCCTAACAATGACAGAGCACCACAGACATCTCAAAGCCCCAAGGGCAGTTTCACAACCCAGCAATACCAAAGCCATACAAAGAGCAGGTCAGCCAGAGAGACACCAGCAAGCACATGCTCTAAGAACAGGACAATGGAAGCACCTCACCACTGTAGAGGAGACATTAACACCTACCTGTGAAGAGGAATGGAACCATCGATACTGTCAGAATGTTGCATTGTGTGAAGTAACAGGGCATTTATCCGATAACTGTTTTCCAGTTAGCATTCTTGTAACCAGATTACTCCATTTCCAGATACTTTATATTTTCCCCATTTCTTAATCAGCCTTATTGTGCATCATTATAATAAAACTGGTCTCATCCTCAGCTCTGGGAAGAGAGATTCTGATCTACCTGTACAGACAGTCAGTTCTGTGTCAGCCTAGTCAGTTTCTCTTCCAGCGATATTGCCTGCAATAAACTATTTATCAATTTCACTTCGAGCTGTGTTTTTGTGATCTCTAACCTATTGGGCAAATTTCTCCAACAGTGGATCTGGCCTTTAAAGTGAGAGGAATCCTGTACAGATGTCTTGCTGCAATGGTACAGGGCCTTGGTAAGATCACATTTTGAGTATTGTGTGCAATTTTGGTCTCCATCTCGGAGGAAGGATGTGCTGGCTATGGGAGGGAGTTGTACAAAAGTTTATCAGACTGATTCCTTCCATGGCAGAATTGACGACTGAAGAGAGACTGGATCAGTTAAGACTATATTCCCTGGAGTTTATAAGAATCTATAAAATTCTAACAGGACTAGAGAAGATAAATGCAGGAAGGATGTTCTTAATGACTGAGCAGTACAAAAGCAGAGATCAGAGTCCAGGATATGGAATACACTATTTAGGTCTGAGATGAGGAGCTATTTCTACATCCAGAGAGTGATGAGGTAGTGGAATTTTGTTCCAGAGAAAGAGGTCGAAGCCAAAACATTGAATGTTGTCAAGGAGGACTTAGATATAGTCTTTAGGGCTGAAGGGATCAAAGGGAATGAAGAGAAAATAAGAACAAGGAACTGACTTGGATGATCAACGATGATCACACTGAATGGCAGAGCAGGGTCAAAGGGCCAAATGGCCTCCGCCTGCTCCAATTTTCTGTTTCTA
Organism: Chiloscyllium plagiosum; assembly: GCF_037043375.1. Lineage (NCBI taxonomy): Eukaryota > Metazoa > Chordata > Chondrichthyes > Orectolobiformes > Hemiscylliidae > Chiloscyllium > Chiloscyllium plagiosum. The sequence goes on along the minus strand of NW_028270158.1, from coordinate 22,322,412 downwards.
TGCTTCTATAATCTAACATTTTCCTTAAGTATTTACTTTGCATTAATTTGCTTCACAAACATGAGTAGTAAGTTAAAACCTAAGGCTAATGGCTGAGCTTCAGGACTTCCAAAATCAGTTTGTTTAAGTTCAAATCTGTTCTGTCTTGTCACATTTAAATTTATTTAATTGAATCATAAGCACTCAACAATGCCATGCAACCCATCAAGTCTGTGCCACAGACTTTCCTACACAATTTTCCTACACAATTAGTCCGACTCCCTTGCTTTTCTCCATAATCCTGCAAATGTTTCCTATTATTTCAACCACCGTCCCCATCATTTAACATGAATAGGAAAATTAAATCAGCTTTCTACCATTCTGATAAGCAAAATTCTTTGGGATAATAGACTAACCTCAGCAGGAGACAGACAAAGTGAAATGATCAAATCTAGCCCAGTAACACAGAAGCAGAAGATGCAGTACAGTCTACTCTTGGCTAAAATGCAAACCTACCTAAGAATTTGAATCACAATGTAAATTGAGATTTAGTGTGGAAAAAATTGAATTATCAGATCCTCAGAATTAAAAGTAATAGGAAACCTTACAGAATCATGAGGGAAAAAACATACAAAAACAACAGAATTTACTAGCAAAGGTTTGTGGCCCGCTGTCTGGACCAAAAACGGGTTGAAAGTCTTTGAATATGAAAAGCGAGAGGTACTTTTGCAGGGGTCAGTTAACTGAGAAACTGACACTGAGACCACTTACCCAAAAAGGGGTCTGCCTAAGCCAAAAGCTGGCAATTCAGCAGCACCATCAACAGAGGTGGCTGATACTGAGACTGCAAGAGAAAGATGGCAGCACCTCTTTGATGAGGTACACTCAGAAGGAAAACAGAAAATGCAATTATATGTGGGACCATGCATTTGGAGGGATGAACACACAAACAGCAGCATTTGAACTGCAGTGGCCATTACTGAAGCTTGGCATGTGCATTCATGTGTCATGGAAACCCGATAAGTCTCCTGGTAAGCTTCTGACAATAAGCACAGTCATCTTTTCACGTATTTTTCATTATTTATGTTTCTCATCTCCACTGGAGAAATGTACAGCTGTATCATGTTAAAGGAATTTCAAGGTGACAAACATTTCAAATGATTCTGCTTCAAATCAAATCAACAATATCTTTTTTAAAGAATAGACTTTGCTAACCAAGCAAGAAAACAGTGGTTTTGGGAATGGATCTCACGTGCTTATTGCTTCAGGCTGAGTTGCCGCACGTGATTTCAACTGCAAAAATTGACATAATTATAATCTGGGTGTTACCACGCCAAGATGTGGCTCAATCTTTCTAAATGTCCGTGCCATATAATATCATACAGATTATATATTACATTCTGGTTCCTCCTATAAAAATGTTAAATTAACTGATTCTTTTGCGTGCTTTATTGTAGCTAAGCATAAAGCTTTGCAGGTTTTTGTTTGGATAGAGTAAACTGTCAATTTCAATTGATCATAGGTGTGTACTTTGGCTTTCAAATTTACTAGGGATTTTATTTATCATTACTTTCAAGCCATCCCATCCCCAACTTCCTGGGCCTCTTCCACTGGGATGCTGAAAGATGCCATTTGAAGGCTTATAAAACCAACAATTTATCTCAGAATTACTATTGTTCCTGTAGCAAAACCTCCATTTTGCAAACTTTCTCATTTTGCCAAACGAAAGAGCTGGTCATTGACTTCAAGAAACAAAGTGGAGGGCAAACCCTGGCTGCATCAATGGAGCTGAAGTGAAGATGATCAACAGTGTCAAGTTCCTAGGATTGATGATCACCAACAATCTGTCCTGGTTCACTCACATTGATGTGATGGTCAAGAAGGCACAATAACTCTTTTACTTCCTCAACAGAGCAAGGAATTTCAGCATGTCTGCAAATACTCTCACTAATTTTTATAGGTGCACCATAGAATGCAGTCTATCTGGATGCATCACAGCTTGGTATGCTAACTGCTCTGCCCAGGACCACAAGAAATTACAGAGAGATGTAAACACAATTCGGTCCATCATGCAAGCTAACCTTCCATCCATTGACACCATCTATATTTCTTGTTGCCTCAAAAAGGCAGCCAACTCAGTCAAAGACCCATCCCGACCCAGTAATAATCACTTCCAACCTTTTCTGTTGGGCAGAAGATACAAAAGCTTAAATACACAGATTCAAGAACAGTTTTCTCCCCACTATTATTAGACGTCTCAAATTTGAACTTATTGTTGATCTTGCTCTTTGTGCACCTTCTCTGCAGCTGTAACATTATATTCTTCATTCTGTTCTATTACCCTAATGTACTTTGCATGGTAATCATCTGCCTGTACTGCACATAAAACAGAACTTTTCACTGTACTGAGGAACATGACAATAATGAATCAATTCAAATCAAATGAAAAACCTTGAAACACAATTTCTTTACTTCAATCAGGATCTCATCAAGATGAGGAGTTATTTTAATTTAAATACTAGAACATGCTTTACTTCAACTAACAATCAGTCAATTCCAATTAATTTGAGCAGGAAGTCTAAATTGTTCCATTTATTTTGGATCCAGAAATTAGCATATCCTTTAAATTACCAGATATAGCATCTTGGGAAAGTTACTTTTGTTAACTGAATTCTTAAAATTCTGCAGCAGATAAAGACTTCCTCACTTTATAAAGCGCAGTTTTACATTGAGTTATTTTGAAAACCAAATACTTTTGCTTCATCCAACTGAGTCACAGCTTTTTTACTTTGCATAGACAGATCTGTCACAATTCAATGCTACAGCAGCATTTAACCACTGCTCTGTTTCAAGTCTGCATTTTTCTCATACTCAAAAAAAAGAAAATCAAAGCCAATGCCAAGATTTTTTTTTAATGCTAACTTGTATCCATCTATTGGATAGTCCGTGCATTTGTGCCCAAACAGAATTGTTTGCAATCCAGACACTTTCAAGTCTAGCTTTAAGTAGTGGGTGAAAGACATTTGAAAAGAACTTGGCATTAATGATTCTACGCCTTTTATTCCATTCAGTGGCATCAAATTGTGCTGCCAAAGGCTACTGCAAAACAAATGGATGAAGATAACAGCTACAAAGAACTTTCTAAGGAGTCAAGTATGGGATTCCTGTGGAGAGCAGGGGCTGCAGCTGGAAAGGTCACAGGTCAGAGCATTTTAGACATCATTTTCTAAAAATTCCCATGAAGCACAGCACAAAAGTCACAAGTCTGGGCTGGCTGACTCTTCTCCTATGAATAATAATAAAGCGTTAAAGAAAGCCCCCTTTATTCATACGACCTACACTAATGTAATAAAACAAATTAGAATAATTACTTTCAATTTAAGGCCCATAATATACAGGATGAGGACATGCACATAAACAGGATGACAAATGCATCTGTAACTTTTGGTATTTATCAACAGCTAGAGGCCATTTCATTCCATCATTTATCTCACCATATTATTCACGATATAAGTAAGGAGAAAGGCAATGAAATGCCATCACTAATGGTGAAGTGTTGTACAGCTTGCTTGAGAGAGCTCAATATTTCCACTGCAGTTTGGAGCAAATAAACTTGTGTTCCATTAGCTTGGAAAGGGATGATGAGGAAGGATTTGCTTCTAGATCGTAACTTTCACGACCACTGGACATCTCAAAATTGATTACAGCCAATACAGTATGAGAGAAAATACAGCAACCATTTTGTGTACAGCAAAGACAAGCACTCTGATAATGACCAAATAATTAGTTCTCTTGTGAAGGTGAAATACAAGTAGAGAAATGAATCCAACTTCCTGAAAACTGGGCATTTTTATAACTTTTCTTAACTGAGTAAATTTTCTAATTTCCTAGCTTTCAAAAATTAACTTATTGCATCAATTTTCTGCATTAGCCCAATGTAACTTCAGCCCAGTTAACTGCTTCACACATCACTTTATCCCATGCAGTAAGCAATCCTTAGCCCCAATATACATGGCTTGAGCTAAACTGCCCAATGCCTGATCCACCCACCACAAACTCTGAAAATGCCCAAAATATAACCTGGCCTTGATCCCAAGGGTACCAGATTTCAGGCATTGTATCTGTAATGTGACAAGATATTTTCTGACTAATTGACAGAAAAGCTGGGTTCATCCAAAAGACCTCTAACAATATTGCACTGGAGTCAGCCTTAATCTTTATGCTGAATTCCTAGATTGGAATCTTTACTGCTGTTCGGTCCTTTGAGCCTGCACCACCATTCAATATGATTATGGTTGTTCACGCAATTTCAGTATCCCATTCCCGCTTTCTCCCCATACCCCTTGATTCATTTAGCCACAAGGGCCACATCCAACTCCCTCTTGAATATATCTAACAAACTGGCCCCAACAACTTTCTGTGGTAGAGAATTTCACTGGTTCACAACTCTGAGTGAAGAAATTCTTCCTCCTCTCAGTCCTGTATGACTTGCCCCTAATTCTTAGACTATGATTCCTAGTTTTGGACTTCCCCAACATTGAGAACATTCTTCCTGCATCTAGCCTGTCCAATCCCATCAAACCCCTCCCCCCCCATTCTTCTAAATTCCAGTTATTAATGGCTGTGCCTTCAACAATGCTGTTAAGGTCCTACATCTCTAACTTGTCCTTGAAAATGCTTACATTCCATTACTTGGGCAAATCTTCTGGTTAGCCCTTCTACTATCCTGTACATGTGAATTTCATGTACATGCAAATTCAAATACTAAGCAACATGCTGTGCAATGTTTCAGTGAACTGAACTTCAATAGTGAATTTGATTTTTGTCTCAACGGATGCATTTTTAAATGGAAATGATTCATTCATAGAGAAACACTGGCAATCATTGTACTCTGGTGCATCCAGTCTCAAAACATTTTCATTTTCATGTTAGCATTCAAACAAAGGGTTTACATTTTGTGTGTTTTCTTGTTGATTACAAACAAGAATGATGATACACTTAAACTGTAACATTCCACGTGGTTGGGAGTGAATGACTAGACTGTAATTTAATCAAGAAGTTCAGGTAATGTTATAAAACACGGCACGTGGCTTATAGATGTCATCTGAATCCTGTGATTCAATTATTCCATTATTACTCACTATCCCTGATCTATACTTTAGCCTCAAATTGAAACAGTGGCAATGAGAGTAAAACTGGATGAACAGAGCCAGAGCCAGAGGGCATTGCCCATTAACAATGTAGATAGCAAGTTGGTACTGCGATCAGAATTTAGGCAAAAAATGTAGCAATCTTTGGATTTCTGTCAGTGCCACATGCAAGCGAGTACAGAAATAGCAGGATAAGACAAATTAAAGCATAATTAGAAGAGTGGCGTAGAAGGGAGGACTTTAGATTCTTGGGTCACTGGTACTGGCTCTGGGGAAGATGGCTCCTGTACAAAATAGGAGAAAGTGAGGTCTGCAGATGCTGGAGATCAAAGTTGAAACTTTATTGCTGGAACAGCACAGCAGGTCAGGCAGCATCCAGGGAACAGGAGATTCGACGTTTCGGGCACAGGCCGAAGAAGGGCCTGTGCCCGAAACGTCGAATCTCCTGTTCCCTGGATGCTGCCTGACCTGCTGTGCTGTTCCAGCAATAAAGTTTCAACCCTGTACAAAATAGATAGGCTGCACGTGAATATGATTGCCCCTCGAGGGTGAGCTGCTACTGTAGTTGCAGGGCTTTAAGCTAACTTGGCAGAAGCATAGGAATTAGAAAAGTATATTTGAGAATTATAGCAACATGCACAAAACACAATAGGCAACAAATGATTATGGAACAGTAAGTTAATTGGTAAAGTTGAAGAAAAAGACAGAAACGGTGTCAAAATCGAGGTTACATATATGAATGTGAATGGACAAAATAGAAAGATCAATGAGTTGCAGGTGCAGACTACCATGTGAAATCTTCCCAGCCTCAGAATGACACGGCCATTGGCAAGGCACTTAGGGAAATAGGGTGTAATTGTTGAGAATCCCATTTCTGTTATCAAGGGAAAGCAAGTTTGATTTTCCAGCTGGGCTTTGCATGGTGAGAGGAGAATCTCATGAATGAGTGGTGAGATGTCTATTTGCAGTTATTTGCAAGTATTTGTATTAGTTTGCCACTTGCTGTTCCAGGCCTCTATCTTAGACAACAGTCCCCAACATCTCAGGGCATGCTGCATAAAGTGTGATCACCTGCATGCCCCCCCTTCCACGGAGGTAAGCTCCGGAGACAAACCAGTCTCACTAGACCCTCAGTCACTGAAACACACATTACAACACATTTCTGCACTTTAGTGTTGGACTTTGGATTGCACAGGCTCCTCTGTATAATGCTGCTTTCAGGACACACTACACACAGCTACCACCACCACAGGAATCCACCTGGGTGCACATCAAGGCCTCTTGTTTGCTTCCTTAGCACTCACTCACTTTGCATCTACTTGGATACTTATAGTGTCTCTGCCCTGCTCTGCCTCTTTGCATTTTACCCCCTCAGTCGCAGTTTTAAATGCTCACAGTACTTCTGCCTTGCCTTTTAATGCAGACACAAAACCAGGCAGCTTAACATGTTTTCAGCAGTGATAAGTCAAGGAGTCAGACCGGTTGCTGAATGTTGCTATACTACATCAATCTCACACCTACAGCCAGCAGTATACTGTATGTATTTCATGCCATACACTCATGGCCATGGCTAACAGGAATAATCCTCAGTCAAGCCAAGGGAGACAGTCTTCAGTCAAGGTATGCTGGCACACTAAGTTCATGGCATCATCTTATACCAGTTCAGGGTCTAGAAAAGCAAAGAAGAGAAACACATCAATGGTAACAGTATGGTAAAAAGAGTATTAAATACTTTGCTTCGTTTTTTATCAAGGAAGGAGATAATGTCCAGGCCATGGTGACAGAGGAGAAAACCCATGACTCTAGAATTGTTTAAATTGATGAAGTGGTGATGGATAGGCGACATTAGAAGGTTTAAATTAATGAGGAGTTATTGGATAGGCTATCAATATTCAACGTTGATAAAACACCAGGACAGGATGACATGTATCCAAGAACATTAGAAGAAGTAGAAGTGGAAATTAAAGAGGCACTGGTCATGATGTTTCAGTATTCCTGAGGCTCAGGGATGGTGCCAGAGGATAAGAGATTGGAAAAGGAACAGGCTTGTTGAAGAAGTGTTCAAGATGATGTCTAATTGGGGTGAGAAAAATGCTTGAAATACTTATTTGGGATAGAATTACTAGTCACATGGAAAAATATGGGTTGATTAGGGGAAAATCATTTTTCACAAACTTCCTGGAATGTTTTGAAGTAAACAAAACTGATGAGACTAATGCTGTTGATGTGAAGACCATAAGACAGAGGAGCAGAAATTAGGCCATTCAGCCCATTGAGTCTACTCCACTATTCAATCATGGCTGGTAAGCTTCTCAACTCCATTCTCCCACTTTCTCCCCATAATCCTTGATCTCCTTGATACTCATCTATCTACCAGATACTATCTATCTTTCTAAATATACTCAATGACCTGGCCTCCACAGCCTTCTGTGGCAATGAGTTCCTTAAATTCACCAATTGCTGGCTGAAGAGGTTTCTTCTTATCTCCATTGTAAAAAGTCTTCTCTTTACTCTGAGCCTAGGGTCCTAGACTCTCCTACCAATGGAAACATCTTCCCAACCTCTATTCAAGCCATTCAGAATTCTTTATGTTTCAATTAGATCACCTCTCATCCATCTAAACTCCATCAAGTATAGGCCCAGAATCTCAAGCATTCCTCATATGTTAAGCTTTTCATTTCTGGGACCATTCTCATGAACATCCTCTGAACATGCTCCAAGGTCAGAACATCCATCCTGAGATATGGGGCCCAAAACTGCGCACAATACTCCAACCTGGTCTGACCAGAGCCTCAGAAGTATATCTCTGCTTTTATATTCAAGTCCCCTCAAAATAAACGCCAACATTACATTTGCCTTCCTAACTACTGACTCAACCTGCAACTTTACCTCGAGAGAATCCTGGACTAGAACTCTGACTTCATGCACTTCAGACTTCTGAATTTTCTCCCCATTTAGAAAATAGTCCATGCCTCTATTCTTCCTACTAAAGTGCATGACCTCACTTTCCCATGTTGTACTCCATCTGCCACTTCTTTGCCCACTCTCCTAACCTGTCCAAATCCTTCTGCAGCTTTCCTGCTTTCTATGCTACCTGCCCCTCTACCTGTCTTTGTATTGTCTGCAAACTTATTCAGAATACCTTCAGCTCCTTCATCTAGATTGTTAGTGTATAAAGTGACAAGTTGTGGTCCTAACACTGTGCCATGAGGAACACCACTGTCACCAGCTACCATCCTGAGAAAGACCCTTTAATCCCCACTCCCTGCTTTCTGCCAGACATCCAAGCTTCTATTCATGTGAGCACCTTACATCTAACCCCATGTGCCCTTATCTTACTCAGTAACCTCCTGTGTGGCACCTTAACAAAGGCCTTCTGGAAATCCAGGTCTCCAACATCTATTGGCTCTCCTTGAACTAAACTGCTCGTTATTTCCTCAAAGAATTCAAGAAGATTTGTCAGGCACGACACCCCTTGATGAAACCATGCTGATTTTGCCCTATTTTACTATATACTTCCATGTATTCAGAAATCTCATCCTTCGCAATGAATTCCAGAATCTTACCCATGGCCGAGATTAGGCTAATCAAACTGTACTTTTCTGTCTTTTGCCTTACTCATTTTTTAAACAGGGGTGTCACATTAGCGATTTTCTAGTCCTCTGGGACCCTCTCTGATTTCTGAAAGACCACCACTAATGCCTCAACTATCTCTTCAGCTATCTCCCTTAGAACTCTAGGGTGTAGTCCATCTGGAGCAGGTGACTTATCCACCTTCAGGCCATTCAGTTTTTCTAGCACCTTCTCCTTGGTGACGGCCACCATACTCAACTCTGCCCCCTCACTCTCTTGAATTTTTGGGATATCACTTGTGCCTTCTACCGTAAAGACTAACATGGAGTCGTTATTCAGTTCCTCAGCCAATTGCTTGTTCTCAACAATTGTCTCTCCAGCATCATTTTCCAGCAGCTCAATGTCCATTTTTGCCTCTTTTTTTTGCCCTTTACACATCTAAAGAAACTCTTACAGTCTTCCTCTATATTACTGGCTAGCTTACCCTCATATTTAACCTTCTCCCTCCTTATTTCTTTTTTTGTTGCCCTCTGTTGGTCTTTCTAAGCTTCCAATTCCTCTGGTTTCCCCCTGCCCTTCGCCACATTATATGCTTTCTCTTTGCTTCCCCAGTCAGTCATGGTTGCCTCATCCTCCCTGTACCATGCTTCTTTTTCCTCGGAATGAACCTCTGCTGCATCTCCTGAATTACTCCCAGAAACTCCTGCCATTGCTGTTCCACTGTATTTACTGCTAGGCTCCTCTCTCAGTCAATTCCACCCAGTTCCTCCCTCATGCCTATGTAGCTGCCTTTGTCCGGTTGTAATACTGTTACCTCTGATTCTATTTTCTACCTTTCAAACTGCAGAGTAAAGTCAATCATATTATGATCACTGCCCCCTAAGGGTTCCTTCACCCTTAAGTTCTCTTATCAAGTCTACCTCAGTGTGCAACACTAAATCAAGTATTGTCTGTTCCCTAGTGGGGTCCACCACAAAGCTGTTCCAAAAAGCCATCTTGTATATATTCCACAAATTCCTTTTCTTGCAATCCACTACCAACCTGATTTTCCCAGTCCACCTACATACTGAAATCCCCCACGTTCACTAACTCTGCCTTTCCTACACACCTTTTCAATCTCCTGGGTGCATTTGTGCCCCACCTCCTGACTACTGAACTTCTAAAATTCATTTAATACATTGCCACACAATAGACTTATGAGAAAAGTTTTAACGCAGTGAATAAGCAGGACAGTAGCAACATGAATACAGAATTTGCTAAGGGATTGGAAGCGGTTATAATTGATACTTTTTGGGCTGGCAGAAGGCAATGGGGATACCCAAGGGTTGGTTTGGCACAGGTGCTTTTCCAGATATATACACATAAATACACACACATATACTAATAATCTAGGAGTAGAGAGGTAACTTCAAATTTTGTGGATGAAAGAAAACTTGGAAGCATTATGAACTGAGGTGGACAGTGTAAAACTATAAAAGGACATGACAAGATGGTGGGTAGTTACGTAGTACATGAATTTCAATAGCAGAGAGATTTGTGCTGACACAGTTTGGTAGAAGGAAAATGGAGAAAGCATAAAATAAAAAGTGTTATACTGAAGGATTGCAGGACCAGAAAGACCTTGGTATCTATGTGCATAAGTATTCAAAAGTGGCAGAGTAGTTTTAATGTATATAGTATTCTAGCTTTACTAACAGTGGCATCCAGTAAATATTTTGTCTAATTTTTCATGCCACTGTGTGGACCTCTGATGTCTGTGAGTAGCGTCAGTAGTTTTTGAAAGCTGAAGCTATCCATCACCATGCTGATAGCTTCATCACCGTGCTGCATAGAACTCGCTGGCAGGTGTTGGACCTTCCCAGTGGCAAAGTACAGGAGCAAGGGAGTTATGTTGAACTTGTATGCTGCTTAGACTTCAGCTGGAGTACTATGCACAGTTCTGTGTGCCACACTTAAGGAACAATGTATACACATTGGAGACAGTGCAGAAGAGGTTTACAACTCTTGTAACACTTAAATCATGAAGACAGACTGAAGAAATTTTATTTTACTCTGAAGGTCACCACAGACAGATAACAAAGGAAAGGATATTCTATCTGCTCTCTCATTAACAAGAAGCTTAACATGAGCACCCTTAACAACATAATGGCTACAAATAATATAGGCACATCATGTGGCACGTGGCTCACTTCCTAACTCTTCAAAACAGAACTGGAATTGGAGCTGCTATGATGAGATTCAGAAATTTCAACATCACCAGTGAGACCAATCGATTTCATTATCATCCCTATCTGAACCTAGCTGCCAACTCTCCTCTCAGCAATTCATGTGACTGCAATATGCACATCTGCAGGATGTTGCATAGCAGTCTGTTCAGGTTATTTCAACAGTTAACAAGCTTCCCCACAATGTCTGCCATCAAACCAATAAACAGCAAAACTGTGAGAACAAGGCAACCTTCAAGTTAGACACAGTCCCCACTTGGACTTTGATTGTTCCATCATCGCTGGATTATTATCCAGCTTTACCTGTCCAATTCTTTTCCTGTTTCCTCTCTCTTACCTTATCCAACTCTTTACCTGTCACCACTGGCATAGCACCAAAGAGATGGCTATTACAATGATTCTCACAGAATGGCCATATATATGGCTCATCCTATGCTGTCACCTCTCAAGATTTAAGTGAAATTTCAAGAGGTAACTACTTAGTAAGTACAGACATTTTACAAATATACAGGATGCAAGGAAGGAGATAACACAGACATTGGGGAAAAACGTTGAAATATAATTTGAATAAATGTGAAGTAATTCACTTTGATTAAGCAAAAGAGAGTATTTTTCACATGGTAAGTGGTTGGGAAATGTTCGCTCAAAGGGTGATGAATCTTTGGAATGCTCTTTTCCAGAGGACTATAGGGACTCAATCATGTTTCATCAGCATTATTTTATTATATCACAGAGTAATCTGACTAGGTAGGACAGTGTACAGAAAAAGATTTTTAATCATCTGATAAAATTATAATGTAAAGTGATTTTCCAGATAGAGTCAGTGTATCGTCCAATTAACAATTATTTGTGTGCGAGGACAAAACAATTATTTATTTCACTTATATTAAAATAACAACACTTCAATACAAAGTTAACATTTCTTAAGTTGTAGTCTCAATATCCTAATAAAAGTGTTGAAATATTTTAAAAGGGAAATGCATAAATTTCTGGGCTATAGAGATAATGAGTGGGCTGACATGAATAGTTCTTTCAAAGAACTAGCAGAGTCACCGAGCTATATGGTCACCTTCCATGCCATGATATTTTGTATCCACAAGCTGAAAAATATTTGTCTAAGAATGACTATTTGGGATAAATATTGAAAGAGCAGCTCTATGGTCCTCTGGGACTGTTGCTACTTTATCTTTATCTTACATAAATTATGCATTATTTTACATTTATTCTTGGGATGTAGGTGTTGCTGGCTGGGCTACCATTTATTGTCTATTCCTAGTTGAGAAGGTAGTGGGGAGCTGCCTTCCTGAACCACTGCAGCTCATGTGCTGTGGTAAACCAACGATGCTGCAAGGGGTGAGTTCCAGGATTGTGACCCAGTGACAATGAAGAAATAGCAATATATTTCCAAGTCAGGATAGTGAGTGGCTCAGAGGGCAACTTGCAGGCAGTGGGTTCTCGCGTATCTGCTGTCCTTGTCATTCTAGATGGTAATGGTTGTGTGTTGGAAGATCCTGTCTCAGGAGCCTTGGTGAATTTCTGCAGTGCATCTTGTAGATGGTACACACTGTTGCTATTGAGCATCAGTGGTGAAGGGAGTGAATGTTTCTAGATGTGGTGCCAATCAAGTAACTTTACTCGAAAGGGTGTCAAGCTTCTTGAATGCTTTTGGAGCTGCAGTCACTCAAACAAGTGGGGTTCATTATATGTAGATTCCTATTTCAGAAACATTTTAACTCCATTTTCAATTGAGTAATTATAATTATATGTGCATTCACATAATAAATAGGTGTCTTGCAAAGGGATTTTGATTTACGGAGGGCTACAGTTAATTTTAGAGTCAGAGTGCAACCTGACAATGGTTTGAAGGAATGCAAGACCCCTCATAGAACAGAGTCTCACTCTGAAATTAGTTCTGCTCTGAATTCAAACGTACATTTCACAAAGTTACTACCTATGCAAAGTGGAAACCACATAACACCGCATTATCCTCATAGCATACATGTACTATAAGCATTTGGCTACTGAAGTTATTGTCTTGAAATATTTGAACTCTTAGATTTAATCAGCTTTTTACACTGGGTAAAAGGTCTTTACATAGAATCGCTTGAAAACATGTATTACATTCATTGGTGCCCTATGTTTTTTGGATATTAGTCAGTCATTAGAAGAAATCAGATGACAAAATATCGTGACTTAATCCAAGTTCATAGTACCTTTAATTCAAATGATTAACAAATCATGTCTGTTGCGCCCACAAATCTCTTAACTGGAAATAGTTTTGCTAATAGTGAGAATTTAGAATTCAGTAATGCATAATAACTGCAAAACAAGTGCCTATTGAGTAGCATGGGAGTTTACAAAACTGGAGTCTCACACCCTGTTTCAACCAAGGAAGGTGCAGAGAATGTAGTGGCAGTGGGTCAGATTTTAAGCCTCAGGGAAACCTTATTCTGTTCCCAAAGGAGTCAGGGCACAGCTAAATTCTCAAAACTAATAAATCAATGTTTCACTATGTCAATTTAAAACTGATAGCTGGATTAAAAAATATTTTATGCAATGTGATACAAACAGATTTGTTTCGACCCAAATGTATAGCATATTTCATAATTATGAATAATTATAAAATGGAATTATTATAAACATAATTAATAAATATAATCACAATGTAATGACTACTTAAAAATTGTGTTCCTTCAATTAAGGAACTTAAAAACCTACAACTTAATTCCTAAAAGTCTATATCATATTCTCAGGAATGTGATGCGACTGAACAAAACCCAGAAAATATAACAACTAAAATCCCCTTCAACATGTTTGATCACAAACCATCTGGGATACCCATCCAAAACTCCCCTGCAGGGCATTTTAAAATAATTCAAAACTAGAGATAAACTATTTCCATTGCCAAGAGGGTTGGCAATTGCACTGAAGAGATTTAAAATAAGTTGCAAAAGGATCAGGGGAAACATAGAGAAATCTTTTTAAACAGCAACCTATTATGATCTGAAATGTACTGCCTAGGAAACTGATGAAGCAGATTCAATAATAACTTTCAAGAGGAAACTAGTTAAACATTGAAGAAATCTGCAGGGCTACAGAGAAATAAACAGAATAATAGGATTAATTGGATTACTCTTTCAATGAGCCAGCACAAGCACAACATGTCTCATGATCTTCTGACTGCTGAATTTTTAAACACATTTTAACACTCACAACACAGCAATATACAGCTCCGTAAATAGTTATTTTGGCCCAATTTTAATTCCAGAATTCAAAAGCAAAATACGCTTCACTTAAGAATGCTTCAGCACAGGACTATTCAGCCAAGGCCTACAAAGAAACTCTGGGGCTCTCCTCATGTGATTTGCCGTGGACCACCCTCCTTCAGAACTGAAGGCTGTATCCTTGGGTTTTGGGTGGAAATCTGACATTCAAAATCCAAATTCCAGAAGCTTGATAATGATTCTCAATGTATTTAGACATGAACTTTATGGCTAAGAGTTAAATAAGGCCAAGGCATTAAAACTATTTAATGCTTTCAGGGCAACATGATGTGATCTTGATGATTACCTGATCATTAAAATTGAGTCTTAAATATATACAGTTATATATATTGCTCTCCTGTGCTTTCAAACAAAGTTTTTCAATTTATAATAATAGTTTCATTTCAAATGTCAACCTCAACGTGTTATTTTCACATATTTACAGAAGAACAGAAAGCTTATTGTGAATACTGACGCTATATATACAGTGCACATAATGCACAGATTCTAATTAATAATCCAACTAGTTATATGTTTGTGCTTGCAAACATAAAATGGAACCATGTCTCTTTTCTTTGCACCAACAATAGAGCTTTGTTACCCACCCAAATCTGAGTGCTTCCCATCAAAATTGTGGAAATGCAACTGATATGCATATCCAAGACAATATTTTCCCACTGTTCATTACAACCATTATGTTTGACACGGAACATTAATGTAAGAAAACGAATGAGTAAGATTCCTTTTAGAATTGCATTTTTAAATGAACATCAAAGGAGAACCATTACGCACCATATCCTTCGCAATAAACTCACATTTAATAATAGAGGACAATTCATATTAAAAATTCTGTCAATACTTCAAATTTGTGCAAATCTACAAAAATACACAGCAATGAAGTTGTTTCAATAAATTTAATTGGAGGGCATCAACAACTTTGAAACTTGAAAAAATTGTGTCATGAGGAAATGGAAGGTGACTTCCTTCTGAAAGGTAATTACAGAAGATCATTACATGCAATAAAATGAGCCAGATAAAAATGGATCTGCTCATAACCAACATCAATGTTAAAGAAATTATATTCAGCACACACCAAAGTTGCAGGCAACTTCATGTCATGTTGGAATACATCTAATTTGAAACTTTATTGCTGGAACAGCACAGCAGGTCAGGCAGCATCCAGGGAACAGGAGATTCGACGTTTCGGGCACAGGCCCTTCTTCAGGAATCTAATTACCTCTCTGCACTAAATTATGTAAGTATACTTCCAGCTTTGCAATCATCATTTTGTCAAGAAGTCCAAAGTTACATTTTGAAAAGTATAAATAAGAAAAAAACGATTAAAATCAGTTCAGGCAGATCAATGATTCTATGGAAATAAATTTAGTGAAATGTTGAATTGTCTTTGCCATAAGTATGTTGCCTGTCAAACCTACAATATATCATTTGTAAACTAAAGATCACAAAACTTCAGAAGGCTGCACTTGACTAACTCTATCAACACCTAATTCAGGAGTAGGGACCTTATTTACCATGTGAAAGCAGTCCTAATTGTATAAATTACAGAAACAGTCCTTGTGTTTTAAGTAAGGATCAAATGAGAGCAATGTTTTGTATTCCTTTGCGTAAAAGTGGTGATAAATGACCTGCTCAGTAGTCAACAGCATATAATAGAATAAATATTCCCAGTCATACTACAACACAATGCATTTATTAAGATTTTTTTTTCCGCGTGATAGCTTAGTGGCCTCTGTTGCCACTTAACAAGCACACCTCCAGGCAATTGAATTAGCAGGCATCATTTAGAAGCATTCATAGGTGCACATCGCATGCTTAGGATGCCCCAAAGCACTTCACATTCAATGAACTATTTTTAAAGTGAAGTCACTGTTATCATGTAGGCAAATATAACCACCAATTTGAACAGCTCAATCCCAAAATAGCAAGTCAGATGAAAAACACTTTTAATCTGTCTTCCTAGTGCTGGTTAGAGAAGGAATATTGGTCAGACAATGGAAAGAACTTTTTGTCTTCTTTGAATAGATCTTTCTCTTGAGCTAGGTCTTGGTTTAACATCTCTTTCAAAGCATGATTCCTCTGACAGTGCAGCACCCCATCAAGAGTCCACTAAAGCACTGGCCCTAGCAAAGTTATAAGGCATCAAAGCTGGGAATTAAATAGTGGTATATGACTTTTCAAAAGGTCAGACAGGAAAGAAAGAGTGGGTGTGTAGCTATGTTAGTACAGGATGGAATAAATATGGCAGCAGGAAATGACCTTGGATCAGAAGAGGTAAAATCCATGTGGGTGTAAACAAGAAACAAGGAGGAAGACAACACATGCTAGCAGTTATCTATAGGTCCCCAAAAAGTGGCTATACTGTAATATAAAGAATAAATCAGGAAATAGTGGTAGCATGTAACATCTCAAGGGTAAGTGATAAACTAGAGGCTGGGGAAGTTCTAAAAATGATCAAAAGATGACCAAAAAATAACAGAGGAATAGATAAACTTTGAAGGGGAACCTGAAAATAATATTAAGATGGACAGCAAGATCGTCTCCAAATATATTAAAATGAAGAGAAATGCCAAGGTGAACATAGGCTCCCTCAAAAATAGGACAGGGGAAATAATAATGGGGTACCAGGAAATGGCACAGAAGTTGAACAATTATTTACAACATCTTCACAGAATAAGACATTAATAGTAATCTAAAATTACGAAGTAATCAAGAGACAAAAGGAGGAGACAAAATAAATACAATAACTATCATTTGGAAAAAATAGTAGGGAAACTGATGGGACTTATTAAATCCCCTGTATCTGATAGGAAGCATCCGATGATTTAAACAAAGTAATTACAGAGATAGTGGATGCATTGGTAATACTCTTTCAAAAGCCCTTCGATCTTGGAAAAGTTATAGTTACATCCTCAAAAAAATCCAGTAGATTTATCAAGCATTATTTGCCTTTCATAAACCTTGCTGTCTATTTCCAATCCTGTCACTATTTCAAAATGCTCCGCTATTGAACCTTTTATAGCGGAATCTAGAATTTTCCTTTCAACTGAAGTCAGGCTAATCGGTCTAGAATTCCCTGTATAGTCCCTACCTCCTTTGTTTTAGATAGTGGGATTACATTACCTACCCTCCAAACTCTAGTAACTGTTCCAGCATCGATAGAATCTTGAAAAATGACTGTTCGTGCATCCATTATTTCTAGGGCCGCTTTGTTAAGTACTCTGGAATGTAAAGTATTGTACTGTGGGGACTTATCGGCTTTAAATCCGATCAATTTCCCCAACACTCCTTGCCTGTTAATAGTGATTTCCTTCTCTTCTCTTCCTCTCACTAGATCCAGTGTTCCCCAACATTATGAACGATTATTTGTGTTATCCTTTGTGAAGATGGAACCAATTATAACTTTGTTTCCAATTATAACTTCCCCTACTTCTTATTTAAAGATCCTACATTTTTGTCTTCACTAATATCTTTGTTTCTTTTACAATCAGTTTCTATGTTTCCCACAAAATAACTCTCACATTCGATTTCACCGCACAGGGCATTGGATGTTGGGTCATTAGGTATATTCAAGGTTGTGAGTATACAGATTTCTAAACAGTAAGGGAATCAAGGGTTATGGGGAACAGGCAGGTCAGTGGAATTATCAAATCAGACATGATCTAACTGAGTGGCCAGGCAGACTCGATGTCGTAAGGGCAACGTTCTAGAGTGGGAGGTGAATTTACAACTTCCGATTCAAAGGTATGACAGCTCTTAACCAAGTTAAGTTACTTGGTTGGACTTTCTGCTAAAAACTCTATTTTCTCTTTTAAAATTTGGAAATTAAAACAGCATTTTTTAGAAATGGTGGATGCTCTTTAAAAATAAGCAAATTAAATTCTAAATATGCTAATACAGGAGCCCAAGTAGTACCATACAAATTATTTCAGCCTAATTATAAGTTTATGTCAATCACATACAGTCCTTCTTTCACTACAGCCATCCTTTCACTACAGCCATCCTTTCACTACAGCCATCCTTGTCTCATTACGACTATTCTGAACTTTGTGCAATTTAAATAAACAATGCTTCTTCACCACTGCAGGAACACTGACCCAGGCCTGCTCACTCAGTTGCCCTGACCCTATCTTCCTTGCTTCCATTACTGGTGCTACAACTCACAAAGACTTGAAACTCCCCCTACTCTTGCCCGTTGCTTCAAGCCAGAGATTCCGTTCCATTCATGCTGCTGAGCAACAATCCTGGCAACATCATGGTCCCTTTATAGAAAGCATGTAGACTAGCACACATCTCATCACTGCTGCACAAACCCAGTTTGACTATTTCCTCCAAGTCTTATTCCTGCTATAATGGCTCTGAGCCCTTTTGGCTTGAAAAAGAACGTCCATTTAAGAGAAGGCAGAGGGAAGAGATAAAACACATTAAAGACAGACAAATCAACAAAGTGTCACTGGATCTGAAATATTGAATCTCATTTCTCCCCACAAATGCTGCCAGACCTGCTCAGTTTCTCCAGCAATTTCTGTTTTGTTTCACACTAAAGAAAGAAATTAAAATCTCACACCTTTATTTTTTCAACTTGCAGGATGAATTAAAACATTTATTCATTATGCAACTTTGCATTATTCCACTTCATGTCATTCACCAACATTGACATTATCATACCAACTTCTAAAAGAAAATAACAAAGGGCTATTTTTACGTACCAACACACACTGACTTATCATCTTACAGCAATTATGTTCAGGACTTTGTGAATAAGATGCAATAATTCGATTAACTAATGTTCGCTGAACAAATTTTTGAATCAAAAATTTGCAATACCTTCAGAAAGTGTTGTCCCAAACAACATTATAAGTTTTAACATGGGGGCTGTGAAGAAATCCAAATAAACAGACAGAAAATCCATTGACAGAAGTAAAACGTATGCAAGACATGTACAACATTCGTACAAAGAAACACTACCAGAAAGACTGCCAAGGCAGTACGATAGCTCAGTGGTTAGCACTGCTGCCTCACAGTGCCAGGGATCCAGGCTCAATTCCAACCTTGGGCAACTGTCTGTGTGGAGTTTGCACATTCTCCTTGTGTCTGCGTGGGTTACAGGTGCTCCAGTTTCCTCTCACAGTCCTAAGTGCAGGTGAGATGAATTGGTCATGGAGAATGCAGGACTTCAGGGAGAGGATAGGGCATGTGTCGGGTGTGTTGGGGGGGGCGCGGGGGGGGAGGGGGGTGCTTTTTGGAATGTTGATGTGGACTTGATGAGCTGAGTAGCCTGCTTCCAAACCTTAGAGATTCTATGATTATCAAAAGAACGACCAGCAAAAACAACACCAGCTTACAAGTTAAATCACAACCTGTGTAATATTCAAAGCCAGTGTGGTTACACATTTCCTTCCTCTTTGAGAACAAGTATTTGAAGTCTTTTGACAACAAAATTGAAGCTATCTTGTGTACCTTTTGATCAACCTGCTCAGAGATGCTATTGCACACCTCAGCAGCAGATGCGACTTGAAGCTGGGCTTACTGAGAGGTAGGGACACTATCTCTGCACCACAAGAACTTTTACAAGTGAAATTCAAATTCAGTCAACTACCATGGATTTGAATCCATCTCCCCAGAGGATTAATGCAGTGACATTACCACTATCCCACTGTCTCCGCCCTCATCTCTGTTGGAGAAGTTTGTCTGTAATATTAACTGCTCTTCCTTATGTTTTTTTTTTACAGGGTGGAGACATTGAAACAATCAGTGACTGCAGTTCAGTGCATACGACTGGCTCATCAGAATAAGAAATGTTTAAAGAAAGCCATTCATGTCTACAGGATGCCACACACTGCTACATAACACAAAAAAAATGTTTAAAATGCAGGCAATGTAATGTATATAATTGACGTGTCAGGCATAACTCAGTTGGTAGCACCCTTAGCTAAGTCCCACTCATGGGCTCAAATACAAAAATCAAGACTGACACACTTCATATATTGTTAAGGAAGTGCTGCACTGTTTAGAAGTACCACCTTTCAAATGGACAATAAACTGAGATCCCACCAGTCTTGTTAAATATAAAAGATCCCATGGTACTACTGGACAAGTGGGATGGGAGCTATTCTCAATGTCCTGATCAATACTTGTCCCTCAGACAATATCAAAAAGCATTTAAATAAAACAATAGTTAAAGAACTGCAGATGCTGAAAACCTAAAGCAAAAATAAAGTTCTGAATAAGTGTCACTGACCTGAAACAGTGACTCTGTTTCCTTTCCACAGATGCTGCCATACACCTGCTGAATTTCTTCAGCAATTTCTGTTTTTGTATCAAAAGATGATTTTCCGGTCTTAATCGCACTGCTGTTTGTGGACATTTGTTGGAAGCAAAAGTGAAAGTCATCATTGTCCTAAAGGACCACATTCTGCTCCTTCAAAAGAAAGACAACTGAGGGTGAATTCAAACTGTGGGTCAGCACATCAAAGGTGATATTCAAGGTTAAGAAGGCAAGGCTTTCAAGATGACTTTAGCAAGAATGGGAATTGAACCTGCACAAGTTGCATCACTCTGTATTGGAAATGAATTGCATCACCAACTGATCGGGTTTAGTCATAATGGCTGTCACATTTCCAACATAAGAACAATGAATACTCTTCAAAAAGTACTTAACTGGTTGTAAAGTGCTTTGAAATGGCTGATGATCCAGATGAGTATTACATCAAAGAATTTTTTTATTCTTTCAAATGAATTGGAAAAAATGAGATATCGCACAGATAGTTGTATCATCTACAGCCATGGGTGAGGTGACGGAGGACTGGAGGGTGGCTAATCTTGTGCCTTTTTTTTTAAAGAAGGCCTCTAAGGAGAAGCCTGGGAACGATAGACTGGTGAGCCTGATATCAGTGATGGGTATGTTATTGGAGGGAATTCTGAGAGATAGGATTTATATCCCATTGGAGAGGCATGGACGGATTAGGGAGAGTCAGCATGGCTTTGTGTGTGGGAAGTTGTGTCTCACAAGCTTAAAGATTGAGTTTTTGAGAATGTAACCAAAAAGATTGACGAGGGCAGAGCAGTAGAGGTTGTCTTCATGGATTTTAACAAAGCCTTTGACAAGGTTCTGCATGGTAGACTGATTGGTAAAGTTAGATCACATGGGATTCAGGGTGAGTCTGCCAATTAGATAAAAAATTGGCTTGATAGTAGGAGACAGGGGATGGTGGTGGAGGATTGTTTTTTGGACTGGAGGCCTGTGACCAGGGATGTTCCACAGTGATTGGTGCTAGGTCTACTGTTGTTTGTCATTTGTATAAATGATTTGGATGAGAATTTAGGAGGCACAGTTAGTAAATTTGCAGATTACGGCAAAATTAGTGGCTTGGTCGACAGTGAAGATGATTACTTTGGGTTACAAAGGGACCTTGCTCAATTGGGCCAATGGGTTGAGGAGAGGCAGATGGAGTTTAGAATCACAGAATACCTAAGTGTTAGAACAGGTCTTTTGACCCATCAAGTCCACAGTGAGCATCCCACCCAGACTCAATCACTTATCCTATCCCATTGGCCTACATTTCCTTAGGCCAATCCATCTAATCTGCACACTGCTGAACACTATGGGGCAATTTAGCATAACCTGCACATCTTTGGAGTGTGGGAGAAAACCGGAGCACCCAGAGGAAATCTGTACAGACCTGGGGAGAATGGGAAAACTCTACATAGACTGTAGGTTGGGTCGAACCTGGGTCCCTGGCACTGTCAGGGAGCAATGCTAACCACTGAGCCACCGTACCACCCCAAGGAGCTGGACATAGAGGGGCTGGACAGGCTGGGACTTTTTCAATGGCGTTTAGGAGGTTGAGTGGTGCCCTTATAGAGGTTTATAAAATCATGAGGGGCAAAGATAAGGTGAATAGTGAAGGTCTTTTCCTTAGGAGAGTTCAAAACTGGAGGGCATATTTTTAAGGAGAGAGGAGAAAGATTTAAAAGAGCCCTGAGTAGTAAATCTTTCCACACAGAGGGTGGTTTGTATGTAGAACGAAGTGTCAGAGGACGTTGTTACAACATTTTAAAAGACATTTGACAGGTACATGAAGAGGAAAGGTTTAGAGGCAAATGGGCCAAATGCAGGCAAGTGGGACTATTGTAAAATGGGAAACTTGGCTGGCATTGACAAAACAGACCCAAGGTTCTATTTATGCGTTGTATGACTCTATGACTATATGAGCACAATGAGATCTCACATAAGAATCTCAGATGAAATACCAGGCTAGTTGCTTCTTTGGTTGCAGGGCAAATATTAGCCAATAGATTGTGAGAATTCCACACTGTTATTCAATTCATGTCATCTAGCCAAACAACCAAATTGATCTTCTGTCCAGCTTCTGCAAGATGGTAATAAACAGGAGGAGATTTGACCCTCTGTATAGGCCTCTGATAGGCTAGAAAATACTGAGGGGGAAAATAAAGACTTTGGCAAAATTTTGCAATTTCATAAAGTAGAACTGTGTGCATTTTTCAAGACATGTATCTCACTTGGCATGAGTTACCATGTTTGCTAACTTTCAGTAGAACATTGGAATTGAATAACAAATAGACTTCAGAATATTTCATTCTTAAGAAACATAGAAAATATTTTACTGGTCATCCCAATTTTACAGAAGAGCATATTATATGAGCCAATCACAAACAATGTTATTGGTAATCTGGAGTAATTGAGGCTAATAGTCTAGATGTATTTAAGGTGAAGTTGGGTAGGCATACATGGCTTTGAGATTTCTTGTGGGGCAACTGTCATTTCCCTACCTCTCAGCCAGAAGGCCTGGGTTCAACTCTCACCTGAATCAGAGGTGTGTTATAAGACATTTGAGCAGGTTGACTTAAAATATTTATGTGGCATCGCTGATAATTAGGTGAGATAGAATGAGAGGTGTTTTAAGCAGAACATAAATTCAGGGTGGACTGGATGGACTAAGTAGCCCATCTTTGTGCAACCTACTCTTAATTATACATCTATGTGGTATTGCATTGCCCATTACCTGGTTCATGACAACTATCTGAATGAAAAGTATACGATGGCATACTGACTGGTAAGAAACTGAATCAGAGGTCCATAACTATCGTTCCAATCTCCTCCCCCATAAGAGAAAACATTGTCATAGTATTCACATCTTTACCAAATATCTCAAGATCTGGTATATTTCAATGAGATCATTTTGCATTCTTCTAAACCTGATTAGGTAAAAGCCCAATCTGTTCAACCTTACTCAAAAAAAAAAGTCCTTCATCCCACAATTGAATCAAGTAGATCTTTAGTGAACTATGTCTAACACAATTCTATTTATTTTTCAGATAAGGAGATCAAAACTGCAGACAATACTCCAGATGTGAGTCTCATCAAAAGCCCTGTATAACTGCAGTAGAACTTTTATATTTCATTCATTTCTCAATAAACTCCAACATTCCATTTGCCTGTCTACAATTGCTATGCTTGCATACTAATTTCTTCTGATTTTTGCACCAGAACACACAAATCCCTCTGTACCTCAGACATTCTGCAATTTCTCACATTTCAAATAATACACTGTGTTGCTAGTTTTCCTGCCCCGCCGAACTGGAAAAATTCCCATTTTCTCAAATTATACTTTTTCTGCCAATTTTTTTACCCACTTACTTAAATTATCTAAATCTCTTTGTAAACTCTCCACCTGATCTTGACAATTTATTTTCCTACTTTTCTTGGTGTCATCAGCAAATTTTGCGACCAAAGAGTCGATCCCTTCATTGACTTCAGTGATACAGCATAAAAGGGACATGAAATCATAACTTTTCCGGGAAATATCTCATAGATTTGAGAAAGAAGTCGAGCTAGCTGTCTCACACTGCTACTTTGCAGTAAACAAATGAGTGGTATTCTCCCCCAACAAGATGGTGCTGTCAAGTCCAAAAAATACTCTGCATACTGAAATAGTGTGGCATAAGAGTTTTCACTGGTGTGATGCTAGGTATATACCACATACATCTCAATGACTGGCAGACAGTATCAAATAACATGTCTCTTTGACTTTCGCAGAGGACTGCACTACAAACATCTTCAATCATCCAAAATGCTGAAGATTCTGAAACAAAAACAGAAATTCCTGACGAAAAATAGCAGATATAGTCGCATGTGTGGAAAGAAAGCAGAGTTAACATTTTGATTCTGGTGAATTTCAGAATTTCATAGGGTTCTGATGAAGAATCATAGGACTTGAAACTTTAACTTTGCTTTCTTCCCACAGATGCTGCCCGTTCTTAGTTTCTCCAGCAATTTCTGTTCAATAAGCCCCTACTTGCAAAACACATGCAGTGTCCAACATTACATGGATTCTGCAACTAGACAATATTAACTAAATAATGCTGACTGCACAAAGAATTACCAGCTTAAGTTTACTATTTGGGCTCATCACGTGATTAATTTGCATATACCAGAAGCTCGATTATTCAGAGACTGGGTCCTGTTCTTTGCAGACAAGAGCAACATTCCCAAACTATTTCATCTGTTTTTGTTTCTTTTTTACTGAGTAGAGGTACCATGGAGAAAGCGAATCCTTGATGCAACCCTGTGGGAAAGTACTGATCACTGTTCATTAAGACAGTTAACTACTATATCTCTATGCCAAGCAAATTCTAAGCGATTAACACACTCTCCCCATACTGTATAAATTTTTGTTTTTTTTCTTGAGTTGATTTTCCTTTTAGTCCTGAAGAGTGCAAGACAAAAACATTCAGCATCATATTTCTTTGCAGCGATTTTTAAGTTCTGGACTACTAAGTAACTAATCGTTGATTTGGACTGTAAATAGTGAAGCCAGACTATTGATTCCTGCAGTATGCCATTCATTTTGGCTTGCCACCAAAAAAAAAGACCCATTATCTCTAATCTTTGCTACCTATTAGCTAACAATGTTTTAATCCATGCTAATATGTCATCTCCATCCCAAAAGCTGTTATTACATAGTAATTCTGATGTGGCACCTTGTCAAATATCTTTTGGAAACCCAAGTACACCGCATCTACAGGTTCTCCTTCATCCACATTTAAACTTAGTTTCTCAAAAACATTTAACAAATTAATTCTCTCTCACAAAACAATGTTCATTTTGCCTGATTCAATTATAATTTTCTAATTACCCTTCTATCACTTCCTTGATACTGGACTTTAGCAATTTCTTTATGATAGCTGCTAGGCTAGCTGTCCTACAATTTCTAGCTTTCTGTCTCCTTCCTTTCTTAAGTGTGTGACATTTTCAATCTTCTAGTCCACTGAGACTGGAATAGAATCGAAGTAACTTTCAAAGATTAAAACCAATGCTTCAAATTATCTCTGCAGTAACCAATTTTAAGAACCAAAATGTACGACATCCAGTTCTGGTGATTTATCAGCCTTTAGGTCTCAGTTTTTTTTATTTCAGCACCCTGGTTAGTACAAGAACATATTGCTCTGAGAAATTGTCCTAAATATATTCTACAATTTAATTTTCAATGCTACCTTGGCGAATCTGATTTTCCCATCTGCATGCCAATTAAAATCATCCATAACTAGTGCAGTACTTTCTTACAAACCTATTTCTTTCTTTCAGTATAGTCTGTCCTACAGTGCAACTACTATTAGGAGGCCAGTAACCAACTCTCTCAAGTGACCTCTTACCTGTCATATTTCCTATCTCTATTCAAATTAATTATAAATCTTGAGCTAAAGGGACCTAACGGGCAACTTTTTCACACAGAAGGTGGTGCTTGTGTGGAATGAGCTGCCAGAGGAAGCACTAGAGGCTGGTATAATTAGTACATTTAAAAAGTATCTGGATGGATATATGAATAGGAAGGGTTCAGAAGGATATGGGCCAAATGCTGGCAAATAGGACTAGATTCATTTAAGATATCTGGTCGACATGCATGGATTGGACCAAAGAGTCTGTTTCCATCTTGTACAGCGATATGACTCTATGAGGGCATTTTTCAGCACTGTACAATGTCATTCTTAATTAATAAACTATTATACAACCATTTCCTTGCTTTTTGCCTTTCTGAAATGTAACACTTGTGATCAAGAAAGAAAGACAACAGAACGCAAGAAAAGCTGGACAACTTAGCCTTACATCTAGAATCCATTAAGTGTATAACTTTCTGGTTGCCACACTTACCATAAGGAGATAGATACTTTGTAGAGGGTGCAAAGGTTTACCAGGATGTTGCCTAGTCTGGAGAGTTTTAGTTATGAGGAGGGTTATAAACTTGGATTGTTTACACTGGAAAGACAGAGGCTGAGTGACAATCTGAAAGAGGTTGACAAAATTATGAGCATCACAGATAGATTAGATTAGATTAGATTCCCTACAGTGTGGAAACAGGTCCTTCGGCCCAACAAGTCCACACGACCCTCCGAAGAGTAACCCACCCAGACCAATTTCCCTCTGACTAATGCATCTAACACTAGGGATAATTTAGCATGGCCAATTCACCTGACCTGCAAATCTTTGGATTGTGGGAGGAAACCGGAGCGCCCAGAGTTAACCCACACAGACACAGGGAGAATGTGCAATCTTCACACAGACAGTAGGGTGGATAGTCAGAGGCTTTTTCCAAGGTTGGAAAGGTCAGCTACGAGAGGCCACAGGTTCAAAGTCAGAGGGGGAAAGTTCAGGTGAGAATTGTAGAAAATAGTTATCATTATAATGTTTAAGGCATAAATGGGAGGTGAATAAGTAATGGGTCTAAATAAGGAATTGCAATCGGTACAAGCCGAAGGGCCTGTTCCTTTGCTGTATTGTATCACAGCAAGGCCTTTAGAACATTCCTATAAAATCAGGCAGATTCTGACATGGTTTTGTGAAAGGGAAACGGTGGTTGAGAAATTTATTAGCACTCTTTGTGAATATAACATGCAGGGAGAATAAAGGACAATCAGTCAATGCGATACATTTGATTTCCAAATAACATTTAATGAAGTGTCACATAGGATAACAATTTATAGTGTTGGAGTGATATCTTAGATGACTGGTTAACTATCAAGAAACAGAGCAGGACAAATGGGTAATTTCCAATTTTGTAAAATTTAATTAGTATTATGCCACAAGGATCAAAATTGGGTCCTCAATTATTCACAATCAGTATGAATGCCTTATATTAAAAAGGACAGATGGTACTGTTGTCAATTTTGCTGATGATACACAAAAGTTTGGCAAAGGAAGTTCTGAGAAGGGTGTAGACTAAGTGAGTCGGCAAAAATTTGATCCATTGAGAATAATTTGAGAGAATGTGGGGTTATCCACTTTGACAAGAGGAGGAGAAAAGAATATTATTTCCATACAGAGACAGACTACAGAATGCTGCAATACAGAAGAATCTGTGTATCCTTGTCCATGTATCACAATAAATCAACATTCAGGTAGAGCAAAGTAATTTTGAAGGCAAATAGAATGTTGGCCATTAATATTGCAATGAATGTTGAAAATCTTACAACAATCGTACAGAGCATTGCTGAAACTACATCTGGAGTACTGTGTCCAATTTTGGTCTCCTTCCTAAGGAGGAATATACATGTATTGGAAAGAGTTTTGAGAAGGATTAGTAGGTGGATTCCTGGAAGAAATAGACTCTGTTGGGAGGTAATAGTTGTGCACATTGGGTCTATCTTCATTTGTGGCGAGGAGAATGAGTGGTGATCCTATTGAAACATACAAGATTCTGAGCGAAATTGATGTGATAGACACTGTGCTAACATCTCCTGGTGGGGGAATCAAGAACTAGTGGACACAGTTTAAAAATATAGGTTTTGCTGAGATAAGACCTTTTTTTGTCTCAGGAGACTGTTGGCTTTTGGAATTCTCTTGCACAGAAAGCACTGGAGGCTGAGCCAATGAATACATGCAAGGTTAGTTAGACAGATTTTTGATCAATGAAGGAGGCAAAAGTTATGGACGTCAGCAAGAAATTGGAGATAAACCCAAGAATGTATTAAGTGAAAAACCAGACTCAATGGGCCAAATGGTGTACTCCTGCTGCTGTTTATGTTCACTGTCAGGCTAGCCCATTCCAACTAGTGCAAATAAAATTCCATCAAGTGTAATTGCAAGAACAATACGCTGCCATCTTCAGTTGCCAGCTCATTTAAAAACTGTATACATTCAAATGGATGTTTCAAGAAATCATGTGAATCAATTTATAAAGGAATGAGCTGCATTAAGCCAGACCCCATGTACAAGTACTTCTGATTACTGATAATTCTGAAAATAGCTTAAGGACATGGAAGAGGAAGCCCATCTCTTTCAGGTTTTATTTCCATTAGTCAATCAGATGGTACAGTCAAGCTGGCAACATAGCTATGCCAGGAAGTAATTTGACTTAATGATTGACTGTAGGAAACATTCAAGTGCTCAGTTAGTATACGTGGTCAAATAAGCAATAACATATAAAGAGCACAGATTTTCTGGATTTCAACTCACTAAAACTGCTTTGCACAACAAGAACTGCCAATAACATAATAAGAGCTACTTCTACAAACGTAACACTGTATTCTTTTAATTAGTTTAGAACATGAGGTGACAATTTCTGTTTCACACTAATCTATTTGCTACATGCATCCAAAAGAACTGTAAGTTTGCAAATCTGACTTTTTTCTGATAGTTTGCTCAGATCTTGCAATAAATTTTCAAAGAATGATAGAGATGCAATTTTCAAGATACAATTTGGGTAGAAAGAATGATCTATTTTACTCAAGTATATATCCTTCTCAGTTTATCTAAACAAAAAACAGTATAAGCAGTGAACAAATTGAAAAATGCATCACTTAAATGAATTTTGTGCACCCTGCTTTTGATTCGTTAAATGCTACAAATAGTTGCATAATCAACAGAGAATGTGGGAGGCCATTCTGCCCTTCAAGCCTCATCCAATATTCACTGAAATTCCGGCTCATCTTCAGCCGCAAATCCAGTTTCTCCAGTCTTTCTGATTAATATTGGCAAAGATATGGCAGAGTAAGATGTTTCAGCCAGAGCTCCTCTGCTCACGAGTTCCTTTTCCTTTCTTTTAGTTCCCTCCTCTTTGCAGTATTTTTTTCTCTTCCAACCCCCAACCTTTAACTACTCCTATCTGGAGAATGGACTGAAGATAGACAAATTACGACAGGAGCTGGGTGGGAGCTGAGTATGCGGGCAGACTCCCGCAGTGACAGTGGAATGAGCACGGGCTGGAACAGAGTCCCAGAGTGACAGCAGCTGAACGAGCACTGGTTGAGTCGCCGAGTGGTAGTGGACCGGGTGAAGGCTGGAGTGGCAGCGGAGCAGGTGCAGGCTGGAGTGGTAGCGGAGCGGGTGAAGGCTGGAGTGGTAGCGGACCGGGTGCAGGCTGGAGTGGTAACGGACCGGGTGAAGGCTGGAGTGGTAGCGGACCGGGTGAAGGCTGGAGTAGTAGCGGACCGGGTGAAGGCTGGGGCCAGTGCATGGAGGTGTGATGCTTTGTGTTCTAGGGCCAGCAGGCATGGACTCGTGGAAAAGGTCGAGAACCTCTGAAACTTAAATATCTTATCGTCACTTTCGTTATCATTCTCGACTTTTTAAATTCTATTCCCACGCTTACCTCTATTTCTTTTTACTCTGTAACCATACTTGAAGTGTCTGAGCCTAGGTACTCAGTATCTAAGATGGTGCCGAGAGATGACATTACAAACTTTTCACTGCACTCATTGAGTGCACATGACAATAAAGGCTATTCACATTCAATCATTCCCCTATCAACCAAAAATCTAGCAGCCTTTGTCTTGAGCTTGTATTCAGCAATCGAATATCCACAGCTCTCTGGGAATAGAGAATGCCAAAGATCACAACCTTTTTTTATCTAAATCTCAAATGACAACTCATTATGTTGTATCTGTGTCCCCTGGTTCAAGTCTCACCAGCCAGGGGTTGCATTTTCAGCATCTTCCATTATCAAGTCTCTAAGAACTTTATGCTTCAATGTGTAACAGCATGCCAAAAAAATTCTTAAACACAAAGGCACCACAGCAATTCCAAACTAAAGGCCAGCCTAGTAGTGTCCATATCTCTGAGCCAGAAGACTCAGGTTCAATTCCCACCTGCTCCAAAATTATGTCATAATATCACTGCACAGGTTGATTAAAAACACCTAAGTTCTGTTACTGGATCTATTGCACTTAGGCTGGAGATGGGGAGCATGTAGCAATACGATTGTTTTGTTAATCTTTTCTGATGACCTGAATTCCCCAAAAAGTGCCTGAGGCAGCAATATCAGATTCCTTGTTTGCACAATGCCAGGCCACATTATCAGAGGTACTTAAATCATTGATCTGCAACTTTGCAGGGACAGGAAGGCAGACGACCCTTGGGTTTCATTCTCCAGTGTTGCAGAACACCGACAGATTGGGTAGAATTTCAGAGCCACGGTATTTAGGAATGGAAGTGGATGGAGTTCAAAAATGTCTAATTCCCGAAAGTCACCTTGGTGTCGTCCATTTTTTGCAGGGGGCGGGGGGGACGGTCAGCATCAACAAGGCATGACATGGATTTGGATAACCAAGTAAATTAATTACGAATCTTGTTCAGGTTGACTGCATTTCTCAGCTAGCCTCCAAAGAAGTTGAAAAGAGGACACTTCCACATTGAAGTCCCCTCTCAGTAAGCCCTCAACTGAACTAGGAATCTTTTACTCCATACCAATTAAGGTAAGCATCTCAATAAACCTTGAGGCAGGGAGAAGTTAGGGATTTGGAAACAGACCTCTGCTTTGCTTACCTCTCTCATTGGCTAAGTTCAGCCCACTGTCTGTAACAGATGAACCCTGGTTCATTTTATCTCATGGGCTGGTTTTGTTTGACTTTAGACAGAGAAATTTTCTGTAATCTTTAGTAATTTCATGTTGACTCTTACTCTGAGTCGTGTCTACATGTCTTTAGAGGTGGGAATTAGAAAAATACTCAGTTGTTGATTCTCCAGTGATCATGCTGAACAGGGCAGCTTCATGGACAAGCTGATGTCAATTTCATATGTTCATAAAACGATTAAGTTTTTTTAGAAAAAAGCTTGTTCCCTACTACAAATAAATTATTATTTCTAATATGCAATCTTCAATGAATCCTCTTCAATAATAGGAAACAAAAAACTTTTTGCAAACCATTACGGCAAAACTTAAAATACTGAAACATTAATTTGTGTGCATTATGAAACCTTTGGAGGTAGCCAACATAATCCCACTATTTAAAAAAGGTAAAATGAAAACAGTTAATTACAGACCGATTAGCCTAACAATGGTAGTGAGGAAAATGCTCGAGTCCATGATGAAAAGTTTAGTAGCAGAGCACTTGGAAGACAATGACAGGATCAGCAAGAGTCAGAGTAAGAGTCAACATGGAATTACATAAAGGAAATCGTGCTTGACAAAAACGAACTTTTTGAGAATGTAACTTGTCGAGTTGATTAGAGGGAGCCAATGAATGTGGTTTACTGGGACTTCCAGAAGGTTTTTTGACAGGGATCCATATAAGAGATTAGCATGCAAAATTAAAGCACATGGGATTGGGAATAGCATATTTTCCTCAATAGAGAATTAATTGGCAGACAGGAAACAAAGGCTAGGAACAATTTTCCCAGCGGCAACCAATAACCATTAAAGTATTGCAAGAATCAGTGCTTGGACCCCAGCCATTCACAGTATGTATCAATGGTTTAGATTAGGGAACTAAATGTAATATTTCCAAGTTTGCAGAGGACACAAATTTGGGTAGGAGGGTGAACTATGTGGAGGATGCAGAGATGCTTCAGTATGATTTGGACAAGTTGACTGAGTGGGCAAAGCAATAGCAGAAAAAGAAATATGCAGACAGATGTGATGTTATCCACTTTGCTAGCAAAAACAAAGGCAGCAGTTTATCATCTGAATGTGATATATTTGAAAGTGGGCAACTGCAATGAGACCTGATGTCCTTGTACATCAGTCACTGAAGGTAAGTCTGCAGGTGCAGTAGGCCATGAAGAAGCAAATGGTATGTTAGCCTCATAGTGAGAGGATTTAAGTAAAGAAACAGGGGTGTCTTGTTACAATTGTACAAGCTTTGCTAAGATGACACTTGGAATATTACATGCACTTTTGATCTCCTTATCTGAATAAGGAAATTCTGATCATGGAGGGAATGCAACAGGGGTATATCAGCCTGATTTCTGGAATGGCATGACTGACATAGGAAGAGAGTTTAGATCAATTAAGGCTATATTCATGACAGTTTAGAAGAATGAGGGGGAAATCTCATGGAAACCTGTAAAGTTCTAACAGAATAAATGCAAGATGGATATTCCCAAATGATCAGGAGTCCAGGACCAGAGATCACAGTCTAAGCCATTTAGGACTAAGATGAGCAGAAATTTCTTCACCTAGAGGATGCTGAGCCTGGAGGCTTTCAAAAAGGAATTATATGTAGTTCTTTGGGTTAAAGGTATCAAAGGGCATGGGGAGAAAGTGGAAACAGGGTACTGTATTAGATGATTAGCCATGAACATACTGAATGGCACAGCAGGCTCAGTGGGCCAAATGGCTCACTTCTGCTGGCCTTTGTCACAACATATACTAAACCCACAGTAACTTCTTTTATACTCTCAGTCCCTGACATTTACTCATTCCTGCATCTTTATCGTGCACAAGTTAACACTCATAAAATCAAGACTGACCCACCAGTGAGGTCCACTTCCCAGAATGGATTAAAAAAAACCTTCATTGCTGCAAAGCTCTAAACAAAATAACCTTCTACCTACTTCAGTGTTGCCTTAATGTGCAATCAATTGAAGCTGAAGAGAAGCAATGCTCAGCCACTGCTTTACTGATTTGCCTCATCTTTCTTCTTGTTCTTTTTAACTTCAGGATGTCCTGGACTTGAGTTCTTGATCCTTTGCATAGTTTCTCAGTAAGAAAATAAGGAAAAATAAACTGCAGGATGGTTATGATATTTTACTGCTTTTGTTTTCAAACTTAAATCTCAAGATAAAGTGAATACAGACACAATCACATCTCACAGACAGATTTATGATAAAACTGGTTAAACATCAGCAATTTCATGTATGCCAAGCTTACCAGGATTTGCTTGGTTTGACAGTTCTGCTTGTAAGAAAAGCAATCTCAAGCCTAATAAAGGGAACCATGACCAGCTACATAGACAGACAGCAATAAGGTAGCTCAGCAAAACGATTCCAAAATAAAACAAAAGCAGCTGTTGGAAAGTCGCAGTTTTCGTTAACAGCCGCCATATAAATTTACAATATGAGGCTTCATTTAAATTGGGCATACCCTATTCATCTTTAAAATGTAAAAAATGAATATAACCTATGGTAATAAAATGCAAAAAAAAAGGTACTACACAGTTTTAAAACTTCCTTTACGTTCTTTAGCACTGGTAGTTTTTTAAAGCAAGTGCTAAAACAAAGAAAAAATAGCAAGGGAAGATCCCCCAGTTTTCTGAAAACCACTTCTCAGATAATCATAGATTATGTATACACACAAATGTATATTAAACTTGTGTACACACAGGCAACTTATTCATATTGGAAACAGCTACTCTAATTACTAATTCATTGTTTAAAAGGATGTAATAACTGAAGATTCAGAAATTAGGGTAAAAGTAGGTAGAGATAAACTTGGGTTTTTAAAATGGAAATCATGTTTGACAAACTTGCTGAAGATTTTTGAGGAATTACTTGTAGGATAGATAAAGGGAACCAATGGAAGTGGTGAATTTGGATTTTTTTAAGGCTTTGATAAGGTCCCACATGACAGGTTAGCAAAAAACATTACAACACAGAGGATTGTGATAATAAAACAGAATAGACTGATAACTGACAGACAGAAAACAGAATAGCAGGCTATTATTAGTGGGGCACCATAAGGATCAAAACTCGAAATGATTTGGACATGGGACTAATTGCAATATTTCAAAAATAGCTGATAACAAAACTAGGTGAGAACTTGGAGGAAGATGCAAGGAAGCTTTCAGCATACGTGCCAATATCTCAATAAAACCATGAACAAGGATGGTGGTTTCCAGTGTTATGAAGATGGAAGGGATACAGTACCTTTAAGAGAGTTGAAAGCTAGCAAAGACTTAGAGAAGTACACAGAGTACTGGAAAATTTAAAATATAATATTTGTTCGAACAGCTAATTTAGCTGGTGGCCTGGAGACAAAATAACAAATTTGAATTCGGCCAAGCAGTTTCAATTATGTCCCAAAATACCAACCTCTAATCAAGTTTGAATTTGGTATTTTGACAACATTAACACCAATGAAACGATCCAATGCTTTGGGGTATAAAACAGAAAATTAATTGAATAGTTGGGGAAGAACTGCCAAAAGACCAACAAATGTAGACTGCTACTGAGAATTCTCTGAGAGGTACCTGTCTAGAGAAGGAGTTTGCACAGAGAAAAAAATCATCGACACTGACCTGGAGAGCAAATCTACAGAGGAACATGCAAAGAGAAGATTCAACAGCTGCTGGTTTTGAAATTTGAATTTTTCAGTAAATCTTAATCGGGGGTTTTATTGGACTAGTATTATAGAAGGGAAAGTAAAAGACAGATTAAAGAAAGGAGTTGTAAATAATTGTTAGCTAATATTCTGTTCGACTTGAATAATAAAGTTCTTACATTTTTTGTACTTGAAATGGTGACTTTTGGGATAGTTCTTGGCCTCTCGAATTTTCACAGATTACCACATGGGATAAATGTTTTTCTGTGTTGCTGGTTTAAATTAGCAGGGCAGTTTAACCCAGTTCATAACACCAGCACTAATAAATCTTTATGTTTTTGAATGTAGCCTCCAGAACCCATCATCCCAAAAGTTGAAAACGAACAAGAGCACAGCCTTAGGCACAGTCCCTCACATCACAAGTCAGAGGATGAACTGTCAGGAACTTTGTAAGATGCAACCTCAAAGTCTTCCTCGGGTTGCTCACTAGCACAGAGACATTCACCTCCATGGCTAATCTATCCAGAAAAGACGAGGGAATACATTGTGATGAGCACAGCATTAACACTGGTTCACAGCTGTAGACAAAAATGGCCAATGTCTTGTAGGACTGTCGAAGAATAGGCCTTTGCAGGGGAAAGACAGATGATGAGCTTCTGAAATGGGCCATTAGTGAGCAGCTGTATTCAGAGGCAAACAAAAGGACATCCAACAGAAACTTCAGAGATCATACATGGACTGCAGCAAAGGACAGAGGAGTTTACCATGGTTTCATCTAATGATCTGGCTCCTACATGCAAGCACCTGACTGCCTCCATAGATCACCAGTTTACAGCTGTTGTAGAGAGCCAGGTCCAGCAGAACAGTAAGTCTCTGTTCGGTATGTATTCAGACTTGCACTCCATCATTTGAACCATGAATGCTTTCGTTTATTAGCTCAAGTGGGAGAGGGCTGAGAAACCTTAACCTACTTCCAGGCGTCCCATCCCCTCAAGCAGTGAGACAGATACTTGTAGGAGCTCAAGAGACAGGGACAAAGAGAGTACATCACCATAATCTACGACACCATTTTCCCTCAGTCAGAGTTCCAAACACATCCATCAGGTCAAGCAGAGAAGGTTGCATCTGCAACTATCTCCACCATACCAGAACCTTCTCGGCCCCGACCAATAAATAATGGCCATTACGTTCATCTGAGGCAAAGTGGCAAAGGAGTCAGCAGGCTCCCTCAAGCTCAGCTACAGCTACCTTAAGTAGTACCAAAGCATAGTAGGGGTAGAAAAAGATTAAATAACATGGCAAGTACAGGAGTGTAGCCCTTCTGTACAATACTACGCTTGAAACAAACACATCACTTGGTAATAAATTTGAATGGTTTATTGCAATTGTTTTTAAATCTTCTGAATATTTAAGTTTTTCTTGTAAAATACCAAGACAGATGATGATTATGCTAAAAGTTCACATG
The DNA here is from genome assembly GCF_037043375.1 of Chiloscyllium plagiosum. Classification (NCBI taxonomy): domain Eukaryota; kingdom Metazoa; phylum Chordata; class Chondrichthyes; order Orectolobiformes; family Hemiscylliidae; genus Chiloscyllium; species Chiloscyllium plagiosum. Next base: position 22,286,244 of record NW_028270158.1, on the reverse strand, counting down.
CCCATTATGTATAGAAGTGCCAAGAATTTAATTCAACCCCTCAGTCTGACAATTATAAATAGATGCATCTTGTAAAGGAAGGTTTTAGGCAGATGAGCATGGCCCCCTGCAGAGTTCCATACAGATGGTCTGACCAGAAAACCAAGCAGGAGATTATTGGTGCGACAAATGGTTAATACTTCTAAGTGTTAAAGTCTTTTGGCCTCAAATCTACCACTATTACACTCTCATGGATCTGTCTGCTTTGCCTCATTACTGCCCTGGCTTCTTCAGCATCCTTAGCTCTCTCAACGTATCCATCGGACTCCCATTCTTCCTCAGCCAAGGAGATACTTGGCTGGTCCAACTCCCCCACATTCTCATTCTTAGTCCAACAGTGAACTAGGTTGTACAGGCCGCAGCAACAATCACTACTTTAGAGAGCCTGTGTGGAAATACTGGAGTGCTCCTTCTGAGTGATCCAAGCAATGGAAATGAATTTGCAGAAGACTAATTGTCTGTTCAGTTATCTCATCGTGGAAGCATGTTCTGCACTGTACATGTCCTGCATCAGCCTCAGTTTTCACACCAGGATCATTAGCCATGCTTTTAAGGTTACTCCTAGTCATCCACAAGACGGTCCTGGAGAGAATGTGTGAAAGGCGAACATTCAAGGAACCTGGAAGTAACACTGAGTGTAAATGTAACAACTGCCTGCAGTAGGAACAATAATTGTGGACTGACACCCTTACCATATCAGGGCTAATCAGGCAATAATGTGCCTGGGATCACCCAACCAAACTTCCACTGCAAAGCAGGCTCCCTCCAACCCCAATTGTGTAACCCAGAGGGAAAGAAAGATTCTGCTGACATCATTGTCCCTTGAAGTCAAACATCCGCATTCTTTCCCTGGTCTCTATTTCCAAACATGATAGTGTAAATGAAGTGGTCAGCAACGTCGGAGGCAGCGAGTGGAGAGTAGGTTCCTTTGGGGTTTAGAGGGCCACAGGTCTGTGTCCTGTACAAGGTATGGGTCCGTGTACAATGCTTTTATCCTCTTAAAGGACCTCACATTTGTGAGTCTTACAGACTCCTTCTTCAAAGGTTGGGATACAATCCACCCACTTCAGATGTTGCTGTAGCCATTTCCTTCCTGACTGTGTACTTTTGATTTCCATCAACTTGGAAACAGCAGTGACTGCTCTCTGGCCTCCAACTTAACATGTTGGTGAGGACCCTGAGCATCCATATCTCCTTCCCATGAATCCCATAGATTAGATTAGACTCTCTAGTGTGGAAATAGGCCCTTCAGCCCAGCAAGTCCACACTGCCCCTCCGAAGAGTATCCCACCCAGACCCCTTCCCTTACCATATGTTTACCCTTGACTAACACACCTATCACCTGACCTGCACATCTTTGGATGGTGGGAGGAAACTGGAGCACCCGGAGGAAACCCACACAGACACAGGAAGAACATGTAAACTCTACACAGACCGAGGGAGGAATTGAACCCGGTCCATGGCACTATGAGGCAGCAGTGCTAACCACTGAGCCACCGTGCTGCTTCACACTTGCCAACACTCCAGCCAACTCTACATGAGCCTGCACCTGCCTATCATACCATTCTTGCCTTTGGCATACAAGGTGACCATGCCATGTGTGGACATACATTCTTTCCCCACCTTGAAGCCAAAGTGCTGCTGAATGTGGACAAACCCAGTCATTGTGCATAACACAATTACCATCCATGCTTTACCATAGCCCCATTACAAAAACAGTTGCCCCTGCTCCCACACAATTTCAACACCCCATTATCCCCTAGCCTGCAGTCTGTTATTAGATTAAATTAGAGTAGATTAGATTACTTACAGTGTGGAAACAGGCCCTTCGGCCCAACAGGTCCACACTGCCCTGCCGAAGCGCAACCCACCCAGACCCCTACATTTACCCCTTACCTAACACTACGGGCAATTTAGCATGGCCAATTCACCTGACCTGCACATCTTTGGACTGTGGGAGGAAACCGGAGCACCCAGAGAAACCCACGCAGACACGGGGAGAACGTGCAAACTCCACACAGTCAGTCGCCTGAGGTGGGAATTGAACCCGGGTCTCTGGCGCTGTGAGGCAGCAGTGCTAACCACTGTGCCACCGTGCCGCCCACCGTTATGGACCAGACCGGACCCTCAAAACATTCTTAAGCAAGTAGCCCAGACCGTAACATTGCTATTTGTTTAGATAAGTGTACAGTGGATATTCCCAAAGTGAATTAGCTGATTCAACTGCCAAGTTTTAAACAGAATTTATTTACAAAATTATGGAATGACACACAAAAAACAGAAAATAGAACACCAGATAACTTATCCTATCTGAAAACCTGACAGGCTATCCCGTTATAATGACGCTGTTCCGAAAATACTTGCAACAATCCTCATAAACAGACCCCTTAGCACAAAGAGTAAAAATGACACAAAAACTTATAGGTTACAAAGTCAGAAGGAGGGAGAGAACCAGCAGCGTTTCTTCACACACACTGCTGCTGAACTGAATCAAAAACTCTAATCTGAATGAAGGCTATCTACACAACTAGCTGGCCACTCCCCTTTGATTTTAGCATTTTTTAACAAAAGTTATATGACAGGCTCAGGCCAGAGGCATTATCTGTTAGAGGTAAACAAAACAGGCCCCAATAAACCTTTCAAACCCAGCCTAGTTTGAGCCTGACCAATTACACCCCTGTGGGAAAACAAAATCAAGGGCATAGTAACTTTGTAAAAGACCAACATTGTGACAAGTCTCCAATCTCAATGAACAGGTCCCTGACTCTGTCAGAGCAGTGGACAATCCGCCCAATCCTTTTCCCTTTAGTTTCTCTGCACAGACATAACTGTCTGATCGTGACACTCCCTTGAGCAACAAAGCCAGTCAAGAACAGACCACACTTGGTAAGATAGGATTCTACATATTAATGAAGTGAGCTATGGCATGTATAAGGCATTTAATGAGCAATAATCCACCATAAGTGGCAACGCATTGGTGCCTTGAAAGATGCGTAAAAGATGGAGTTAGAAGCTTCAAACATGAGGATAGACTTCACCAGATTTACCACACGATTCTTCTACAAATCTCAACTGAGTCCACATCACTCAGGCTCCAATAAAATTCCACCAATGTATGCACCATCCTAGCGTGTGGGACAGGTTTGATAAATCAAACCTGGTCTTTTTTCTGGTTATCAATTTTGTACGCTGGTTTGAAACTACACCGTTATAGTGGCAGAAACTGTACGATTGAGCATATTACTTGCCCAGAAAAGTGAGAGAACAACACAAAATAAAAATGGATCTGGAGAGGAAAGGGATATACATTTATGTTCAACTTGGTTTGCTGAGCTTTGATTAGGATACAATTCTTATTTACTCAGCAAGTCGCAAAATTGGCATCAGTAAAATGTCCTTTTGAGAAAAACAATCAAATGTAGAATACAGAACTTTATCACCTTCAACATAGGGAAATTCTTTTGAAAAGAAACCTTGCACATTTTGTACATTCTGCAATTTGTTTTAGAACTCTGAAAGCAAGATGTGAAAACGGAATGTTCTTGCCTTCCACTGACCACAAATGACACCACTGACACACCATGAGACCACAGCCTCTTTTGACTTTGAACAGCTGTGTTTTCCCACTTTCTTCGGTCACACCAGTTTATCAACATCTGTTGCTACTTTTCAATGTTGCAATAAATGATGAAAATCTCAGCATATATATGTGGCAGGCTTAACATAAATATATTTCTCGCTGAGTTAAATATCCTAGGTTCTTAAAAAATCAATAGCCCAGTTAGTAAAACTTGTACCTAAAATTGGGCTAACAGAAGACTCAAGCTTCTTTAATCTTCCATTCAGTGCATTATTATTTATGACCTTTCACTCTGATTTGTTACAAGGAGGGAAATAAGATGCCAAAAATAGATTAGCAAATAGCATTAGACTGCATCAGATAAATGTATTACAACTGTACAGATCTTCTGTAGTATTTACTTATGACTAACTTTACCTTCTGGCACAATGTTGATAGAAATACCAAGAAGTGGACAAGTAGGGGAGCTCACTGGGGAAGGAATTGGGTAAAGAAAATTGATTAATGAAATGCACATGTAGTGCATTTAAAAGAACTGCTGCAGTTTAGTATTCAGCAAATTGTACACCCTTTGTAGTGGCAACAAAAGTATAGATCCCATTATTTGTGAATTCATGGTCTTGGAGTAGGGGCAGGAAGAAACAATAAAGCCAAAAACACAGGTTTCCCTAACAAATATTTACTGCAAGGTTGTTTCGTCAGGTTTTCCACTTTACAACTAATGCAACTGACAGCTTAACCGCCTCGAAAGTGGGAAGCTTGCAGTGGAACATCACTGAGAATGAGCAGGTGGGAAGGTAGCAAAAGATTGTGCTCAGTGCAGCAGGTTCAAGTGGATGGTAGTTAGAGACATTGTGAGTTAGGGAAGGGGTGAGACCAACAGGCTGTTAAGCTTATTGGGGAGAAAGTGAGGTCTGCAGATGCTGGAGATCAGAGATGGAAATGTGTTGCTGGAAAAGCGCAGCAGGTCAGGCAGCATCTAGGGAACAGGAGAATCGACGTTTCGGGCATTAGCCCTTCTTCAGGAAGAAGGGCTAATGCCCGAAACGTCGATTCTCCTGTTCCCTAGATGCTGCCTGACCTGCTGCGCTTTTCCAGCAACACATTTCCATCTGTTAAGCTTATTGGGCCAATGTATGAGGTGGAAAGGGAAATAATAACTGTGAAGAGTGTTACAATTAAAATGAGGTGCAATACAAAACAATGCTATATTTGGCGTTTGTTTAACATTAATAAAATTGCTTGACTTTTGTGATTCAACATGTGACATCATTCCAACACCATCATTATATGTTTGGACACATTCCTCTACGGGCCACTTTTGCAAACTGTTGGCAGGGAGGCTCACCCATTTATTGTGAAAACAGTGATGCTGCCCAAGAATTCTCCATACTTGGACAGAAAGTCATCAAATCACATCCCCTCCCCCACCCCCCTCAAATGTACGCCGAGGGGAAAACCATTCCCAATGTTTCATTTTACATACATGCACACTCAGCTTGATCTGTGTAATAGGCTCTCACAGAATCACAGAAACTAGGAGCAAAAAGAGGCCAGTCAGTGCTTCGAATCTGTTCAATTCAACATGATCATAACTGATGTTCTATACTATTTTCCTGTTTTTCCCCATATCCTTTGATGTTTTTAAAATCCAAAAAAAAAAATTCTTTCTTGAACTTAGTCAGTGATATTTCCTCCACAGCCTTCTGTGGTCGACAATTCCACAGACATACTATCCTTTGCATAAAGAAATATTTTCCCATCTAAGTCCTGAATAGGCCACTGCGTATCCTAAGACTATGGCCCTGAACGCAGATTCACCAACCACAGAAAACATCTCTCTGAATCTAGCCTGTCCACCCTAGTTATACATTTCAATTTAATCCATACTTATTTTTCTAAACTCTAGTGATTACAGACTCAGTTGAACCAATGTCTCCTCATAGGCAGACCTGCCATTCCTGGTATCAGCCCTAGAGAATCTCTGCTGCACTCCCACCATGGCAAGTGTATCCTTTCTTATTTAAGGAGACCAAAGCTGCATGCAATATTCCAAGTGTGCTCTTACCAACACAGTGTATAACTGCAGTAAGATATCCCTCCTTCTAAACTCAAGTCCTCTTGCACTGAAGACAACAGTCTGAGTGTGTTACGTTGAAAATCTAAAGGTCCCTTCATGGATAAATTCCACTTGAAAAGGTCTCATGGTGCAGTGATAGCGTCCCATCTCTCTGGAGGTGTGTTACAGCATTTCTCAACAAACTGATTGAAAATATCTCTATCTGGCTGTAACTTCCACCGTGTCTGACCAAGATTAGAAATGCTTTATGCAGTCCCCTACTCTCAGCTGGAATGACTGTTGTTGATAGCGTTGAATGTTTGCTCTTTGACTAGCTCTCCAGTGCTCAACTCTCGCAATGGTTTGATTGTCCTGTCCATTGAAATTTGATTTCTGCCATTTCATCTTTATTTCATCACCCATCTCAGTTATTGCTTTTGACTTCGTAGCATTTCTGCTGCTGGAAGAGTATTTTGTTGGACACGTGCTGTAAGTCTTTGTACTAGACTATTTTCCACGATTTCAGTATTTCTCCAGTCAGGGATCACTTTTTATACATCTGTGCTGGATTTGCTCAAGTTCTTTCTGATTCCTTGGTGATTTTCGCAACCACCTTAGCCTTTCTATTTGACAGGGAATAGAATGGAGATGATGTATGATGTTAATAGGATAGTGAAGAAGGTGTTTGGTATGCTTTCCTTTATTGGTCAGAGTATTGAGTACAGGAGTTGGGAGGTCATGTTGCGGCTGTACAGGACATTGGTTAGGCCACTGTTGGAATATTGCATGCAATTCTGGTCTCCTTCTTATCAGAAAGATGTTGTGAAACTTGAAAGGGTTCAGAAAAGATTTACAAGGATGTTGCCAGGGTTGGAGGATCGGAACTACATAGAGAGGCTGAACAGGCTGGGGCTGTTTTCCCTGGAGCATCGGAGGCTGAGGGGTGACCTTATAGAGGTTTACAAAATTATGAGGGGCATGGATAGGATAAATAGACAAAGTCTTTTCCCTAGGGTCGGGGAGTCCAGAACTAGATGGCATAGGTTTAGGGTGAGAGGGGAAAGATATAAAAGAGACCTAAGGGGCAACTTTTTCACGCAGAGGGTGGTACGGAATGAGCTGCCAGAGGATGTGGTGGAGGATGGTACAATTGCAAGATTTAAGAGACAATTGGATGGGTATATGAATAAGAAGGGTTTGGAGGGATATGGGCCGGGTGCTGGCAGGTGGGACTAGTTTGGGTTGGGATATGTGGTCGGCATGGATGGGTTGGACCGAAGGGTCTGTTTCCATACTGTACATCTCTATGACTCTAAGCCACTGTCACTCATTGTAGAATACTTAAGAGCACACTTCAAACAATCTCACCAGCAAATGTCGAAGTCAACTGGTCCACCTAGCAGTATTTAGAATAGGAGTCTACTGTGACAAGGTAATCAGTTCCTGCTAGAGTAAAGAGTTCTACTCCCAGCTTCCTCTGTGGTCTGTCTGAAATATCATGTGCCATCAGCTTGCTTACTTCACTACTCTTTACAAATCCAACCACAACCACCTGATGAAGAAGCAGCACTTCGAAAGCTATTGCCTCCAAATAAACCTGTTGGACTATAACCTGACGAAGTGAGATTTTTAACCTTGTCCACCGACACCTCCAAATCTCTACAAATCCTGTACTGGCTGACGTATTTCTTGATTTCGTTGCTCACATTTGGCCAGTAGTGCAAATCATTTTCTCTCCTCATAGTTGATTCAATTCCTCAGTGCCTTGCTTGGATGAGTTTTAGCATCTGCCCTCTCTTGGGAATAATGACTATATTTCCTCTGTATAATATGCCATCTCTGGCTATCAGTTCCATCCCTGAATGCATCATACATTCTTATAGCAATGGTTCTGTCCTTGTTGCTCTGGAGCCATCTTCTCATCTTTCTTTTTTTTACAGCACTGTGAAAGTTGCATCTTGTCAGTTTTCATCTGAGCAAGGCGTCTGTCTGGTCTGCAGGATTGATGATTTCCAGAACATGTACACTTGCATTCATCCAGATAATGTTTCTCAAATCAGAGAAGACACTTTAAGGAAGATAGTAGCAGCTTGAGGAAAACGCTTTAAGTGGTTTGTGGTCAGATCAACTGTTACATCATGTTTTCCAAGTGGTATTGATGAAAACGCTCACAGGAAAAAATAATGGCCAGGCAGTCTTCCTTGATCTGAGTGTCCTGCTTGGTAATGCCCTGGTGTGAATGCAACCAGTTCTCCTTCCTGCATTACGGTTGTTCCTTGGCCTGGCTAATTAGCATTGCACTGTTGGGTGAGTTTGTAATTTTCTCATAGTACTTCAACACTAGCATTGTCTTAATTAGTTGCTGTTCAGTATCCCAATAACACAGCATGTGCTTGGCAGTGAATTGGTGCATTGGTTAACACTCCGATGACAATTTGGGAAAGAATTGAATTAAATAGTTGACAAATCCAACAAGTTATTGCACTACTTTTACACATTGCTCACTACCCCCCCCCCCCTTTCACACTGTCAGGGCATGCATAATATGCTTGACTTTCTGTATCTTTAATTGCAATTTCTTTTGGTCAACTTCAGAGTCATCTGGCGAACCATCTAGCAGTCACAACAGATTGTGATCACTGTCAGCAATGGCTTCTTCCACTGTGTCTCTGCATCCATAAACTAGCAGATCGCCTACTGTGGCTTCCATTCCCAGAATATTACCAAGTTACTCATATTGTCTGCATGTAAACTCCTCAACAGCCGTGGAATTGCCAAATGGCAGGTGCAACCAATTGCATCTCCCAAAGGGAATCCAGAATGCAGTTAGAAAGCTGTTACTTCCATCCCGCTTTACTTGCTGATAATCATTCTTTGCAGCTAGGATTGTGAAGACTTTTTACCTTTGTGTCAAAATTCCTTTAATGGTTGACACAGAGTAGGGCAATCTCTTTTTCCAGCTGTGCAGAGATCCTTTGGGTCAGATGAATAGCCCCAGCTTTCCAGGTTGTCTCACTGCTACCATGCTGGCAATCCATTCTTCAGAAGTTGTCAATTTCTTGACTGCTCATCTTTTCCAGCTGCGCTATAATATCTTTTAGGTTGGCCTTAAGAGCAGCTAGAACTTCCATTGGCAAATACTGAATTTGTCTTACATTCACATTTACTTCAATTTAATATTGTACAGGAAGTTATCCTAAACAAGCAAAAACATTGTTGTTTTCAAGGATCTATCCCATGGTCAATGGTTTAATGTGCTACGGCATGTTACAAATCCTTTTGGCACACTGACGTTTCCCATTTTAAACTGTGGACTTGCTCAATTGAGCAGCACTTGCTTGTAATCTGTAGTCTAGTGTAACAGATCGCAGAGTAATCTATCTATCCAGAATGAGTATTGTGGCATGATATAATCTTAGCTTTATTCAACGGCTTAGATTTTGGATCACCATGTTGAGCCACAGCACAGAGGTCTATGAAGGTCATAATGCTGTATGACGCACCACTGTCTATCTGACACTTTTATTGGCTTGATATTCTCCTGCTGCAGTCATCATTCCAACAGTTACAAACTACTTATCACTTACCAAACTGACCGAACTAACCTGCACGGTTTAGAGTGATTTGTCCAAATTGTCAGTTGATATCTCTTCAGTGACCTATACTTGCTTGTTGTGTTTTCTTCTGTGGAAAGTGCTTCAATTTTTTGCAATGAGAGATTACTAGATATACTTGCTTTTCCTTTATGCCATATCCTCCACTTCTTCCCTTCCTTATGTGATGGCCTCTACAATATTTGCATCCTAACCTTGCTCCTTAATCATTCTGTCCTTTCAACCTGCAATAATATCAGCATAATGTAAGGCCAGGTCTGTTCTGTCACAAATATGCTCCACTTGCTGATATACAATATCAGCGCTGTGATCATCCAATATAGTCTGAAGAAATGCCTGAGACAAAACGAATCAGGCATTAAATAAAGGTAACAACTCAATACATAAGAGGGGCAGAACATAGATGGACAAGGGATCATGTGAGGGGATGGATGTGTGTCTGCGTGTGCGTGTGTTGGGGGGAGCAGTCTGTTACCACACTTGACATGTTCACCTCACGTGCTTGGGAATGGGGAAGAAAGGCTCACAGATACAGAATCAAATAGATTGTTAAGAGAGGGGTCTGGGGGGAGGAGTAACTCCTATGGGTTGATATAGAGAGCTAACAGGAAGGGGATATTGATGCTTGATGTCTCAGCCACTCACACAGAGGTGGAGCCTGGAAGTAACTGTCTGAAGAAGGCCACTGGTGTGTGTCCTGAAAACTGCAAGTGCACAATGAAAATAAAAACAGCTGTGACCACACCCATAGTTGGTGAGGCTAATGCATTGCTCTATGAGGGAGGGGGCTTTAAGTTCCAAAGATGTGAAGCCCTCTAATAAGCAATACCATTACACACAGTCCCACAAACTCTACAAAAACACATCTGTGGGCACACACTCCCTGGTGAAACGCCAGCTCAAGGAAAAGCTTTTCATGAATGCACAAAATTTCACTGAAGCTTTACCAGTTTTGCAGGTGTTTATCATGAAAATGTTCGAACTACTTCGCCCAGTGTAGCATAATCAACATTTATCTTAATAAGCATTTTATTCTTTCATTTGCAGGTTTTTGTGAATGCGTTTAGTAACTGACCTCCACGTTTTAAACAAGAACATCAGGTCAGGTTTCACTCTGCGCCCTGACATGATATCTGGCAACAGCATAGTGTTACTGAACCTGTAGGCAGAAGTGGATACTGCAGATGCTGGAGATTAGAGTCAATATTAGAGTGGTGCTGGAAAAGCACAGCAGATCAGGCAGCATCAGAGAAGCAGGAAAATCAACGTTTCGAGCAAAAGCCCTTCATCAAGAAATTTCCAGATGAAGGGCTTTTGCCCGAAACATCGATGTTACTGAATCTGTAATCCAAAATGTCTGTCCAGTGGTTTGACCACCGCCATGGCAAATGAATTTGTTAAAAAGCTTCCTTAATTGCAACCATATAACTATTGTAACTAATGTTGATTGCTGTTAAAAAAAACACGGTTCACTAATGTTCTTTATGGAAGAAAATCTCCTGTCCTTACCTGGTCTGACTTACATGTAACTCCAGGCCCACAGTAATGTGGCTGACTCTTTGTCACCCTGTGGGCAACTAGCAACGGCAATAAATTATGGCTTGGCAGTGATGTCCACTGCCAGTGAATGAATTTAAAAAACTGACATCTCCAGTATTAACATCAGCTGGAATCATAAGTAAAAAAAAATAAATGGAGCTTGTCAGAAAGTTATGACATTAATCATGTAGAATTTTAATGCATATCTCATATTGACTGAAAAAATCAGATGGCCAAATGTAGGCAGAAAGGGGATTCATAGAATGGTTGTGGGATATTTTGATCGAGCTTTTTGAAGAGATAACCAAGAAGATGAGTGAAGGCAGAGTGGCAGACATTGTCTACATGGACTTCAGCAAGACCTCTGACAAGGTTTGGAAGGAGGGTAAAAACGAGGACTGCAGATGCTGGAAACCCGAGTCTGGATTAGAGTGGTGCTGGAAAAGCACAGCAGGTCAGGCAGCATCCAAGGAGCAGGAAAATCCTGCTCCTTGGATGCTGCCTGACCTGCTGTGCTTTTCCAGCATCACTCCAAAGTTTGGAAGGAGGACTGGTTAGTAGGTTGGATCACATGGGATCCAGTGAGAGTTAACTAATTAGATACAAAAGTGGCTTTACAGTAGGAGACAGAGGGTGGTGGCAGAGGGTTATTGTTCAGACTGGAGGCCTGTGACCAGCGATGTGCTATAAGGATCAGTGCTGGGTCCATTGTTGCTCGTCATTTATATAAAGTATTTGGACGAGAATACAGCAGGCACAGTTAGTAAGTTTGCAGATGACAGCAAACGTAGTGGCATAGAGAACATGAAATTATCTAGAAGTACACCAGGATCTTGATCAACTGGGGCAATGGGCCAAGGAATGGCAGATGGTGTTTAATTTCAGGAAATGCAAGGTGTTGCATTTTCACAAGACAAGCCAGGACAGAACTAACAAAGTCAATGGTAGGACCCTGGGAAGTGTTATCACCCCTAGCGACCTAAGGGTGCTAGTGCACAGTTCCTTGAAAGTGATGTCACGGGTAGACAGGGTGGTGATGAAGGTGTTTGGCATGCTTGCCTTCATCAGTCAGAGTAGTGAATGCAGAAGTTGGGGCATCATGTTACAGCTGTGCAAGGCATTGGAAAGGCCACATTTGGACCACTGCGTACAATTCTGGTGGCTCTACTATAGGAAGGATGTTACTAAACTGAAAAGGGTGCAAGGATGTTACTCAGACCGAAGGGTTTGAATTGTAAGGATAGGCTGGGAGTCATAGAGATGTACAGGGTGGAAACAGACCCGTCAGTCCAACTCGCCCAGGCCAATCAGATTTCCTAACCTCATCTAGTTCCATTTGCCAGCACTTGGCCCATATCTCTCTAAACCCTTCCTATTCATATTCCCATCAAGATGTATTTTAAATGTTGTAATTGTACTAGCCTCCATCACTTCCTCTGGTAGCTCATTCCATACACACACATCACCCTCTGCATGAAAACTTGCTCCTTAGGTCCCTTTTAAAGGTTTTCCCTCTCACCCTAAACATAGGTTTAGGGTGAGTTCTGGACTGCCATACCCCAGGGAAAAGACTTTGTCTATTTATCCTATCCATGCCCCTCATGATTTTATAAACCTCTAAGGTCACCCCTCAGTCTCCGACACTCCAGGGAAAACAGGTCCAGCCTGTTCAGCCTCTCCCTATAGCTCAAATCCTCCAACCCTGGCAACATCCTTGTAAATCTTTTCTGAACCCTTTCAAGTTTCAAAACATCCTTCCTATAGGAGGGAGACCAGAATTGCAAACAATATTCCAAAAGTGGCCTAATCAATGTTCTGTACATGACCGTAACATGACCTCCCAACTCCTGTACTCAATGCACAGACCAACAAAGGAAAGCATACCAAATGCCTTCTTCACTATGCTATCTATATGTGACTCCACTCTCGATGAATTATGAACCTACACTCCAAGGCATCTTTGTTCAATAACACACACCAGGACCTTATTATTAACTGTATTAGGAGAAAGTGAGGTCTGCAGATGCTGGAGATCAGAGATGGAAATGTGTTGCTGGAAAAGCGCAGCAGGTCAGGCAGCATCTAGGGAACAGGAGAGAACTGAAGAAGGGCTAATGCCCGAAACGTCGATTCTCCTGTTCCCTAGATGCTGCCTGACCTGCTGCGCTTTTCCAGCAACACATTTCCATCTATTAACTGTACTAGTCTTGTTTCCCTGGAGAGCAGCAGGCTGAGGAGTTTATAAAATCATGAGGGGCATAGATAAGGTGAATAGATGAAGTCTTTTACCCAGGGGAGTTCAAAAATTGAGGGCACAAGTTTAAGGTAATGGGGAAAGATTTAAAAGGGACTAGAGGGCAACATTTTCACTCAGAGGGTGATGTGCATATGGAACAAGTTGGCATAGGAAGTGGTTGAGCTGAGTACAATTACAACATTTAAAAATACATTTGGACAGGTACATGGATAGAAAAGGTGTGCAGATATATAGATCAAACTCAGGCAAATTGGACTAGCTCAGTTTAGGAAACCGGGTTAGCATGGACAAATTGGACCGAAGGAACTGTTTCCATGCTTTTTGACTCTATGACTCTACAACAGCATATTCAGGAGCCAACCAGGCAGCAGACTATAATAGCTCTGGTATTATGGAACAAGATAGATTAATTATTGACTTCAGGGTGAAGGTGACCCTCAGTAATGGTGACCATAATGATTGAACTTGACATTTGGTGTGGCAAAAAGAAGAGCAGATCCAAGACTAGTGTCTTAAATAAGGGAAATTGTAAGGGCATAGAAGCAAAACTAGCCAATGGAAACTGGTAAATTTGATTAAAGGATAGGTCAAGGGAGCTGTAGTGGCAGAAGCTTAGGGAGATATTTCAGAATAAACAGAATAGATATATTCTAACTAGAAAGAAAAGATCTAAAAGAAGTAGTCATTATCAATGGAAAACTAAAAAAATTAAAGATAGCATCAAACTTAAAGAAAAGGCTAATTAAGTATGCAATGATGTGTGTTAGTACAGAAAGATGGACAGATTACAAACAACAACAAACAATAAGGGAAACATGTATGCAGTGAGAAAAAATAAAGTACAGAAAAAGCCAGTCAGGAATACACAACAATATAGTAAGAGTTTCTACAGATATTTTAAAACAGAGATAAGTTAACAAAGTGAGTGTTGGTCCAAAGGAAAGCTAGTCTGGGAAATTAATAAAGGAAAAAAAGGAGACTGCAGATGAATTGAAAAATAATTTTGCATTGGTCTTTTGTAGAAGATACAACTTATATTGTACAAAAAAGCAGGAAACAAGGAGGAAGAATCTTGAGAAAATTACAATCACCACTGAAATGGTAGACAGTAATTTGTTGGAGCTTCTACCGACAAGTCCCTCAGTCTTGATGAATTTTGTCTTTTCCCGTAAAAGATGTGACTAGTGAGATAGCTGATACATTATCTTTAATATTCCATAATTTTTTTTAGATTAGGTTACTTACAGTGTGGAAACAAGCCCTTCGGCCCAACAAGTCCACACCAAACCTCCGGAGAGCAACCCACCCAGACCCATTCCCCTACACCTAACACTACGGGCAATTTAGCATGGCCAATTCACCTAACCTGCACATTTTTGGACTGTGGGAGGGAACCAGAGCGCCAGGAGGAAACCCACGCAGACACGGGGAGAATGTGCAAACTTCACACAGACAGTTGCCTGAGGCGGGAATTGAACCCAGGTCTCTGGCACTGGGAGGCAGCAGTGCTAACCACTGTGTCACCGTGCTGCCCACCTAGAATAATTTTCTATTAGAATAGAAAATAATGTGTAGTTCCTCCAATCAAAAAGAGAAAAAGACAAAATGCAGGAAAATACAGAACAGTTAATTTACACCTGTCTTAGGGAAGATACTAGATGCTATTATTAAAAATATTATGACAGGGCCAGTTAGAAAAGGTCAAGGTGACCAGACAGAGTTATTGTGGTTTATAAAAGCAAAATCATGTTTAACTAATTCTGAGTGCTTGTTGAGGGAATAACACATACTGCGTTAAAATGGAACCAGTGAATATATCATACTTAGATTTTCCAGAAGGCATTTGAAAAGGTGCTACATTAAAAGTTATTCTGGAAATAAAAGCTCATGGTTTCGGAAGCTACATTATGGAAAGAGGATTAGCTAGCCAACAGTAAACAGAGTAGGTATAAACGGGACATTTTCATAGAATCCCTACAGTGCAGAAAGAGGCCATTCAGCCTATCGATTTGGCACTGACCCTCCAAAGAGCATTCCACCGAGATTCCCACCCCACGCCCAACCTATCCACATTTGCTAAGGCTAATCCACCTCTTCAGCACATCCCTGGACACCACTGTACAATTTAGCATGGCCAATTCATCAAACATCTATGGACTGTGAGCAGAAAATTGAGCACCTGGTAGAAACTCACACAGACACAAGGAGACGTGCAAATTCCACACAATCACCGATGGATAGAATCATACCCAGTCGCTGGCACTATGAGGCAGCAGTGCTGACCACCAAGCCTCCATGTTGTCAATAAGCCTCAATGTTTTATAATTTATATAAGTGACTTGGCTGAAGGGACTGAGGGTATGCTTACCAAGTTTGTTGATTACTCAAAAACAGGTAGGTAAGTAAGTTACAAGGAGGACATAAAGCGGCTACCAGTGGATGAATAGATTACGTGAGTGGACAATCAACTGGCAAATAAAGCATAATGTATGAAAACATGAATTGTCTATTTTGGCAGGAAAAATCAAAAACATCTAAATGGTGAGAGATTGCAGAGCACTAAGATACTGAGGGATTTGGATTTCCCAATGCACAAACCATGCTTTTACAGAAGATAATTTGGAAAGCTAATAGAATGTTATTTGTGAGTGGAACTGTATACTAAACTAGGGGGTTATGCTTCAATTATGCAGACCATTGCTGAAATGACATCAGGAGAACTAAGCTCAGTATTTGTTTCCTTATTTAAGGATGGGTGCAAATACATTGAAAGCAGTTCAGAAAAAGGTTGACTAATCTCATACCTGGAATGGGCAGGTTTTCCTCTGAACATAGGTTTCTATCCACAGAAATTTACAAGAATGAGAGATTACAGGATTGAAACATACAAGGTCCTGAGGGATCTTGACAGTATTCATATAGAAAGAATATTTCCTCTCGACGGAGATTCTAGAACTTGAGGTGATTTTTCCAAATAAGGAATCACCCATTTAAGACAAAGACAAGGAGAATTTTTGTTTCTCATAGTAGTCATGACTCTTTGGATTTTTCTTCTTCAAAAGATAGGAAAGCAGAGTCCTTAATTATTTTTAAGGTAGAGGTAGATAGCCTGTTGTTAAACGGGGTTCAGGTCGAAGCAGGTTCAGGTTATCAGGAGCAGGCAGAAATACGGAGTCATCAAATCAGCCATGATTTTAATAAATGATGGGACAGGCTCAAGGGACAGAATGGTCTGCTCCTGCTCCTAATTTGTCAACTCATACTTTGTGTTCATGCTTTTATATGATGTTATTTTAAGTAAAATAAGCAAAATAAAGAAAATATTAAAGACTTTTAATTGTGTTATTTTACTGTGCTTGACATTAAAAATATGTATGCTACTTTAACAGAATCACAAATGCTTTTCGACTCAAATGAATGTGTGAAATAAATTGTCTTATAATTCAGAATTCCTCATCTGACATCACCCAGAAAATCTCCCACTTGTTCTGTTCTCTAATTTCATTTACCTGCTGAGGTTGGTACAAACAACATTATGGTATAACTCAAAATAGAGTACTAGGGAAGCCCTCCAGTCCAGAAAGATTACCTGGCCAATTATTGATTTATGTTGGTTTTTACTGTCTTTTTTTAATATTTGTTCAGGAGATGTGGCTAGACCAGGATTTATTGCGCATCTCGAATTGTCCAGAGGGCAGTTTAGAGTTAGCTATATGGCCATGGTCTCAATATGGCAGATTTCCTTCCCTAAGCAACATTAGTGAACCAGATGGCTTTGTATAACAATTAATGGTGGTTATCCGGTTGCCATTAGACCAGCTCTCTGTTTCACCACTGTCCCTGGAACATTGGCTGAAGGTTCTGAATTGGTAGTCCAGTCATATTACCACTGCCCCATCCCTTTCCTGCAACACACTAGACACAATTAATTAACATTAAAAGTTAACAAATTCATTAGTTCAGAGAACAGATTGGAAAACACACAGAAGAAGAGTAGCATCTGCAGTTACTTCACTATGAATTTTAAAAACGAAACCAAAAATTGAGCATTTCTCAAAAATACAGACACAGCAATATATGGACAAGGTTGGTTCTTACTGTTTTTGTAGAATGCCGAAGTAGGTTGCCGAAGGTGGCACAGTCTCAGTGGTGTAAATTACACACGGTATATCAATATGTGTGGCAGCAAGCAATGCACTTCTGGCATGATTCAGAAAATTTAGACCAAGTAAAAGTTATTATTGCCTGCTGGCTTACAAAACAAAATTTTAAAGTTAATTCATAAGTTTTTAAAACAATTTGGAATGTCATGAAGGTATCATAAAGTGCTATTTTGATGCAAGATAGTTCGCACTACAGTGGTACTAATTTAAGTTGAATGTTTCAGGTAAATATCAGTAAAGGTAAAAACATGGTTTTGACTTTTTTTTTGTTTTTATGCACATGAACAGTGAAGAAGTCATAGTTGATTCTTTGAGATAGTGAATATATACTTACCCTAAACCAATGGTGTGCGTTAATGTGGTGTAATCATTAGACACATTATACTTAAAAGCTTAATTAGTAAATATCAAAATTGTTTAATAGGCATTATGAATTAGTGCTTGTCAACTTATTATACCTATATTGAGTCTTTTGTCTTTAGTCAAAGTCTGGCAAAACATACCAGACTAATTCAAGATCTTTTTTGCCAAGACTTTAAGCTGGAAGAACATCAAGTAGCGAGAAACATGGAATAAAATAAGAACAATATGTCCCGTTCACTATACAATTAGGAAATTAAAATCAGAAAAATCAGTCACCATGGGAAAAGAATGGTACATTAATCATTCTTTTTCCTTAAAGCATTCAGTGTAGTCTTTAAATCAATACAGATCTCTACAAAGGTTACTGAAAAAGATTTCACTGATATCCATATGTGTATACCAAATACAGAAATTTCAGTATTCCACCTCATTGTCATTAAAACATTATCCAATGCTCTAGCACTTCTGAAGTATATTCTATTATACATGTTTATATTAATAAACAAAGGTTTTCAATGTCTTTTCATACTTACAAAAGTAAAATAAAAATCATACTCATAAGTTTTTTCTAGACTGTAATCTCATTCAATTGGGAACAGTGTCAACTCTGGGTTGGGAATTCAAGCCCCCTACCAGAACTTGAGCACATGTTCGAGACTGGCATTTTACTGAAGTACCAAAGCAAAATTAATGAAGCTGTCACCCTTCAGACGAGACACTAAACAAAGTATTAGGTGCCTGTTCCACTGGTCAGGAGGATATTAAGATCCCGCCACTTGAAGAAAAGTAGAGTTCACATTCCTTCATCAAAGACAATAATGAAATATTAATCAGCTGTCCAATTATCCCAATCTAACTTTGCAATATGGTTGACAATGAAATGGCTGTCATATTTGCCTACTTTTAAAGTCAGTCAGTCATTTCATCATGTAATGTTGAATGACAATATAAGTTGATACCAAAATTCTAAATCTTTCTTTTTCTCCAATCGAGAAACAACATTTTAGTTACACTGTCAAATATTTTGACAGTATTCAAAAGTGAGATGGTTCTACAAGTGAGTGTGCAAGTTATGCACCGTACTTGCAGTTTTAAAGTTACTCCCAATTACAAGAATATATGACAATGATTGAACTTTTATATCAATGAACTTTTATATCAATGACAAGCAAGAGAGTAAGTTAGATCATTGGAAAGATTTTAGGTAATCTGTTAAATAGTTAAACCTTCAATAAGATAGAAATACTTAAAACACAGGATCAAAATTCCCAAAAGTGAATGAGAACTATGAGTTCCTAAATGTCTCTTGACAAATCGATAACTCTCAATACCTGACCAAAGACAGAAAGAAAATGCCATTCACTAAATCCTCAATAATGCGAGTTCAATTGTTGTCAAAAATGTAGCTTGTTTCTATCAGAGTCAAAAATATAAATAATTGGAAAAGCTCAGCAGGGCTGGCAGCATCTGTGGAGAGAAATCAGAGTTAACGTTTCGGGTCTAGAGACCTTCAGACCTCCTTAGTCCCTTCAGTTCTCAGGAAGGGTCATTTGACCTGAAATGTTCACTCTGATTTCTTTCCACAGGTGCTGCCAGACTTTGAGGTCTTCCTGTAATTTCTAAGCTTGTCTCTGATTTACAGCATTTGCAGTTCTTTCGGTTTTTGCTTAGCTTGTTTTTTTATCATTGACTATGTTATAAAACTCGGGAAATTGTTCAGTCTATTCAAGCAGACTTGAGGAGCCTAAATATTTTAGATGCTTATATGTGATTAATGCATCTTCATAATTCAGCTTAGTTAAAAAGGAAATTGCATAACACCATAATTTTTGTTAATATGTTTCTTTTGCATCCTTGTTAAACTTTATACATCATCATGAATGGGCTATCAATCACCTCACTGATATTGACTCGATTCTATCACTTGTGCCATGTTTCTGGGTTCTTCTGAAATGTTATTAAATCAGAGATGAGAGAGGGGATGCTTGCAGGTTTAAAAGTTTGCCAGCCTAGAGAATGTGTAAAATGTGATTTTTGGTCACTGAATTCAGTGCAAACAGCAGGAAGGTGCAGCCCTAGCAATGTAACATAGAATGCCAGTTGTTGTGTTGTGCATTACCAAAGTCATATGAAGACATTAGTTCGACCTCAGTTGGAGTACTCTCTACAGCCCTGCGTGCCACACTACAGTAAGAAATGCGAATGCATTTGGAAAGAGAGCAGAAGATTGGTTCTAGGGATGAAATGCTTCAGTTTTGAGTAAAGATTGGAGAAGTTTGGACTGCTTTCAATGGCAAGCAAAAAGCCAAGAGGAAATCTGATAAAAAGCTTTTAAAACCCTGAAGGTGAAGACAAAGTGGATAGTGAGAAACTGTTCACTGGATCAAGAACAGAAAGGCACAGCTTAAAATGTTTTACAAAAGAAGCAAATGTGAAGAGACAAAAAGAATGTTTCCACACAGCAAGTAGTCTGGGTATAAAATGCATTACCTGGAAGTATGATGGAGGCAGGTTCAACTGAGGCATTCAAAATAGAAACAACTTATAGGAGGTTGGCATCAAGATAAAATGCTCTGAGTCTGTGCAGATACAATGGGCTGACTGGGCTGAATGGCCTTCCTCTGTACAGTAACAATCTGTGATTCTATTTTTGATCATTAGTTGCAGAAATAACATCTAAATACATTTGCTGCTAAGTTTTCTGAATTTTAAGTTTTTTTTAAAAAAGGTCTTTTAGGTATTTTTCCACCTGGAAAGGAATGAACTCATTACTCATCTTAAAATTAACTTAAACTTCACATTTAAGTTTCAAAAACAGTATTTTGAAACTACCAAATCAATGTCACCACAAATACAAAGTTAAAAATCACACAATATCAGGTTATAGTCCAATAGGTTTATTTGGAAGCACTAGCTTTCATAGCACTGCTCCTTCATCAGGTGGTTGTGGAGAATAAGATTGTAAGACACAGAATTTATTCCAAAAGTTTACAGTGTGATGTAACTGAAATTATATATTGAAAAATACCTGGATTGTTTGCTAAATCTCTCATCTTTTGGAATGACCATGTTAGTTTCAGTTCTTTCATATGTAAATCGCAAAACATTTTTAAAAATTTACATTTTCAAGTGAACTTTAACAATCGGTGTCATGTCGGCCCAGGTAATATATTGAAGGTGTGAGTTTGCGATTTACATATGAAAGAACTGAAATCAACATGGTCATTCTAAAAGTTGAGAGACTTAAACAATCCAGATCTTTTTCAATATATAATTTCAGTTACATCAAACTGTAAACTTTTGCTATAAATTCTGTGTCTTACAATCTTATCCTGCACAACCACCTGATGAAAGAGCAGCGCTCCGAAAGCTACTGCTTAGAATAAACCTGTTGGACTATAACCTTACACTGTGTGATTTTTAACTTTGTACACCCCAGTCCAACACCAACGTCTCCAAAACATGACCACAAATACATTAATCGCTCATTATTATTGCTATTATCCACTATCAAAAATACATGGTAATTGTGATGTCCCAAGTTACGCTTTTGCAGTAAAGTACTCCACCAAGTATTCAGGAGACAGACTGATGTATGTACTTCCAACTTATGGTTATTTCAGGTCACAGAGAAAGATATGGTCTGGAGCATCAAACAGAGTCTACTCTGTTCATTTATATTCCATATTTTATACAAAGTGAGAATTTAGGATAACAGCTTAAAAGACAACAGCTACTTGGCCAACTGAATAATCATTTCATATCGTTCATAAATAATTTAATTCTTAATCATTTATCTGTATCCTTTCCCATTTTAATTAATTTTGGTCATTCAAATTTGATTTGTTCATATTACAAACCAGCCATGATGAAGCGGGTAATTCCTTAGGTCTCTGGGAATGGTATTCTGAAATTAGTACCTTGGAGCAGTGATATTGCATTATTCTTGTAAAAATTACAATAATTCAGATAAATAGTAAACCAGGAATCTAAAACAGTCAATTCACTCTGAGATTTTTCTACATACTTTGGTTATCTTTACTGTACGAAATTCAATGTCAAAATCTGAACCAAGTTTTCAAAAGTCCAAGTTTAATGAACAAGCTTGTATTAGCTGTGTTTCACAACAACAAAAAATTCAGGCCAATATCATGATTGGATGTAGCAAAGTCCGCATGAAAAACAATTTGTCTGCTGCAATTGTTACACTATAACAATGACTAGACTTCAACAGTAATTAATTAGCTATAGAATGCTTTAAGACAACCGTAGGTCAATTAAAGATATTGAATAAATATGGATGTTTCTTTATTTCATCGACACGGATAACACCACTCTTCTTTATGGGCACACAGTGAGCATGCACTGCAACATGTTTGGAAAGAAAGGCTTAAGAAATCGCCTTTTGTTTTCTATTTGTATTGGCTAACTTAAGACCTACCTTGTAGTTGCATCTGGTTTATACTGGTGCATATAAGTAATTTGGGTAGTTTGGAACAGCACGCACAGGTCAGATTTAAGGACAAATCTTACTTCCTTTGGCAATTTTCATGTGAAGTATAAGGCAATGATAAAGTGCTAGGAATATACTTAAAACTGCCCTATAGGCTGCTTATTGATCCCATGACTGCTTTAATTAAGAACATTTCTCATTCATTAAATCAAGTTATTTATTATATGTATAATCACTTGGCAAAGGTATGAAAAGAAATTATGCATTACATGAGCTAAGTTACATTTCTTCCATATTCACTGTAATCAAAAACTTGTTATCTATTCAACAAACATTTCCTGAGTTCAATTTTAGTATTAATCTTGCCTACAGCTAGCACAAACCATTTGCAATTTTTGTTTTAAATCGTGGCACAGAATAAACATCTGCATTGTCAATGCCAATAATGTATCAAGTAATTTACTTATTGAAACAATGTGTTACTATTTTTCACTGCAATGTAAAAAGCCACCAATACATAGCTTAACCAGCTATAGCAGGTAAGTCTTCAGCTGCATACAAATTCAAGTAATCTAATACTAATTTTTATGTCAATGTATTACAATTTGCGTATAAGATCTAGTGATGCTAGCTTGATCTCTCTTTTTATCTCAAGTAAAACTGACCATAGCTTTCAGACTTAGTGCAAATTGCTTTCAGCAAAACTAATCATAGGGGCATATTTTGCTACAACTTAAGCTCAAACACAATTTAAAGTTTTGCTTCTCTTTCAAAGTTTATGTTCTGAACCTTTGTTAAATTGGTTTTCCAATTCTCATCACAAACTGAATGCCTTAGTTTTGCACAGTGCCTTCAGAAATGGTGAACCATGTCATAAACTAGCATAGTACACAAACAAACTACTTTTCAAGAAAATTAATCTAATAAAAATAACAGCTGGAACACTGAAATTAGCTCAATGTTTAATGATAAAGGATGTTTCTGTAAATATTGATAAGAGAGCCGCTCAATTTCATGCTACCACTTTAACTTTTGGAAAGGTTTAAATATGTCTTCTATAAACAGGTGATAGAATCTTACAGTCCAAGCAACCCGCTCAGTTTTGTCGCAGGAGACAACCATTAAATGTATACTTTCTAAAATAAAGGGAAAGTTTTACAAGTTTACGTTAAGTGGAGTCATAGCTTGTAGCTCACTGGGACATGTGTTTTGCGTGACTCACTAAGCTCAGTTGCTTGTTTAAAATCAGCCCTGGGAAACCTCTCGTGAAATGCACGTGTTACGTCTCCTGCTAGGCTTAGTGTGATACTCAGAGCTACAATCCAACAGGTGCATTCTCTTTTCCAAAGGAAATAGGAGTTTCATGCATTAAACTAACTTTATCATGCCTGTCAAGCACATTATCTTTGCACAGAAGGAATCCTACAAGTGTCTGTGTGTCATGTTCATGACTAGTGACATTAACACCCCCATCAATCACAACCCTTTCTCCTTTCACAGATTAACCGTTTAACTGATCTCCAAGGACCTTTCCTTCCTAAAACAACTCATAGTTGTGCAAACTACATCCTAAACAGCACATTTTCTAAAAGAAGACACCATGTGCCCAGCCTTTCAAAAAATCGTAAATCAAATGCAAGGTACTCACTTCAGTACATGGTCAGTGACCGACGCCCTGATGAAACCCTTTAAGCAATCAAAAATATCAACATATTGAGTGCACCAACAATTTATTCCACAACTGAGTAAAGACCACACCTTGATTTGTATCAATTAAGTGCCAAATGGATGAATAATTTTCTAAATGGATACCAAAACAGGATTCACGGTATTTAAAGTGGACAAAATGTACCAAATATATATATATAAATAAAGATTGACAGATAAGCACTAGATGCCACTGCCATTCTTTGCAAATATTAGAATATCCAAGTTTCAAATAGTGTACACATAACCATCATCCAGTATAAACACAAATCTGTGACGAGTTACTTCCCCTGGCTGGAGAGTCGAGAACTAGAGTCATTATCACAGGAGAAGCAGTCAGTAATTAATACAGAGATGATGAAAAATTTCATTTAGAGGATTTTGAATCTTAGGAATCGCCAGAAAGTTGCGGCTGATCAATCATTGCCTATACTTCAGTCAGAGATCCTCAAATCTATGTATACCAAAGGAATCAGGACTCTGGGAAAGGATGTGCGAGATTAGAGTTTATGTACTAGATTAAGAAAGATCTTTGAGTGGTGGAGTAGGAACAAGGGGTGGGTGGTCTTGTTTCTATTTTTTGAGCTAAGACATAGATACAAGCACACTGTACTTATTCATCAGACAAAGACCTGCAACCGCATTAACTATCCTGGTGTACAGCAATTCAAGGACTGTTCTGATGTCTAGGTATAAAACATAGAACATAGAACAATACAGCACGGCCCTTCGGCCCAAGATGTTGTGTCGAACATTTATCCTAGCTTAAGCACCCATCCATGTACCTATCCAATTGCCGCTTAAAGGTCATCAATGATTCTGACTCTGCCACTCCCACAGGCAGCGCATTCCATGCCCCCACCACTCTCTGGGTAAAGAACCTACCCCTGACATCCCCCCTATACCTTCCACCCTTCACCTTAAATTTATGTCCCCTTGTAACACTCTGTTTTACCCAAGGAAAAAGTTTCTGACTGTCTACTCTATCTATTCCTCTGATCATCTGATAAACCTCTATCAAGTCACCCTTCATCCTTCGCCGTTCCAATGAGAAACGACCTAGCACTCTCAACCTATCCTCGTACGACCTATTCTCCATTCCAGGCAACATCCTGGTAAATCTTCTCTGCACCCTCTCCAAAGCTTCCACATCTTTCCTAAAGTGAGGCGACCAGAACTGCACACAGTACTCCAAATGTGACCTAACCAAGGTCCTGTACAATTGCAACATCACTTCACGACTCTTGAATTCAATCCCTCTTCTAATGAACGCTAATACACCATAGGCCTTCTTACAAGCTCTACCCACCTGAGTGGCAACTTTCAAAGATCTAGGAACATAGACCCCAAGATCCCTCTGCTCCTCCACCTTACTAAGAACCCTACCGTTAACCCTGTATTCCGCATTCTTATTTGTCCTTCCAAAATGGACAACCTCACACTTGACAGGGTTGAACTCCATCTGCCACTCCTCAGCCCAGCTCTGCATCATATCTAAGTCCCTTTGCAGCCGACAAGAGCCCTCCTCACTATCCACAACTCCACCAATCTTCATATCGTCTGCAAATTTACTGACCCACCCTTCGACTCCCTCTTCCAAATCATTAATAAAAATTACAAACAGCAGAGGACCCAGATTTGATCCCTGCGGAATTCCACTTGTAACTGGGCTCCAGGCTGAATATTTACCATCTACCACCACTCTCTGACTTTGACCGGTTAGCCAGTTTTCTATCCAATTGGCCAAATTTCCCTCTATTCCATGCCTCCTGACTTTCCGCATGAGCCTACCATGGGGATCCTTATCAAATGCCTTATTAAAATCCATATACACTACATCCACTGCTCTACCCTCATCCACATGCTTGGTCACCTCCTCAAAGAATTCAATAAGACTTGTAAGGCAAGACCTACCCCTCACAAATCCGTGCTGGCTATCCCTAATTAAGCAGTGTCTTTCCAGATACTCATAAATCCTATCTCTCAGTACCCTTTCCATTACTTTGTCTACCACCGAAGTAAGACTAACTGGCCTGTAATTCCCGGGGTTACCCCATTCCCTTTTTTGAACAGGGGCACAACATTCGCCACTCTCCAGTCCCCTGGTACCACCCCCGTTGACAGTGAAGACGAAAAGATCATTGCCAACGGCTCTGCAATTTCCTCTCTTGCTTCCCAGATAATCCTAGGATATATCCCGTCAGGCCCGGGGGACTTGTCTATCCTCAAGTTTTTCAAAATACCCAACACATCTTCCTTTCTAACAAGTATCTCTTCTAGCTTACCAGTCCGTTTCACACTCTCCTCTTCAACAATATGGTCCCAACAATATGCACCTTTTGGAAGCTGTGCAATCCTATACATATTGAAAGTGGCATTCTGTCCAAATCTGTCAAAATTTCAAACAATGCAAAGGAGAAGTATGAACTTGCTCTACTTTGCTGTCACATTTGATGCCAGGAGGCATACGACAGCAGGAATACATATCACATCTCGGAAGTCATTCTATCAGGTTGATGTTGGATATATCTATTAAGATAATATAAACACTCATCTGTAAATTGTCTTTTGTAGAGTGTAGTACAGTAAAGACTATTCCAGAAAAGAAGCCAAATGCTAGCAGAGATTGTCAGCACTTCTAAAAAGTGTTTGTCAGCATCAAAATCCTCATACTTCACACCCAGACATCATTCAAAGCAAGAAAGAAATCATATGACTTGAAATTCAGTCTAATTTCAGTAAGGAGGTTTACAAGTTTAGAATTTCTTCTCAAGTACTAACTCATAGTGACTGCTATCCTAGACATCTAGTACTGGGTATAAAATGATTAAACTCAAAACAATCAAGTTTTTTCACTAACATAAGTAACATTTAAAAGGGACATTCAAAGAAATTAGCTGGCATGTGCTAATTCTTAAGTGTTGCCAGGTTTGAACAAGCCAATTTATGTGCAAAAAATTCAAATAAGTCTTTTCAGACAATCAAATAACAAACCATAACTAGGACAATGAGATGGAATTCTGATTTTGTTTTCCTGCTATTTTCACAATCAGGGTGTCATTTCTTGAACATGCAATTCAATCAATGTCTCAAAAATGTGCACAGTTGTCAAAAAATGTACAAAAAATTGAAAATTGAAATAGTCATACCTCACTGGGGTAGCATGGTGGAAATCAAGTCTTATTATTCCCAGAATCGTCACACAAGTTGAAGATTTTAAAATAAGTGCACAAAATTCCCCAATGTGCTGAACTTTGGGACTAAGGTTGACAAAAAGAACAGAACAGGTTGGTGTAGCTAACAAGAATTATTCTTTATTACAAGTAAATAGACTCTTGGTACAGGTAAACAAATATGAACTGTCGGCATATAACTCTTCTAATTTAAACTTTAAAGCCTTGTAAACTCCCGCTCATACACACACAAGCAAACACACAAAAATCAAAGGGAATAAAAGTGTGTGCTGGACAGAGGGAAATACTGGGAAAGCAGTTCAGTGGTTCCTGTTCTCAAGGCTGCTGAGTTAATTTTTATTATTCTTGTGCAGGACAGATACTGCCTCCTAGTCATCCTTCTCCAGATGCTTCCATTAATTTGCAAGAGGCATAGGCTAATTGGTTCACTTATTAAAGGTCCCTGACTTGTCAATCACAAGTCACAGCTTACAAAAAGTGCTGAAGGGAAGATAAACTAGCTTTTCTCAGGCTTGAAGTCACTTTTATTGTAGAGAACAGAGATAGTTCTGAAGCTGGCAGCGATCTGAAAGCTTCTCCATATTTTATTCATAGTCTCAAGCTGCTTAACTATCTGAAAACTTTGACAGAAGTGTTGGCAAGCAGAGGGCCTTTGTCATAGATAACTGGATTACAGATTCACAGTCCAATCAGCCATGTACTAACGAAAGCTCCATCTCTACATAAATCTTCAGTTCCAGTTCATCTGCAACCACACTTTAATCACTGATTGAATAAGCAGCTGTAGAAATGGCGCTTACTTTCAGTACTTGTTTTCAAAGCATACTTTGAATCAGTAAAGAGACGGACGGTGTCATTAACAGTGCTATCAAGCAGCACTAGCTCCTCAGTGATGCTAGTTTGGGTTCCGTCATGGCCATTCAGCTTCTGATCTCATTACAGTCTTGGTTCAAACATGAGCAAAAGAGGTGAAATCTTACCCCAGCGTTGGTGGTGAAGGGAGTAGAATTTTGCAGATGTGATGCCAATCAAACCCCACAGGTAAGATGGAAGTAACAGTCTTTGACACCAAGGTCACATTCAACCAAATCTGGCATTAAGGAGGCCTATGAAAACTGGAATCAAAGGACAAACTCTCCATTTGGAGCCAGACCTGGCACATAGGAAGATGGTTATGATTGCTGGAAAGTCAGTATTGTCAGCTCCAAGACATCACTGCAGGGTAGTGTCCTAGGCCCAACCATCTTCAATTGCTTCATCACCGACCTTCCCTCTATCATAAGTTCAGAAGTGGGGGTGTTCACCAATGATTGTACAATGTACTGCACTATTCATGACCTCTCAGATACTAAAGCAGTCCATGTTAAAAAAATAACAAAATCTGGATAACATCCAGGTTTATGGTGACAAGTGGCAAGTAACATCCACACTACAGAAATGCCAGGCAACTACTATCTCCAATAAGAGACATTCCAAACACCACCCTTGACATTCTATGGTGTTACCATCACTGACTCCCCCACCACCAACATCCTTGGGCTTACCATTGACTAAGAATTCAAGTGGACTCACAATCTAAACGTAGTGGCTTTAACAGCAAGTTAGAGGCTAGGAATACAGTGATGAGTAACTCATCTCCAGACTCCCCAAAGCCTGTCCACCATCTACAAGGTATAAGTCAGGCGTATGATGGAATACTCCCCACTTGCCTGGATTGGTGCAGCCCAAACAACACTCAAGAAGCTTGACACCATCCAGGACAAAGCAGCTTGTTTTATTGGCATCGCATCCACAAGCATCTACTCCCTCCATCACTGACGGTCAATGGAACAGTGTGTACTATCTGCAAGATGCCCTGCAGAAATTCATCAAAGTTATTTGACAGCCACTTCTAAACCCCCAACCACTTCCATCTAAAAGAATAAGGGCATTAGATACTTGGGAATACCACAACCTTCAGGTTCCCCTCCAAGCCAATCACCATCCTGACTTGGAAATATATCGTTGTTCTTTCACTGTGGTGAGGTCAAAATCCTGGAATTCCTTCCCTAATGACATTGAGAGTCAACCCACAGCAAGTGGTCTGCAGCGGTTCAAGAAAGCAGTTCACCATCACCTTCTCAAGGGCAACTAGAGTTTGGCAATAAATGCTGGCCAGCCAGCAATGCCAACATCCCACAAGTGAATTTAAAAAAGGAGCATATTTTGGGTTAGTTTGTTCATTTTCCACAGATCAGTCTGCTGATGCCACATGAACTGACTTGTGACTGCTCGATTAACAACGAGCTAATGCAGCACAAAGTAATCGCTACAGAGGAAATTATTCTTGTCCATAATCCTTAATGCCACACTAGTCAATCAATACATTTACTCAGACACTGGCAGTATCACACTAAGACTTTACTATGTTAAATAATGGAGTAAAAATTTAGCCCTTAACTTACAATACCTAGAACAAATGTATAACAAAGATTGCTCTTGTATACTGTGGGGTAGAAATCATCTTCTTGGACTCACCGGGCTGCAATTTTCCAATATTTTAAAGTGGACAGGTGAAAATTAATTGCTCAGACATATAATGATTTAATTATTGAGAACAGGAACAGAACAGATTCTTACTTTAGGCTATTATATTAGGAGATCAAACCCTGGCTGCAAATAGGGAAAATACACTAATGCCCTCAAGGAATTTTAAAATGGACTTCTGAAACACAAAATCTAAAATTATACCAGTGTAATTATGATCAAAATAATCTCGTTCTGAAAGGAACTAGATTTGCTAAGTAATTTTTTTTGCTTCATTCTGTCATATAACATTTTCTATATTACTGTCCTTTTGAAGTAGTAGAAACAGGGCAAAATTCGATAATATTTTGCTGTTTCAGAGAACATAATTAAAGGATTCTATTTCTGTAATTTCCACAGCATTTTTTAACTTGTTAGAAATGCTTCAAATAGACCAAGTAAACCAGCACTATATTCCAAGAAATCAGGTTTTGTTCAATCTTTGCAATAGCTCAGGGTTCCCTTGCACCATTTTCCCCACAGTGAAAATGGACTCCAGCGTTTTCATATTTATGAATAAACGGTTATTTGGTACTGCTGGAAGAGTCAAATTTTTCAAAGTTTTTCATAGAGTTCTGCAGCACAGAAAAAGGCTCTTTGGGATTCGTGCCAGTCAAAAACAACAAACTAACAATTCTAATCCCATTTGGTTCATTACCTTGTTTGCCTTGGCATCACAAGTGCACATCTTCTGACATGTTATGAGGATTTCTGCCTCTCCCAGCCGTACAAGCAGTAAGCTCCAGATTCCTAACACCCTCTGGGTGAAAAAAAATAGTTTCCTCATCTCCTCTAAACCTCCTGCCCCTTACCTTAAATCTATGCCCCTGGTCATTGATTCCTCCATCAAAGGGAAAAGTTTCTTCCTGCTTACTCTATCTGCACCCCTCATAATTTTACACATCTCATTCATGTCCCTTTTCAAGTTCCTTGGTTCTAAAAAAATCAACCCCAATCTCTCCACAACCGAAACACTCCAGCCCAGGCAGCATCCTCGTGAATCTACTTTGCATCATTTCCAGTATAATCACATTCCTCCTATCATGTGGATTCCAGAATCACACACAATACTTGAGCTGTGGCCTAACCCACGTTTTATATAGTTTCGGCATAATTTCTCTGCTCTTAAACTCTAATTAATAAAGGCAAGTATGCCATTTACCTCCTTAACCACTTTATCCACCTATTCTGACACCTTAAGAGACTGGTGTATATGCACACCAAAATCCCTCTGTCCTTTGGGACTGTCCAGAGTCCAATCGTTAATCACGTATTTAGTTGCCTTGAATGTCCTGCCCAAGTACAGCACCTCATACTTATCCAGATTGAATTCCATTTGTCACTGATCAGCCCACTACAACCTGTTGTAATCTAAGGCTATCCTCCTTGTTATTTACAGCACTACTAACTTTTGTATCGTCTGCAAACTTATTGACCAACACTCCTACGTTCAAGTCTGAACCATTTATATACACCACAAACAGCAAGGCCTCAAAATTATCCCCTGTGGAACCCGATAGGACACAGACTTCCAGGTGAATAAAGATCGCTCAACCATCACCTTTTACTTCCTACACTCAGCCAATTCTGGATGCAATTTGCCAAATTTCTTTGGATCCCACAGGTTCTGACCTTTGTTAGCAGTCTCCCATGTGAAACCTTATCAAAAGTCTTGCTGAAGTCCAAGTATACTATGTCAAAAAGATTTCCTTTATCTATATATCTGGGCACCTCTTCAAAACATTAAATCAAGTTACACTCATCAAGGCAATTTGCAAGAATATCATGTAAAGGGCAGCAACATGTAGTATAAACACAGCTGCTGTTTTGCAGACACAGACTTTGATTGATAGGGGTATTGGCAAGGAGCATTTACCATTTAGATTCTGATTAATAGTTAAATGCCAAGCTTTGTACAAATTTAAATCAGATTGACTCTCATTGAGGTTTTGCCCTGACAAATAAACCGAAAAATGGTAGTCACCTATTTTTTTTCAGTTGAAACAGGCTGTGTGAATGTACATGTTCTTTCTGTCTGAAAGGAACAGGGTCCTGTGCATAAACACTTGCAGCTTCTGCTACGCACGATTAAGCCACACTGCTAGTCCATCTGACAAACTTAAATGCAATTTCAGCATAATTATTTACACACACAGGGATTATTCAGCAAATGTTGTCCAAACACAGATCACATGTAATGTTCGACACTGTGAGTAGAGTTTCGAGAGCACTGACTGGTTTAGGCATTCTCTGCCGCAAACAGTCGAAAGGAGATGCTATCTCAAACCATCTGTCAGTCTTTGGGATGCATGGCCTATATAACTAGCTTTATAGTGCCACTGAAATTCATATATACATTACTCATTTGTGTGAAAGGCAGAGTATGTTAAGTTTGACAGTAGCAGTCTATTCGTGGCAAACATCATTCCTGTTGCTGCTGTGAACCTGTGTGAACAGTTAGCTTTACCTGTTGCTCAGATTTTTGAGATATCTTACCGTACTCAAGGTGATCGGAGGGCAAGAAGGCACTTCTCAGAACCAAAAGTCATGCCCACTCATGAGTTTGCACATTATACAGCAAGAAGGTCTTTTCCCGGGGTGGAGGAGTCCCAAACTAGAGGACATAGGTTTAGAGTGAGAGTGGAGAAATTTAAAAGGAACCTAAGGAGCAACGTTTTCATGCAGGGAATGGGCTGCCAGAGGTAGTGATGGAGGCTGGTACAATTACAACATTTAAAAGGCATCTGGATTGGTATATGAATAGGAAGAGTTTAGAGGGATCTGGGTCAAGTGTTGGCAAATGGGACTGGATAAGGTTAGGATATCTGGTTTGCATGGATGAGTTGGACCGAAGGGTCTGTTTCCGTGCTGTACATCTCTATGACGCTATGAGTCTAAATAATCTGATCATGGTAACCATTTGATGTGCTCAATTTCTACATGAAGCTTGCACAGCAAGCAAAGGTTCTATCCCATATATGCAGCTAATAATTACAAGCTTACCCCAGGTGGACATGTACATTGCCTACTGAAAGCAGGCTTGTAGTAGACAATAGTTGAGAAACTCCTGGCAGAGTTTTCAAGCAGAGTGTAACAATAATTTGGAATGGACCGCCTCTGAAACTCTGATAAAGAGATGCTATGTTGTCTGGTGGAGCAACCTCTATCTAGCAGAGGGCCAACAACTTTCTGACACTTCTTCCAACCTCTTGTGAACAATAATTACATCATCAAACATCAAGTCATTCTTTCTAGGATTGTCAGCTATTCCACCTGCCCTGAACTTCTAACTCAAGCCCAAGGCATAGGACTGCCCTACTAGACCCCTTGTTTCTGCTGGTACTTGCTTCACCGACAGCAACTTTATTGATTAGATCACTCGATGTCCCTTGATTAGTCTCTTCTCACTTACAACCATGATTGTTCCAATGTCCTTCATCGGACAGTTTCCTTGTCTGATCTGTCTCCTTTTTACCAAGAGTGTCCAATCCCTTTTCAGCTCCACTCTTTCTGCTGCTTTTATTTCTCTCTCATTTTTTGATTGGCTTTTATTGGAATGTAAAAGAAACATTCAGGATCCTATCATTTACAGCTCCTTCAGATGCATTATTTGTTTTATTCACAATATTATTCAATTTGATCTTGCACCTTGAAACCTTTCACCATTCTTGTCTGCTGACCTCAATGACATATCAGGCATCACCTAAAATACTTTTTCCCACATTCCTGCCTTCACCTTTGTAACAACAGAACAGAGCCCAAACTCGATTGCCTTGTTATTAAATCCTTCTTCTCCTTGCCAAGTGTAAGGTTAAGCAAGTCTCTTCACAAAATTGGTGCCACATTGGATCGCAAGATGAAATTTTGACTTCATAATTGTGTTACCACCAAGGCAAGTTATCTCTCTGCACATAACATGGCCCCTCTCGGTTTATTTGCTCTGGAAACCCTCACTCGTGTCTTGGATTTATCTCTGGATTTGACTATTTTAATGCATACTTGGCTGGTTTCCCACATTCCACCCTCCATAAGCTTCAGTTCATCCAAAACTCTCCTTGCCTATGAGTTAACGCACACCAAGTTCTGATCCCTGCTGTCACCACTGTGCTTAGTAACTGACAATGACTCCCAGTCAAAACAGCATCTTGATATTAAAACTCTCATCCTTGTAATTCAAATCCCTCCATAACTCTGTAATTTCCTGTCGGTCCACAACCCTCAGACATTTATGCACCTTTCATTCTGGATACTTGAGCATCCCAGGTTTTACTTATTCCACCACTAATGACAGTGCCTACTGTTGTCTGGAATGGCCTCCCTAGACCATTTTGCCTTTCTCTACATTTTGACTAAACATTTGGTCATTGGACCCAATATCATGGCTCATATTTATTTCATATGCTCCTGTAAAGCAACTAAGTACTTTTCATTATATTATATGTTACATTTAATGTTGATATTATAAAATATTTTATATAACTTCTTGCTGTTTCACTTGCACAAAGTTTTGTCAATTCCCATGAAAGGCTATGCATCCGAAACCTATTCTGAGCATTTTTTATGTTTGCCTTCAGATTTCCAGCATCTGTAACATTTTGCACTGTTGTTTGGTTGAAAGCATAGCGAAACTTGATGAAACAGTAGCCTCCATATATATGTCTGGAAGGGAAAAAAAAATTGTAGGTTTATGTGGAGAATGGGCCTCATGATTTTTTTTAAAGGAGTTGACATAGGCACAATAGGATAAATAGTCTTCTTTTGTGCTACAGGATTCTATGATTCTACAATTAAGCCAAACTACAAATTACAAACTTCGATTTTGTAACTGTATAAATTTGGTTGCATTATATGAATTTCACTTAATTATTCAAATTTAAACTGTTGGAGCCTGTGACTGTTCCAGAAATCAAACTTTGAAATGGCAGCCATCTGCAACATTTCCCATTTTACTATATTGGTCACCCCCACTGACATTAACATCCCTAGCCTCATTAAACAGATGGATGGCACATTACTTAGACATCTTAAACTGATTTGCAATATTTATGCGTTGCTGGTAGTCTTGGCTGCTGGCGACAGAAAATAACCACTTTTGGTCCCTTTGACTAAGGATTACAATGGCCTGCATAGGCTGGAAAAAATCAGAATGTAGCAACTAGGACCATATGGAGGTTTGTTCCAGCAATGAGCAGTTTTTCAAGTTATCTCTAAAACCTTATATTGAAACTACTTGTTGAACATTACCCACATCTCTTAATCCTCTATGTTTTGATAAACCATATGGATTAAGTCTAGCAAATTACTGAGAGCATTGCTAAGCAACTGTCAGATTAACAAATTCATGCAGTTCTGGATCAGAGTAGACTATACCAGTTTTCTCACCTTGCAAAGAATTTATTGTAATTTTGTACATTTAAGGAATTTTGCAAATATTTTGTTTCAATATTGATGAAAACAATTTGTTTATTGTGATCTAAATAACTTATTTCCTTCGTCAACACATTTGACAAATGTACAGTGCTTGAGAAAGCTATTCCAACAAAAATGACTGTACTTGAAGTTGTCTCCTTGCTGCTTGCTGTCGACCATGAGTAAGATAAACAAAAAAGTGCCAATCATGAAATAATTATAGATGAGGAAAGCCATTTGGCCCAATTCAACTATCAAGAAGAACCCTAGAGTGCCCCCACCCAGAGTAACATCTTAAATGATTCCAGGCCCTCTATTTTCAGTTCTCCATCATATTTTAACTCTCAGACACAATAGATCAGATCCACTGCTAAAGAAAAGAAATGCAGCATTTGCATTTTGATTGTGGAAACCACAGGCTAAAAGTTGCAAGATTTTTAGATCTTAGTTTTGCTTTAAGTGAATGGAATAAAACAAAGCACAAATATTGCTCACTGTGCCAAAATTGAAATCTTGGGTCAACAAAAAAAGCATCAAAGACTTTAAGATACTATTTTGAAAACTATGCAATACACAATATTTCCCTTTCATTTTATGTAGTCAGTAATATTGATTTAAAGACTGAATTGATCAATAAAGTGGAAGAATTTGGGCACAAAAGGATTATTCACACATTTTCTTCATTATATAAATTGTGAAGTGGAATGCCCAATCCCAGGCACATCAAGGATATGTTTCTATAGTTTTGACCAAAAGAAACACATACCACTTCATTTCATAACGAGCTTAATTTCATAAAGAGACAAAAACAGAATAAGTCTGTGAGTACAACATATTGCACATAACACACATTCAGGTCATGATAGTTCAAACTGAATTCAGTTCCCCAAGATTTACACTTAAAAATAACTAGATTTATGCACCATCTGCACAAAAAGCCTGAGTATGCACCAGACTCTTCTTTCCGCAGTAAATGGAAGAAAATTTACAAAAGTTCTATCACTATAGTGCAGTAGTCCCACTTTGCAGAGGAGTTCAACTCCAGCAACCAGAAGTGAAAGTGTTTACTTTTAAGGTATGTTGAAGTATGAACTGAGCACAATTTATTCTTGACCATTTACAGTGAAACAGCTGCAGTTGGTTGCAAGTTAACAGCAGTTGGATAAATGAGGCGAACGATTACTTGCTATCATAGTGTTCATGCTTTGAACTGAAACTGGCATCAAATATTAAAACTACAGATTATTGCAGATCATGAGAAGAAACTAGTGTTTATTGCCATTAATTTCTCTCAATTTTTTCTTGGTAGCTTGTGGTCTTTATATGTGACCCTGCTTTGTTGCCTGATTTTGGTTTATATGATTTTTAAAGTCAGTTTCAACTGACCATAGCTACTTTATCGACTTCAAGTTCCATTCTCAAAGGCCTATTAGGGATTAAATGTCTGTAAGTTATTGGTATTGGAACAGAGGTCATTTTGTTAAATTATCTTATTTTCCTCATTAATAAAATATCTCCTCCATAAGCCTACAGATATCACTAATGCAGCACCTGAAATTTTATCTGAGTAGAAGTGAAAGATACACTACTCTTAGGCTCTAGCCTGAGCTCTGAAACAAACAGCCTCCTTATTGAGGATTTTGTTGAAGCAATGTTACATTAGACAGTATTGAAACCAAATAAAACAATTATCTAACTTGTGGTGTCCCTGGATTCAGTTTGCTGCAACTTTAATTTTCTCCCAACTCTTAACCAGAATCCACAGTAAAAGGACAATTTCCATAAACAGACTCAACCTTGTTCAACTCACAAATCCAGGTTGTCAGATTCAAGCTAAAATTAATTCAGAAATTATTTACAGGTAACGATGAAAGGATTTAGAAGAGCTCCAAGATATGGTTAGTATAAAAACTAAAAAAAAAAACAAAAATTGAATTAATTCACAGAATTTAATTATGTTCCACACAAGGTTATTTTATAAGTAATATCTTTAACAGACAATGAGGCAAACGACACTCAATGTTAAAAACTGAAACTGCAGATGCTGAACATCTGAAACAAAAGTAGAAATTGCTGGAATATTTCAGCAAGTCTGGCAGCATCTGTGGAGAGAAATCAGAGTTAACGTTTGGGTCCAATGACCCATCGTTGAAACGGATGCAGGAGGATGGAAGGAAAATGGAAGACTCAAAAGGTCATTTTCTGAAGTTGTGGAATTCAATATTGAGGCTGTAAGGTGTGTAAGTTTGCGTTGTAATTTGCGTGAACACTGTTGCAGGCCAAACAGGGAAAGTTTTGCATGGGAGTGCATATTTTTTTGAAATGGCAAGTAATTGGAAGATTGCAGTCATCTGTACACACAGAGCTGAGATGCTCCACAAAGCAGTCTCTCTCCACAGATGCTGCCAGACCTGCTGAGCTTCTCCAGCACTTCCTGCTTTTAGTTCAGATATTCAGCATCTACAGTATTATGCATTTATTTGATTACTTTGCATGAGATTGCCTTTGACAAGTCTCATTCTACAAAGATCCAATTGACTACACAGGATCACAAACAACTAATTCCCATGTAAACACTTCTCATGTAAATACAGGAAAATAATATCATTTATTATTAATTGACCAATGGATCCCATCTTCTCATTAATCTTCTTCCAGGTGTTGAATTCTAGTTAATTGATGGTGTCAGTTAGTGTAATATTCTTAATTATTTGAGTATTATTAAATCAATTCTCTTGTGATTCACCATGTGGAGAGAAAAAATAAAACAAGATGCTTAAACCATATTATGTACTTCCATTTATATAATTACAAATGTTACAAATAGGAATGGACCAACTGTAAAATTGTTCATGCTGCACAAGAGTCCACTCCCAATCTATTTCAGTTGACCATCTGTTCCTTTCTTTTTCATGTATTTATATAGTTACCTCTTAAATACATGTATAATATTTGGCTCAACAACTCCATATGGTAAGAAGTCATCACTCTCCAGGTAGGACGTTTTTCCTGGATCCTTTATTAGATTTATCAGTGACTGTAACTGAGTTTGTAGCTTGCAACTCAAAGTAGAATATGCAAGATTTGCTTGTTCTTACTATCTCCCTAAAGGCAGTACCTAACAGAATATGTGATTACCAGATAGAAGCAAGGCAATAAGAATGAAAAAAAAATTAAACAATGGTCTTATGGAGAAAAGAAAAGTGTAAAGGATGCTTTAGGATAAACATTAAATGTAATGCAATAGGTAAATATAAATCAAATCAGATCTGTTCCGATGATT
This sequence comes from Chiloscyllium plagiosum, assembly GCF_037043375.1. NCBI lineage: Eukaryota > Metazoa > Chordata > Chondrichthyes > Orectolobiformes > Hemiscylliidae > Chiloscyllium > Chiloscyllium plagiosum. The sequence goes on along the minus strand of NW_028270158.1, from coordinate 22,248,019 downwards.
TAACTTCGGCTGCCAGGTTCAGATCCCTCTATTCCTCCTCTGTTATTTCGTCAATGAATGCTTGAGAAGAGCCTGTTTAAATCCCTTCATTCTTCAAATGTCACCCACTCTGGTTATATGTAACGAAATAACATCTGCTGCTAATTAATGTTGAAAAACAGACAACTGCACTGAAATCTGGTAGTTGCATTAAATTATTAATAAAACTCTTACCGCCCCCAGCATGATGCGGAAAATGAGCCAACGAAAAGACCATATGACAATTTTGGATGGTGGTGTGTGATGTGGAATGGTGCGGAGAGTCAGCACAGGACACAGGAAAATACTAAGGAACCCAGTTTCCAGAAGTTGAGACTCCCAGCCTGTAGGAAGATATAAGAACCATAAAAAAAAGTCAACTGTGAACATTTTGTTCATACACGCAGTAAAATCCATAAGATTCTCTTCACCCTCCCTAATTCTAGGGTGTTGGTAGGAAACCATCTAATTGGAGAGGAAGGGATAATATTTCTAGTAGGTGTGGTTCATTTTATACTGGTTATCACCTTCACTCAGCTCTCGCATGTGACTCCAAGTAGCTATTAGTAAAGAACAACAATGACCCAGGTTAAATAAGAAGACTAAACCAATGACAGCAGCCATCAGATCTCCTAGCCTCAATCACCTAGGGATTTGTTTACCCGGGCACATGAAGACTGATTCTGCAACTTGTCAATTGAGAACAACCCAAGATCCAGAGGTATTGAAGACAAGTCATCACAGTGTTGTAGAACACATAGGCATCAACACGACAGAAGACATCCAGTTCATCCACTATATCCAGTACTTTTGCCAGCTATTTAGATGTTTTGAAACTGGTTCAAGATAGGTCAGAATAACAGAATAGACACAGATAAATAGGTGATTTTTTTTAAAAGGAATTATGACATAAGAGCCAAATTCTGATGTTGATACAAATAAAACCATTAATCATAATTCATTGGTAAAGCTAATCATGAAAACAAAATTAAAAAGCATAAAATAATAAAAAGATAATAAAACCATGAATATTGAAGTTTATAAGCAATTACAATATGTTGCAATACATAGGTCTTCTTAATTTACAGAAAATGAAAGGTCTACCAAACTCTGCATTCATATTGAAATCCATATTATGTGTTGTCAGGTTAAATTCATTAACATCTTAATAATTCGCCTACTATTTGTGAATTTATAATGTTGGATTGCCTTGTGGTCTATTCATTCACTAGCTTATTTGAAGATGGCATACTTTCTCCTTAATTCCATCACACGTTTACTTTCTTGTGGATGTGACACATGATAGTGTTCATAGGAAGTAAAATTCAATGCATTCAGTTACATTATTATGTCAAAGTAGCTTCAGTGCATGTTATCTATGATTAATTTCAATGCTTGTTTCTGAACACTTTCAACCACATTCGCTTGCTCTTTGGTAAGTCCAGCATTCTAAATCAGTTGACTATGCACAACTTTCCCTCACCATAATCCATGCACACAATTCAAGTTCATCGACTAGCCATTATCTTTCATGCACCATCTGTCATGAGCCATGTGGCAGGAGGCGAACAATTGAGTTGAAGTGACGGATTCACTGGGAGCTATAGCCATAATATTGCACACAAATTGCTCAAGCTAAAGGGTTGTTTCTCAATGGAAGAAACCAGAGGTGGAACTCAACAGCCCCTTAAGAAACCAAGCATCCTTTTTCAGAAGCATACTATTTACCTCCAAAATGCCAGGAAGGAACTAGAAATGTTGTCCCAGACATTGCCTGCTTCACCGATCCTTGTCAATAGACAGCAAGTGACAAAGATCCTGCCAATGTAGTCTTCAATCACTCTCAAAGAAAAGTACAAAACTATGAAATACACCACATTCAAGGGCAATGGCACAGCTGATTGACATGAGATGTCCTGCAAATGTGAAAACTGACGTCCAACAACCACAATCATCTTGCTCTGTGCCAGAAATGACACCACTCAGCAGAGAACTTACCACTGATTCCCAAGGAGTCTAATTTTGCTAGGGTTCCTTGATGCCACAATTGGTCAAATGTAACAATGATCAAGGGCAATCAGTCTCACCTCCACTCCTGGGTTCAGCTCAGATTCCCCTGTTTGAATCAAGGCTGCAATGAAGTCAGGACCTGAGTGGACCCGGCACAAGGTAAACTGAGCATCAATGAGCTGATTACTGCTAAGTATCTGTCGCTTGTTGGCATAGTTGAATGAACCCTTCTATCAATGGTGCACTAACTGGCAGGATTGGATTAGTTCTTCTTTTGTTTTTGTGCAGGATGTACCTGAAAACATACAGGCATTTGAAAGAAACTTTGATCATTCACATGTTACATGTTGTTTGAAGTTGCTGATAATGAAGGATTTCCAAAATAAAAGCTATCAAACAGAGGATATGTGAATAAATTGACATTGAAAGCTACAAACAACATCTTCCCTTCCTGGTGTTTGTTTGCTGGCATCAACCTAGGTACCAGAAATGACAACAGCAACGATAGCCCTGTCAACCCTGAAAATCCTCCTTATTAACATCTGAGGGCTAGTACCAAAATTGGGAGAGCTGTCTCACAGACTAGTCAAGCCAACAGCCCGACATAATCAAATCATATCTTACAGACTATGTCCATGACAGTACCGTCACCATCCCTGGATACGGCCTGTCCCACTGGCAGGGCAGACCCAGCTGAGGGGGAGGCACAGCGGTATGCAGTCAGGACAGAGTTACCCTGGGAATCCTCAACATTCAAATAGAGACCTCATCAAATGTCATCACTTTAGGTTAAACATGGACAAGGAAACCTCCTGCTGATTACCACGCACCATCCTCCCTTGGCTGATGAATCATTACTCCTCCATATTGAATAACACTTGGAAGAAGCATTGAGGATGACAAAGATGCAAAATATACTCTTGGTAGGGCATTTCCACGTTCAGCACCAAGACTGGCTCAGCAGCAACACTGCTGATTGAGTTGGTCAAGTCCTAAAAGACAGGTGGTGAGGGAACCAATTTTAGGGGATAAAACATCTTTAGGCAAAAGTGAGGACTGCAGATGCTGGAGATTAGAGTCAAGATTAGAGTGGTGTTGGAAATGCACAGCAGGTCAGGCAGCATCCGAGGAGCAGGAAATTTCTGCAGAAATGGCCTTGATCATGGAAGTCATGGAATGCACGGCGTCAGGGGTGATGTGGGTATCAGAAGTGATGTCAGAGGAGGCAGAAATGGCTGCAACACTGGCAGGGGGTGGGGGACAGAAGTGTGTTCTCGGTTGGGCCTTGTGTTGGTCCCAGCGATGGTGGATTGTGTGGCGATTGTGGTGGCGTTTGGTAGTCCGGTGATTTGGGCGGCTGTTGTCTGGCTGATGGTCGCAAAGGTGGCATGAGCGGCCGTGGCTGCTGTTTAGTGGGGGCAGAAGTGGCATCATTGATCGCCATGGTGATGGTGGCTATCCCGGCCTCGTGGCTAATAGCGGCCGAGCAGTTCCAGAGGCTGGGGGAAGCTTCTGGATAAAGGGCTGATGAAGGGTTCCTGCCCGAAACGTCAATTTTTCTGTTCTTCAGATGCTGCCTGACCTACTGTGCATTTCCAGCACCACTCTAATCTTGACTGGAAAAACATCCTTACCAATCTGCTGGCTGTAGATGCACCTGTCCATGACAGTATGAGTAATAGTGACCAAGTCCCGCCTTCACATTGAGAATAGCCTCCATCCTGTTGCATGGCACTATCACCACACTAAATGGGGCAGACTTCGAACAGATCTAGTAACTCAAGACTGGGCATCCATGATGCAATTTGGGCCATCAATAGCAGCAGAACTGTACCCTAGCACAATCTGTGACTTCATGGCCTGGCATATTCCCCCATTCAAACATTACCATTAAACCAGGGGATCAAACCTGGTTCAATAAAGAGTGCTGGAGGGTGTGCTAGCAGCAACATCAGGCATACCTAAAAATGAAGTGTGAACCTGCTGAAGCTACAAAACAGGACCACTTGTATGCCAAACAGCATAAGCAGTAAGTGATAGACAGAGCTAAGAGATCCCGCAAACAACAGATCACATTTAAGCCCTGCAGTCCTGTCAGATCCAAGTGGGATTGGTGGCAGACAATTAAACAATTCATTAGAGGAAGCAGCTCCACAAATATCCCCATCCTCAATAATGAAAGAACCTAACAAATCAATGCAAAAGATAAGCCTGAAGTATTTGCAGTAATCTTCAGCCAGAAAAACTAAATTGGTGACAATTCTTGGCATCCTCCAGGTGTCTCCAGCATCACAGATACCAGCTTTCAACCAATTCATTTCACTCCACATGATGTCACAAAACAGTTAGAAATACCGGATACTGCAACAGTTATGGGCCCTGACAACATTCTGGCAAAAGTACCAAGACTTATACTCCAGAATCTGCCACACCTCTTGCCAAGCTCTTCCACTACAATTACAACACTGGCATCTACCTGACAATGTGGAAAATCGGCCAGACATATCCTGCACACAAAAAACAGGGCAAATCCAACCCAGCCAATTATTGCCCTATCAGTCTATTCTCCATCATCAGTAAAATGATGGAAGGTACCCATCAACAGTGCTATTAAGCAGTGCCTGCTCAGTAACAATCAGCTCAGAGATGCCCAGTTTTGGTTTTGCCAGGGCCACTCTGCTCCTGACTTTGTTACAGCCTTGGATAAAATCTGGACAAGAACACTGAATTCCAGAGATGAGGCGAGAATGACCACCCTTAACATCAAGGCTGCATTTGACTGAGTGTGACATCAAGAAGCTCTAGCATAACTAGATACATAACTGTAATCAGGGGACAAACTCTCCACTGATTTGAGTCATACCTGGCATGTCAGAACATGGTTATGGTTGTAGTTGTTAGATGTCAGTCATCTCAAGGAAATCTCTGTAGGAATTCTTCAGGGTAGAGTCCTAGGCCCAACCATCTTCAGCTGCTTCATCACTGACCTTCCCTCCATCATAAGGTCATAACTGGGGACGTTCGCCAATGATTGAACAATGTTCAGTACCACTCTCAACTTCTCAGACACTAAAGGAGTCCATGCTCAAATGCAACAAGGTCTGGTCAACATCCAGGCTGGGGATGACAAGTGAAAAGTAGTATTCGCACCACATAAATGCTTGGCAGACCACCTCCAGTAAGAGACAATCTAACCACAGTCATTGACATTCAATGCTGCTACAATTTGTGAAACCCCCACTATCCACAACCTGGGGGTTACCATTCATCAGAAACTCAACTGGACTCACCATATAAATACAGTGGCTACAAAAGCAGGTCAGAGGCTAGGAATACTGCAGCAAGTAATTCACCACCTTACTCCCATAGCCTGTCCATCATCTACAGGGCAAAAAAGTCAGGATTGTGATAGAATGGTTCCCCCCCCCACCATTCCCCACCACCTGGATTGGTGCAGCTCCAGCAACACTCAAGAAGCTTGACACCATCCAGAACAAAGCAGCCCATTTGATTGGCACAACATCCACAAGCATCTACTCCCTCCACCACCGACGATTAGTAGGAGCTGTGTGTACTATGTACAAGATGAACTGCAGAAATTCACTAAAGATCTTCAGATAGCATCTTTCAATCTTGCAGCCATTCCATCTTGAAAGACAAGGCAGCAAATATCTGGGAACACCACCACATGCAAGTTTGCTGCCAAGCCAGACACCACCCTGACTTGAAAATATTTTGGCTCGTCCTTCACTGTTGTTGAATGAAACTCCGAAGGACATTGTGGGTCTACCTAAAACACAGGGACTACAGCCATTCAAGAATGCAGCTCACCCATGTTCTCAAAGGCAGCTTGGGACAGCATATAAATGACACCCATACCCCATGAGTGAATAAAATACAATCCAATGCAACTTTATTCTACCACCTACATCTCTTGCAGCTTCCTTCTTCCATACCTCTTCTCAGCCTTCTTCCTCATCACTCTTACAGCCACCTTCACCTCCATTGGAGCCTTTTGCTCACTGCCACCCTCTTAGATCCACCTTCTGCTCTCTTCTCTTCAAACCTCCTTCCCACCACCCCCAACACTTTTGCGATTTCCTTCTCCCATTTATTCCTCTTGCAGCCTCCCTTCCTCTTTATTCCTTTTTTAGTCTGCTCTGCCCTGACTCCCTACCTGCTGCCTCCATCCTTGCCCCACTCCCCGAGGTGGAGCTTCCTGAAGCCACTTCTTCCTCCGCAAGGACACTTCTCTCTAATTCGAGCGACAGAAGAAACTTTTCTCTCATTGGCGAGCCCCTTGATTAAATTTTCCAGGACAATCTTTAAAAGCCTGAGGGGATGGGAAAGAGAGCCTGGTTTATTTTGAGTGCTGTTGTTCCATATGATTGGAGCCAGTTTCACATCTTGGTAACATAAAACAAGACGGTGAAGTTGGCAGAAGCATTATAGACAAAGGTCAATGTGGAGGAACACAGTATTTTGTAAGAATCAATATGGAAAGATAGAACAACATAAGTGGGACAAACGCACATGTACACTAATCTATAAAAACAGTACTGCAAGTTGATAAAGTGATTAAAGTAGTATATGGGTTACTTGAATTTATAAATAGATGAGTAGATTATGAAAGCAATGAAATCATGCTGGAATACTACTCGGTAGGCCTTGATTAGAAGATTGCGCCCATTCAAGGCACAAAATTCAAAGTTAGATTTAAAGGAATTAGAAAGGGTGCAGCAGGTTTACCAGAGTGTTACTGGGATGAGGGACTTCAGTCATTGAGAAAGAATGGAAAAGATAAGACCATACACCTTGTAATGTGATAAGTACTGAACACAGATTTCCAAGATGAAGAAAAGCTTTGATAGTGGTATATAATACCATCTCTAAACATGCTGATTAGAAAATATATAGGGTGCATAAGAAAACAAAATCCCTCCAGTGACCAAGTCAATAACTGGTCATGAACTCAAAATCATCAGAAAAGTTCTACTTAGAGGACAACAATGTTTTTCCATTGGTCATAAGGACCTGGAATGTTCCACTTGAAGAAGGGATGTAAGCAGTTTCATTTGACAATTTTAACAGGGAATTGAGCAGGTACTGAGAATGAGAAACTGGCAGAGCTTCACACAAAAAGTGGAGCCTATAAGTTCAAAGAGTGATGCAACACAGGAGGCTATTTGGTCCATAGTTTCTGCGCCGACTCTTGAAAGAGTATTTTGATTAGTTCCACCCCATCCAATTTTCCCTTTCGACCCACATGATTTCCTACTTTGAGTATTTTTTTTAAGTTATTGCGAAACCGCCTTCACTACATTTTCAGGCAGTGAATTCCATGGGAACTGATGAAATTTGATATACAAGATTAACCATACAAGCTTCTTCCTTACACAGTTTTTAAATTGTGTGTGTTATGGTTGATTTTAGAAAATTAGCCACCAAACCAAAGTTAAGCAAAAGTATTTTTTCCTCTGTCACAGACACTTCTGTACCTTTCAGAAAAATGTCAAAACATTTCAAATGGGTTGAAGTACTTGTAAATGGAAGGAACTATACTCTGCTGATAACAAAGAAACCATTTTATATGCAGCATGATCCTGCAAACAGAAGTGAGATGAGAACTGGATTAATATGTTTTGGTCAGGACAATGAATGATCTCCTTAACTCTCCTGAAATAGTGTGATGTTTCAAACATCCTGAATGATGGTAGTGATTCATTTCATCTGAAGGACAGTAACTCACAATAGAATTTTGGTCAACCTGTTAATTAAAATGATATTAGCACAATAGAGATGGGAAACCTAAATTTAAAAAAAAACAGGATATAGAAGCAGCTGAAAATGCGTTGCTGGAAAAGCGCACCAGGTCAGGCAGCATCCAAAGAGCAGGAGAATCTGGACCATAGCAACATGATGGCTGGAGGAAGAGCGCTTCATCTTCTCCCACCTCCAACACACCCCGTCCACCTGGACACCCCGTGCTGGCCTCCTACCTGCCCTCGACCTCTTCATAGCAAACTGCCGCCGCGATATTAACCGCTACCTGAACTCCCCCACCCCTCCTACCCACTCCAACCTCTCACCCTCGGAACGCGCAGCCCTCCACTCCCTCCGTTCCAACTCCAACCTCACTATCAAACCAGCTGACAAGGGAGGCGCAGTAGTAGTTTGGCGCACCGACCTCTACACCGCTGAGGCCAAACGCCAGCTCGCAGATACCTCCTCCTACCGTCCCCTTGACCATGACCCCACCCCCCACCACCAAACCATCATCTCCCAGACCGTCCATAACCTCATCACCTCAGGGGACCTCCCATCCACCGCCTCCAACCTCATAGTCCCACAACCCCGCACCGCCCGTTTCTACCTCCTGCCCAAAATCCACAAACCTGACTGCCCCGGGCGACCCATCGTCTCAGCCTGCTCCTGCCCAACCGAACTCATCTCGGCATACCTCGACACGGTCCTGTCCCCATTAGTCCAAGAACTCCCCACCTACGTTCGTGACACCACCCACGCCCTCCACCTCCTCCAGGATTTCCGCTTCCCCGGTCCCCAACGCCTCATCTTCACCATGGACATCCAGTCCCTGTACACCTCCATCCCCCATCACGAAGGACTCAAAGCACTCCGCTTCTTCCTTTCCCGCCGTACCACCCAGTACCCTTCCACCGACACCCTCCTTCGACTGACCGAACTGGTCCTCACCCTGAACAACTTTTCTTTCCAATCCTCCCACTTTCTCCAAACAAAAGGAGTAGCCATGGGCACCCGCATGGGCCCCAGCTATGCCTGCCTCTTCGTAGGGTATGTGGAACAATCCATCTTCCGCAACTACACTGGCCCCACCCCCCATCTTTTTCTTCGCTACATTGATGACTGTATCGGCGCTACCTCGTGCTCCCACGAGGAGGTTGAACAGTTCATCCACTACACTAACACCTTCCACCCCGACCTCAAATTCACCTGGACAGTCTTGGACTCCTCCCTCCCCTTCCTAGACCTTTCTGTTTCTATCTCAGGCGACCGAATCAACACGGACATCTACTACAAACCAACCGACTCCCACAGCTACCTGGACTACACCTCCTCCCATCCTGCCCCCTGTAAAAACGCCATCCCATTCTCCCAATTCCTTCGTCTCCGCCGCATCTGCTCCCAGGAGGACCAGTTCAAAATACGTACAACACAGATGGCCTCCTTCTTCAAGGACCGCAATTTCCCCCCCGACGTGGTCGACGGTGCCCTCCACCGCATCTCCTCCACTTCCCGCTCCTCCGCCCTTGAGCCCCGCCCCTCCAACCGCCACCAGGACAGAACCCCACTGGTCCTCACCTACCACCCCACCAATCTCCATGTACAGCGCATCATCCGCCGTCACTTCCGCCACCTCCAAACAGACCCCAGCACCAAGGATATATTTCCCTCCCCTCCCCTCCCCTATCAGCTTTCCGTAGAGACCACTCCCTCCGCGACTCCCTTGTCAGATCCACACCCCCCACCGACCCAACCTCCACTCCCGGCACCTTCCCTTGCAACCGCAGGAGGTGCAACACTTGCGCCCACACCTCCCCCCTCACTTCTCTCCAAGGCCCCAAGGGAAACTTCCATATCCGCCACAGATTCACCTGCACCTCCACCCACATCATCTACTGCATCCGCTGCAGCCGGTGTGGCCTCCTCTATATTGGGGAGACAGGCCGCCTACTTGCGGAGCGATTCAGAGAACACCTCTGGGCCACCCGGACGAACCAACCCAACCAACCTGTGGCACAGCATTTCAACTCCCCCTCCCACTCCACCGAGGATATGCAGGTCATTGGACTCATCCACCGCCAAACCACAACAACCCGACGGTCAGAGGAGGAGCGTCTTATCTTCCGACTGGGAACCCTCCAACCGCAGGGGATGAACTTGGACTTCACCAGTTTCTTCATCCCCCCTCCCCCCACCTTGTCTCAGCCGGATCCCTCCAGCCCGGCACCGCCTTCCTGACCTGCAGTCTTCTTCTTGACCTCTCCGCCTCCATCCTACTCCGACCTATCACCCTCACCTTGACCTCTTTCCACCTATCACATTTCCAACTCCCCTCCTCCAAGTCCCTCCTCCCTACCTTTTATCTTCTCCTGCTGAACACTCTCTGCTCATTCCTGAAGAAGGGCCTGTGCCCGAAACGTCGAATCTCCTGTTCCCTGGATGCTGCCTGACCTGCTGTGCTGTTCCAGCAATAAAGTTTCAACGCTTCATCTTCTGCCTAGGAACCCTCCAAACACAAGGGATGAACTCAGATTTCTCCAGTTTCCTCATTTCCCCTCCCCCCACCTTGTCTCAGTCCTAACTCAGCACCACCTTCCTAACCTGCAATCTTCTTCCTGACCTCTCCACCCTCACCCCCACTCCGGCCTATCACCCTCACCTTAACCACCTTCCACCTATCGAATTTCCCCTCCCCCAAGTCCTTCCTCCCTACCTTTTATCTTAGCCTGCTTGGCACACTTTCCTCATTCCTGAAGAAGGGCTCATGCCCAAAACGTCGATTCTCCTGCTCCTTGGATGCTGCCTGACCTGCTGCGCTTTTCCAGCAACACATTTTCAGCTCTGATCTCCAGCATCTGCAGTCCTCACTTTCTCCTAGGATATAGAAGCAGCCTGGGTGGAGAGAAGGAATGGTAACGGCAAGTTGTAACTTGAGTAAGTTGTGTAGAGACCCTGTCACAATAACCATATGGTAGGACAGGGTATCAATGAAGAAATAATGGGAGCTTGTCAAAAGGGTACAGTGATTGTCAGGGAGGATTCTAACCGATATACAAACTGGCAAAATCAATTGGGGAAAAGTTGTCCGGTTGACTAATTCATTGTACGTTTTCAGGACAATTCCTTAGTCCAGCAAGTCATGGGACCAACCAAACAGCATGCCATTTTAGACCTGGTTTTGACCAACAAGACAGGATTAATTACTGACTTTTTAGTGAAAGTGCCCTGGGTCGCAACAACCATTGTATAACTGAATTTTACACACAATTCAAGGGACAGAAAAATAGATGCAACAGTGTACTATTTTAATTTTAAACAAGGACAACTGTTAGTACATGAAAGCAGAGCTACTAAAAGTGAACTGGCAATTCAGGTTAAGTGAAAAGTCAATAGTGATGCAGTAGCAAACATTTAAAGGGATATTCCAGACAGCAGAAAATAGCAGAGAATAAAAAATAAGAAAACTGCCAAGGGACAAATCTGCCCTTAGTGGCTAACTAAAAGGTAAGTCAAAGACGGTATCAAACTCAAAGAAAAGACATACAGTTGCATAAAGATAGGTGAAAGTCAGAAGATTGTACAAAACATGAAAAAGGCAAAAATATGAAAACATTAACAAGAATGGTAACAAGAGAAAGTTAACCAAAAATATAAACAAGAAAATTTTCTTCAGGTATTTAAAAAAAAAGAGTTAACTAAGTATTGGTCCTGTAGAAAATGAGTCTGTAGAATTCGTAATGAAGGATAAAGAAATGGCAGATGAATTGGACACATACTTTACTTGTATGTTCTCTAGTGAAGACTGAAGCAATGTCCTGAAATAGGTGTAAATCAGGAATTGAAAGCAAGGGAGAAATTCAAGAAATTTAAATTACCAGGAAAATCAAAAGTTGGCGTGGAGGCAGAACGGAAGAGTCGGACATCGCACAGAGCCGTGGTAATAGGGGACTCCATAGTGAGAGGAACTGACCGGGGTTTTTGTGGCAGCAGGCAGGACTTAAGGATGGTGTGTTGCCTTCCTGGTACCAGGAAGACATCACAGACAGAGTGCAGGAAATCCGCAAGGACCAAGGTGAAGAGCCAGAGGTGGTGGTACACACCGGCACAAATGAAGTCAGGAAGAAGAGGAGGAACATACTACAGCGGGACTTCAGAGAACTAGGAAGAAGGCTGAAAAGCAGGACGTCCAGGGTGGTTATCTACGGTTTGCTTCCAGTTCCGCGGGCTGGTGAGGCCAGAAACAGGGAGATAATGGACTTGAACGTGTGGCTGGGGAACTGGTGCAGGAAGCAAGGATTTAAATTCTTGGATCACTGGGGTATGTTTTGTGGTAAGCATAAATTATACAAGAGAGACGGTTTGCACCTTAATAGGTTGGGGGCCAGCATTTTGGCAGGCAGGTTTGCTACTGCAACACAGCTGCGTTTAAACTAAATAGCGGGGGGGGGGGGAGGGGACAAACAGGATGTTTAAGAAGGAAATTGAAGGGAAAGTTAGAATAAGGGAAGTCAAGAAAGACAACTGTATCAATGAAGCAGAAAACTCAAAAAGGGATCATGCTGTAAGGTTGAGTGAAATAGGAGTTGATGGGAAGGGTGAGGGCAGTAACAAATTAAAAATACTATATATGAATGCACGAATCATTAGAAATAAGATGGATGAGCTTGAGGCTCTTTTGGAAATTGGCAGATACGATATTGTGGGGATAACTGAGACATGGCTTCAAGTGGACAGGGCCTGGGAAATGAATATTCAAGGCTACATGTGCTATCGTAAGGACAGACTGATGGGCAGGAAGGGTGGGGTGGCCATGTTGGTAAAGGATGATATTCAGTCCCTTGCGCGGGAGGACCTAGAATCAAGGGATGTAGAGCCAGTGTGGATAGAACTGAGAAATTATAAGGGTAAAAAGACTCTCTTGGAGTTATCTACAGGCCCCCAAACAGTAGTCTGGATGTCAGATGGAAGTTGAATCAGGAGCTGAAATTGGCCTGTCGCAAAGATGTTACTACAGTTGCAATGGGGGATTTCAACATGCAGGTAGACTGGGAGAATCAGGGTGGTATTGGACCTCAAGAAAGAGACTTTGTGGAGTGCCTCCAAGATGGATTCTTAGAACAGCTGGTGCTGGAGCCGACCAGGGAGAAGGCAATTCTGGATTTGGTATTGTGCAACGAACCAGAATTGATCAGGGACCTCGAAATGAAGCAGCCATTGGGAAGTAGTGACCATAATACAATAAGCTTCAATCTGCAATTTGAGAGGGAGAGGGTACAATCGGAAATGACAATATTTCAGTTGAATAAAGGGAACTATGGAGCTATGAGGGAGGAGCTGGCCAAAGTTCAATGGTGCAATACCTAAGCAGGGATGACAGTGGAGGAACAATGGCGGATATTTCTGTGTATAATGCAGAAGATGCAGAATCAGTTCATTCCAAAAAGGAAGAAAGATCCTAGGAGGAGGCATGGGTGGCCGTGGCTGACGAGAGAAGTTAAGAAACATATAAAGTTAAAAGAGATCAAAGTATAACATAGCAAAGATAAGTGGGAAAACAGAGGACTGGGAAGCTTTTAAAGAACATCAGAGGATTACTAAGAAGGAAATACGCAGAGAAAAAATGAGGTACGAAGGTAAACTGGCCAAAAATATAAAGGAGGATAGTAAAAGCTTTTTAGGTATGTGAAAGGCAAAAAAATGGTTAAGACTAAAATTGGGCCCTTTAAGACAGAAACAGGGGAACAAAGAAATGGCAGAAGAATTGAACTGGTACTTCAGATCTGTGTTCACTGGGGAAGACACAAGCAATTTCCCTGAGGTAACAGTGACTGAAGGACCTGAACTGAAGGGAATTTATATTTGCCAGGAATTGGTGTTGGAGAGACTGTTAGGTCTGAAGGTTGATCAGTCCCTGGGGCCTGATGGTCTACATCCCAGGGTACTGAAGGAGGTGGCTCGAGAAATCGTGGATGCGTTGGTGATTATTTTCCAGAGTTCGATACATTCGGGATCAGTTCCTGCGGATTGGAGGGTGGCTAATGTTGTAGCACTTTTTAAGAAAGGTGGGAGAGAGAAAGCAGGAAATTATAGACCAGTTAGTCTGACTTCAGTGGTGGGAAAGATGCTGGAGTCTATTATAAAGGATGAAATTACGACACATCTGGATAGTAGTAACAGGATAGGTCAGAGTCAGCAGAGAAATCATGCTTGACTAATCTTCTGGAATTTTTTGAGGATGTAACTCCGAAGATGTACGAGGGAGATCCAGTAGATGTAGTGTACCTGGACTTTTAGAAAGCTTTTGATAAAGTCCCATATAGGAGGTTAATGAGCAAAATTAGGGCGCATGTTATTGGGGGCAAAGTACTAACTTGGAGTGAAAGTTGGCTGGCTGACAGGAAACAAAGAGTAGTGATAAACGGCTCCATTTCAGAATGGCAGGTAGTGACCAGTGTGGTACCACAGGGATCAGTGCTGGGACCGCAGCTTTGTACAATATATATTAATGATATAGAAGATGGTATTAGTAATAACATTAGCAAATTTGCTGATGATACTAAGCAAGGTGGCAGGGTGAAATGTGAGGAGGATGTTAGGAGATTACAAGGTGACCTGGACAGGTTAGGTGAGTGGTCAGATGCATGGCAGATGCAGTTTAATGTAGATAAATGTATGGTTATCCACTTTGGTGGCAAGAACAGGAAGGCAGATTACTACCTAAAGGGAATCAATTTAGGTAAAGGGGCAGTACAAAGAGATCTGGGTGTTCTTGTACACTAGTCAATGAAGGTAAGCATGCAGGTACAGTAGGTAGTGAAGAAGGCTAATAGCATGCTGGCCTTCGTAACAAGAGGGATTGAGTATAGAAGCAAAGAGGTTCTTCTGCAGCTGTACAGGGCCCTGGTGAGACCACACCTGGAGTATTGTGTGCAGTTCTGGTCTCCAAATTTGAGGAAAGACATTCTGGCTATTGAGGGAGTGCAGCGTAGGTTCACAAGGTCAATTCCTGAAATGGCGGGACTACCTTACGCTGAAAAACTGGAGCGACTGGGCTTATATACCCTTGAGTTTAGAAGATTGAGAGGGGATCTGATTGAGACATATAAGATTATTAAAGGATTGGACACTCTGGAGGCAGGAAACATGTTTCCGCTAATGGGCGAGTGCCGAACCAGAGGACACAGCTTAAAAATACGGGGTAGACTATTTAGGACAGAGATGAGGAGAAACTTCTTCACCCAGAGAGTGGTGGCTGTGTGTGGAATGCTCTGACCCAAAGGGCAGTGGAGCCCCAGTCTCTGAATTCATTTAAGAAATAGATGGATAGAGCTCTCAAGGATAGTGGAATCAAGGGTTATGGAGATAAGGCAGGAACAGGATACTGATCAAGGATGATCAGCCATGATCATATTGAATGGTGGTGCAGGCTCGAAGGGCAGAATGGCCTACTTCTGCACCTATTGTCCATTGTCTATAAAGTAGTACTAAATAAGTTGTTGAAATTTGTGAATTGACAAATCCTACGGTCTGATGGATTTCATCCTAGCATCTTAAAAGTAGCCACCTATGAGACAGTTCATATATTGGTTCTAATTTTACAAAACTCATTAGAATTGAGGAATAGATTGGAAAATAGCAAAAATAACTATTTTATTCAGAAAGAGATGGAGACAGAAAGCAGGAAACTATGGGCCAGTTAGCTTAACATCTGTCATTGGGAATTATCAGAAGCTATTCTTAAAGATGGTATAACAGGACACTGGCAGAGTCAACATGGTTTTGTCAAAGGGAAATCAAGTTTAACTAATTTGTGGAGCTCTTTGAAGAAGTCATTTCTGCAACAGAGAAAGTCACCATAGGATCATAGGGTTGCTCTTTTATTACACAGAGAAAATTGGTGGTGAGTTTAACCTGAGGGTCACCACACCTCAGGTGAGGAGCAAGGCTCAGAGAGCAGGACTTTCAATGGTTACCTCAAGCAGGAATTGAACACATGCTATTGGTGACACTGTGCATCACAAACTACATGTCCAGCCAAATGAGCTAACCCATAAAGTAGAACCAGTGGATTTCCAGAAGGCATTTGATGAGGTGACCATCAGACTCTTCAGAAATTAAAGGTCATAGTGTTGAGAGAAACATAGTGGCAGAGATAGATTACCTGGCGAACAGGAAGCAGAGAGAAGGAAGAAATGGGTCTTTTTCAGGTTGGCAGGATGTCCCAAGTGGTATGCCACAGCAGTTGGCACTAGAGCCTCAACTCTTATAAATAATCTGAAGGCACTGAAGGTATGGTAGCTAAATTTGATGATGACACAAAGGTAGGAAAATGAATTGCGAGGAGGACGTAAGAAGTTACAAAGGGACACAGATAGGTTTAAGGAGGGGCAAATGGAACACAATGTGGGAAAGTGTGAAATTGGTCCATTTTGGCAAAAAAGAATAAAAAGAATAAATAAGCAGGTACATCAAATAGTCAGGAGAGCTAATATGGTGTAATGTTTTATTGTGAGGGGAACTGAACACAAATGCAGGGTGGTTCTGCTTCATTCACAGAGGGCACTAATGATGCTACATCTGAAGTATGAGACAACTGGCTTGCTTTCACATTAATGTCAGAGGATGAGGGACAACTTGATAGAAGTTTACAAAATTATACGAGGTAGGGATAGTCTTTTCCCCAAGGTAGAAATGTCAATTACTTTGAGGAATAGGTTTAAAGAAAAGAGGAAAGTTTAATTTTAATTTTACAAAACTCATTAGATTTGAGGAATAGATTGGAAAATAGGAAAAGTAACTATTTTATTCAGAAAGAATAAAAAAATGAAACAAAAAATGCCTAGAATGCACTGCCAGAAGAGGTGATGGAAGTGGATACAATAGCAATGCTTAAAAGGCATTTTACGTATAAATAGGCAGGGGATAGAGGGGTACGGACTGGGCAGAAACAAAAGATTTTTAAGTTTAGAAAGGCATCGGGTGTCAGTGTAGTCTTGGTGGGCCAAAGGGCCAGTTCCTGTGCTGTACTGTTCTTTGTTTTTCTTTGTATCAAGTCTCTTTATAATGTTACATTCTCACATATCTTACTCCGCCATTTGTCACCAGTAAATTTGGATTTTTTTCTAATGTGTTATCGGGAGTCATAAATAATGTTACTAGTTGAGAATCCAGCTCAGATCTTTATGAAGCACCACCAGTCTTAACGTTCTAATTTTGAGTACGTAACAATTATCCCAACTTTGTCTACTGCCTAACTAATCTCCTAAGTAAATTAATAACTTGCTCTCAATATCATGAAGGGTAAATGCTTGGAATTACACCAGGCAGTAAAATCAACCTTGTCTGCTGCAGAGGGTGTAAAGTGACATAAGCTCCCACTGAATAAATATAACCCATCAGGGAATCGCAATGTCAGGAAAAATTACAACCTCGTATTCAATTAAAGGATGCAGAATGAAAATTAAGTATGCTGCTGAACTGTAATTCACCAGACTGAGAACATGCAGGATCAAGGTGCAGGATCTCTGGTTCCGTCTTCAAAGGCCACACCATCACTTCTCGACATTATAACAGAACTGGTTTGGTGAACACAATACCCAGGCAAAGATTAATCACATAATGCACAATGCTCTCAGGAACAGAATGTTTCCCCAGGAGTAAGTGGATTTATTTAATTCCTGATCTATGTTTCACAGTTCTTTTCTATCTCTGTCTCTTATCTGTGTCTTTAGGGCCCATGAAATGAGCCAAACATAAAGAATTTAAATCCATTTTTGTTTTAAGTATTTCTACCTTCTTCACCAAAAATTAAGCATGTTAAGAAATGTCTCTAGCAAAGTAAACATGACATGACACTTTCTCTGGTGTTAAAGTCATCAGAAACAGGAAACAATATGTAAATGTTGCTTTGCATATTATTTTTTAAAAGACTGTCTAGCCTTGATGTCTGCATAGCAATCATATTTAACTTGCAAAATGCTCACATTTTTATCTGATCTTAGCTTTCCTGGAAAAACATATTGGTTATGAATGCAAAATTAACATACTTTTGCCTTGATCAGATTGCGGAACTTTGTAAAGTTATGCATAAGAGAAGACCTTGTTTTCTGCAAAGTCTGCGTAATAGATTCTGGTTATAACTTCTGCCCAAAATAAGTCAATAACATTTTTAAAAAGTAATAACCTTTCAAACCACAAAATGTCTAAGTTCTACCAATCCAATCCAATTCTTCCAAGCATCTATCAATGCAAGATTGAGTCAATTGTAGTGAGGTGCTTGATCTTAAAAGGTCAAATGGAGAGGGAAATCTTCCCAATCTCTGGTAATGGGAACAGGCTTTTGGTCGTTTGCTGTTAACCATGAGCTTAGCAACAGCCAATTATATCAGAACAAATAGAGAGGGCAGACAGTAAACTTAATTACATTTTTAGGCTTGCACTTGAGTTGAAAGAACCAAAAACAATTTAAGAGTTGAACTGAAAATTTCAGTAGCAATAATGATAAATATTTTAAAATAGAAAATCTGAGTGAAAGGTTAGCTAAAAGAAAACAGAAGGAGACGAGCAAGACCTTAAATATTATAATAATCAGATTATTTTCAGTAGCATATTTTGAATAGAGCAAATGAATGAATGGCTGGAGAGATGGAGCAGGAGGAAGCAATTTCAATTGTCAGGTCATTTGAACCAAATCTGGGGGCAGGTAAAATCTGGGGGACTAGACCACAACAGAACTGGAATCAATGGTTGAATGGGATGAATTGTTGGTGTTATAGAGTCATAGAGTCCTAATAGCATGGAGACGGGCCCTGTGGCCCGAATAGGTCCATGCCGACCAAAATGTCCATCCATGCAAGCCCCATTTCCCTGCACTTGGCTCATATCCTTCTAAACCTTTCCTATCCATGTAATTGTTGAAATGCCTTTTAAATGTCGTTAACATACCCAACTCAACCACTTGCGCTAGCAGTCATTCCATATGCGTACCACCTTCAGTGTAAAAAAGTTGCCCCTCAGGTTTCCTTTTATTATTTCCCTCTAACCTTAAACTAATGCACTCTGGTCCTTGATTCCACAACCCTGGGAAAAAGATTTTTTATCACCCTATCCATGCCTCTCATGATCTTGCACACTTTTATAAAATCAGCCTTCAGTCTTCTACGCTCTAAAGAAAAATGTCCTAATTTGTCCAACGTCTCCCCATAACTCAGATCATTGATTCCTGGCAACATCCTTGTAAATTTCTTCTGCATTCTTATCTAGTTTCATAACATGCTTCCCAGTAGCAAGGTGACCAAAACTGAAGACAATATTCCAAGTGTGGCCACACCAACGTGCAGTACAACTGCAACATAACTTCCCAACTTCTGTTCAGAGAACCATACATCTGAACTCTAAGGTCCCTCTCTTCCACTACACTCCTTCATGCCCTACTATTCACCATGAAACTCCTACCTGTAGGTCAAGACAATTTCAAATAACTGGATAGGGTGACAAAAAAAGGATGTAGAATTGGAGAGAAGAATTCAGGAATATAAAGGAAGAGATAGACAGCACTAATACAATAAATAGGCATTCGCATGTTTTATTGTTATACGAGTATTAGGTGGGGTCAGCAGAAGAGAAAATGGATTAAATTTTAACTTAGGTTATGTATGCAAATACACAAAGCAAAGAAAATTGTTGAGCTACAGATGCAAATAGTCATGTGGAATTATAATATGGCACTAACTGCATTTGGGCTTTAAAAAGGGGCAGAACTGGGTACTCTATATTCCTGAACAAACGATGCTCAGGAAAGCTGGGGAAGAAAAGAAAGGAGGATTGGGGATGTTAAGGAGACCATTAGACTGCCAGAGAGAGAGGATGCCCTGGAGGAATAAGTAATAAAACTTATTTGGTTAGGGCTAAGAAACAATGGGAAAAAGTGAGGACTGCAGATGCTGGAGATCAGAGCTGAAAATGTGTTGCTGGAAAGGGCTCATGCCCGAAACATCGATTCTCCTGCTACTTGGATGCTGCCTGACCTGCTGCGCTTTTCCAGCAACACATTTTCAGCTAAGAAACAATGGGCAAACCTTATCCTTTCTGGATGTATTCTACATACCACCACTTGAAAAATATATCAAGGAACAAACTTCCAGGGAAATTGTAGACAGTTACAAAATTTATATAGCAGTATTATAAACAAAGCTTTTTATCTTGCACTCATCAGGACAATTTGCAAGAAATACCGAAGAAAAATGAGAACAATATTCAAACTGTATAAAAGTGCTGATTAGTTGGCAATTGGATTTTGTTTGGTAGAGAAAATTCCATAGAGAATGCACCAGATAGTTAAGTGCCAGTTTAGACGAAACTTGGCAATTAACTGTTCATCATAATTAGATTAGATTACTCAGTGTGGAAACAAGCCCTTCGGCCCAACAAGTCCACACCGCCCCGCCGAAGCGCAACCCACCCATACCCCTACATGTACCCCTTACCTAACACTACGGGCAATTTAGCATGGCCAATTCACCTGACCTGCACATCTTTGGACTGTGGGAGGAAACCGGAGCACCCGGAGGAAACCCACGCAGACACGGGGAGAACGTGCAAACTCCACACAGTCAGTCGCCTGAGGTGGGAATTAGCTATTGCATGCTCCTCTTGTAAAGTATAAATATTGTTTCCCCTTTATTATTTCTTGTGAATTGTCCTGATAAGTGCAAGATGAAAAGCTTCACCAATATGTCTTTTTTAAACATTACTGAATCTCTGTACCACCAAATAGTACTTATAGACTATTTATACTGAGAATGTGGGATGCTAATACTGACAGGATAGTCATAAGAGGGAAAGAATTTTTGAAATGTGTTTCCAGAATTTTTTTGATCAGAATGTTTTACACCCAAAAGGAAGGAAGCATTCCTGATTCTGGGGAATGAGATGTCTCAAGTGAAGCAATGGGGTGAGAATAAAATTTATTTCAAACAAATTGGAATCAAAGATTGTCAGGTAAACTGTAAGAGAACAATGGAGTGCCTTGGAGAGAAGATGGTTCAAGCAAAGTTGAGATACATCCCAAAACAGGGAAAGGAGACACTTGTAATGAAGCAGGAACCTGAGCATTATCAACATATCAGCATCACAGCAGCTTCTAGGGTATTTGACATCGACTTCTTAAGATGTGAGACTGATGATTAGAGATGACTTCTTCATTTACTGAACTGTACTCACACATGCAAACAGGACCCTCGTCACTCACTAGTGATATGATCCTCTTGCCATTAAAACCTTCACTGGAAACTCCAACCTTTTTCGCACTTTTGAGAATCTTATTTTCACAACTGAATTACCATTGCCCATGTTATTCAGGATGAAATCTTCCCAGCACCGATATCCAGGGTAAGGACAGGCAATTAACCTCACTGAATCACAACTGGTGGATGCAACTTTAACTTCTAGCAATTTGACAAACAAATTATTCTAAATATTTATTATTCTGTAAAAACGATATCTTTCAGTTTTAAATTTATTTTTTTTTAATTCATTAATGGAATGAGGGTGTCGCTGGCCAGGCCAGTATTTATTGTATGTCCCTAATTGCCCAGAGACAGTTAAGAGTTAACCAACTGCTGTGGTCACATGTAGGCCAGACCAGGTAAGAATGGCAAATTTCATTCTCTAAAGGACATTAGTGAACCATATGGGGTTTTCTGAAAACCAGCAATAGTTTAAAGGCCATCAAATTCCACTATCAGTCTTGGCAGGATTCAAACCCTAGTCCACAGAACATTACTTGGGTCTCCAGATTAACAGTCAGTGATAATACCACCAGACAATCGCCCCTCCTAAACCACAATGTGTACTTCTGAAAAAACAATCACTCATCATCTGTAGTTTAGATGCAGCTGTGATACTTTTCAATTAAAACGTATCGAAAAACCCTCACTTTTTAAAAATATAGCAATATCATTTGAAGGAGATACTCTTAGATCTTGTGAGACTGATTTCCTATGTGTAAGGGCTGACAAAATACAGCTTTATGTCTTCTCATTGTAAATTGTCATGACAAATTACAAAAGCTGTAACAATTTCTTATACGCTTTTAATTCAAAACATTAAAAATATTAACTAGGTACAACTTTGGTGTAATCAAAGTCTGATGTTTCTTGCAATGTTACTGCTAATGCTGTATGTAATTAGATGTTGAATACTACCACTTATTAAGCTCAGACATGTTACCACTACACTACTGGGAATACATAGCAAACATTATAATTCACGTACAAATCAACTATTCAGCAACATTAGGTAAAAGAAGGGCAATCATCTCAGTAGATTTGGATCAGGCTTCCTAGTGGCTCAGGGAGAAGTTAGCTAGGTTCAATTCCCATTGTGGTGTAGCAGTATACGTTTCCAATTAAAGAATTAAAGAAGAGAATCAGCTATGTTCCCAAACTTAATTTATAACTAAGGTTCTGCTGGAAATAGGCGAGTACAGATGGTGAAGCAGGACACAATCAGGCTTCGCCTTGATGTTTCTATAACATATTAACACTCAATATGAAGGGTAATATTCACTTAGGCAACGCATCAAAAGGGTAAGCAGTTCCTGGCAACCATACTCCATAAAGGAGCCAACATCTCCATGCAAGAAAGGGAAAAGAAAGTTATCAAAAAATACAAAACAAAAAAATGCTCACATGCATTAAAACAATACAAAGTAATAACTGGCGTGTAAAAACAAACAGAATCTGGTCAAATCTCTCATAAATAAACACTGAATATGTGGCCCAAACCATATTATTCTCACTATTGGTTGAGGTGGGAAAGAAAATCTTTGTAATGGATGCAACAACTCAAAAAACTATTGAAGAAAGGAAAATCAGATGAGTATTTAAGCGATCAATCTGTTTCATTTTTTGAATACTATTAAAACTTAAAATTGCCTCATTGCATAAATATGCATTTCTACAAAACAAGAAATCAATTAAACACTTATAACATCACTTTAAATGTATACTTTGGATCACAGGGTGAAACAGTCTTAGAGTTATACAGCATAGAAACACACCCTTCGGTCCAACCAGTCCATGCTGACCATAATTCCAAACTAAACTAGTACCATCTGCCTGCCCTTGGCCCATATCCCTCCAAACATTTCTTATTCATCTATTTATCTAAATGTTTTTTAAATGTTGTAACTGTACCCACATCCTCCACTTTTTCTGAAAGTCATTCCACAAATGAACCACTGTCATCTAAAAAGATTGCTCTTCATGTTTTTTTAAAACCTTTCTTCTCTCACCTTAAAAATAAACCTCCTATGCTCCAATGAAAAAAGTCCCAGTCTATCCAGCATCTCCCCATAAGTCAAATCCTACACTCTCGGCAATATCCTGGTATATCTCTTCTGAACCCTCTCCGGTTTAATAATATTCTTCCTATTTCAGGGCAATCAGAACTGTACATAGTATCCAACAGAGGCCTCATCAATGTCCTGTACAACCTCAACACAACACATGATAAAAATCAATATGCTTTTTAAAATTATTGATTCTTTGTAGACTCTGTACATTGGGTATGACCCTAACTGCCTAATTTCTGGGTACCGTAAATAGTGTGAATGTGGTGCCATCATAATGAGGTGAGCAGCATACATTTGCATGAGATAACTTGCTAGAGTTCAGAAAGAAACCCTCCATGAAACTCCCCAAGATTGACACATAGCCAATCTTTAGGAAATTTCAATCCATTAACTCTGCTTCTCTCTCCACTGATGCTGAGTTTTTCCAGTACTTTGTTTTTATTTCTAAAAGCTTGACTGTTTGATACAGTGATGAATATACTGTAATACCCAGCAGTGAACAATGTTATTGTGAAGCACTGTGAACTAAACTATGTGATGCCGAAGAGCACTTCTTTACCTGTCAGTCAACCACTAATTATTTATGTATAGTTTAACATTGAATTCATGTAGTTTGCAAAATATATGAAAGTAAGTATATTAGAAAAATTGTTTCTTCTTCCACCTAGTCCCAGATCGTCACCCTATAATTGTAAGTGCAAACGAAAGCCTGCAATCACTGGCTTTCCAATTTTTATTCTTCTGTCTGCAATGCCAGCTCCAGGCACTAATTCTCTATATAGTATAATTAAGTCAAGAATCCTATATTTCTTCCAGACTCTGAAGCATGGACTTGTGCGAGATTATTCCGGATGAGTAGTTATTAAGATAACTGTGATTAAGATGCTGTGAAAGAAAATAACCAATTAATTTTCAAAAATCTCCCAGTTTGTACTCCTTTTCAATATAAAAAAAATCATGACCAGCATCTTGACAACAGGTTATCTAATGTAGAGAGAACTGTGAAAAGAATTTCAAATGTGGATGCGGTGGGTGCAAACACAGAGAGGATTGCAATGTGACCAGAGTGTGGGTAGAAATGTACCTTGATTAACTGCAGATTTTTGGTCTATTATAGAAACTACAACATTGTTGAAAACAAAATACTGATGAAGAGGCCGTATCAGTCTACTTCTGCTTTCTCTTCTCCACTGAAAACAACTTTTTTTCTTAGCTACTTCAAGCACTATCAATAACTTTTAAAAGCACGAAAAGTAAGCCCTTGTTTCAAGGCTTACTGTGTTTCATTAAAAGCAAATAAATAATCTATCGGTATAGTTCAAAGTGGTATGCACAATCAGACCTCCTCATTTAAGTGTACTCCCTCATTACAGATTTTGTTTGTCCGTCTTGTGCTCTATTCTCCCCTCCTAAACCGCTATATCAGAGTTCACTTTTCCAACTTCTTCCCACTACCTTTTCAAGTGGCCACTTCTAACAAATAATGGAATCATAGAATCCCTCGAATGTGGAAACAGGCTATTCAGCCTATCAGGTCCACACTAATCTTCCAAAAAGCATCCCACCCAGACTCAACCCCCTACCCTATCCCTGTAGTCCTGCATTTCCCATGGTTAATCCATCTAGCCTGGAAACTATGGGCAATTTAGGATGGCCATTTCACTCAACCTGCACAGCTTTGGACTGTGGGAGGAAACTGGAGCATCTGGAGGAACTCCACGCAGACACCGGGAGAATGTGCGACCTCCACACAGACAGTCGCCCAAGGCTAGATCAAACCCAGGTCCCTGATATTGCAAGTCAGCAGTGCTAACCAATGAGCCACTGTGCCTCATCTTATCTACTGAAACTTTCTTGCATGTCTTCCATTAATTCCAGATTCGAGGATGCCGGTGTTGGACTGGGGAGTACAAAGTTAAAAATCACACAACACCAGGTTATAGTCCAACAGGTTTAATTGGAAGCACTAGCTTTCGGAGCGACGCTCCTTCATCTGGTGAAGGAGCATTGCTCCGAAAGCTAGTGTGCTTCCAATTAAACCTGTTGGACTATAACCTGGTGTTGTGTGATTTTTAAATTAATTCCAGACACAGCTATTCTAATGCTCATTGGGCTCCCAATGTCCACCATCCAGTAGTGGTTATGAAATGTGCCATATTACAACAAGTCTTTTACTTTTTGCATCTTTTAAACTTCAGCTCTGTAAACCTCAGCCTAGTTGCCCTCCTTTTGAAAGAAGCTTATCTATCTGCCTCATCTTCAGCCAAACATTTCACAGCTCTCTTTTTCTAGGAACAAATTTCATTTCAATAGAATGAACAGAATAATATCTAAATTGATTTTCCAAAACTATTAAGAACAATGGCATAAAAACAAGAAGTACTGGAAAATATTCAATGGGTTAGGCAGCATTTGTGTAGAGAGAAACAGAATTAAGGTTTTGGTTCAGTGGCCTTTCATGACCCACTCAGTTCAAAACAAATAATATCTTAAATTTTTCGCAGTTCCGATGATAATTTGAACTACCTCTCTCTCCACACTGATGTTGCCTAACTTGGGTTTTCTTCCCAAACATATACTTTTATTTCCGATATCCAGCAAACACAGCATTCCATTTTTCAGAGAGTAATGATATGCTGCCCTGTGTGAGACGGACCCTTTAGTGTGTAGTACAGATGCTGTTTATGCCAAATGCCCGTACATCTTTCGAATCAAACTGTGGTTTTATGCGTGAGAATTTGATCTTATGCTGCTCAAAAATTGCAGGGAGATCCTTTGTATCTTCTCAGTGCCATAATCTCACTTCTTCATTGGACGCACTGACCATGCATTCAAATCCTAATTCAGCTTTTTTCATTTCTTTTACATATAAAATACATTTCAGAAATCTGCAACATATTTCAACAGGGTCTAGATTAGAGTGGTGCTGGAAAAGCCCAGCAGATCAGGCAGCATCTGAGGAGCAGGAAAATCGACGTTTCGGGCAAAAGCCCTCTATTACTGATGAAGGGCTTTTGCCCGAAACGTCGATTTTCCTGCTCCTCGGATGCTGCCTGACCTGCTGGGCTTTTCCAGCACCACTCTAATCTGGACTCTGGTTTCCAGCATCTGCAGTCCTTATTTTTACCTAACATATTTCAACAGCCAATTGTCTTTATAGATTATCTATGAAAACATTTAAATTCAGACTGACATTTGTGAGAAGTAATCCAATACTTCTTCAATAGGAATTCAAATTTGGATTTTTGTTTAAAAAAAAGTTTAAACTAAAGGAAAAACAGAGCTTTTCCAAAGAAGTTTTATTGAAAGGCATAAAACTTCTACTTGCTGATAAAAAAAAAGCTTGTGGCAGATGATAAAACAGCACAAATTTTACCCACAAATATTTCTAAAACTTGGTGTCATACTCTTTGCTTCTAAATACAGAGCAGGAACAGTCTGTGTAGAATGAGTTCAAACACCTCATTTATTTTTTAAAGATCAGTAGGAAGTCCACTGTGTGATACATACGTCCAGAGAAACTACTGAAACCCAATACATCAAACCCCTAATGATGAAATCTATCAACAAAACACTTGCAACCATCTTAAATCTGATAAGAGACTGTACTCAGTAGCAAGCAGGTCCCAAAGCCTCTCAGACTGGAGGGGGAACTGGAGCACTAAAGATACTTAATTCAACCTCCCCAGGGCCCAGACTGGAGCTTGATATTTATGGGAAAGAACAGTCTGTGTTGTTGGTCCACCTGCTCCCAGTCTTCTCTATCCTGTTGGATTTCTCCACACACCAGCTGCAGTCCAATACAATAAGCTACTGTTATTTCACTCTGAAGAGTCAGATATAAATCCTACCAAAAAGAGCGCCAAATGAGATGACTGTCATTGTCTGATTTGTCTCTATGAAGGATACCTTCTTTTTCCAGGACAGCAATTCTGCTCTGGATGTAACCAAAATATAATAGGTAAACTATTGTTGATTATTCATTGCTGTGCCATCACAAGCAACTATTGAATTTCAAAGCAAACAACCTTAAAATTATGAATCATTAAAATATTAAACAGTTAATATAAAAAAGTTAAGACAAGTCATTATTTTAAAATGGTTTGCATGTTTTGCAATATTGCCCCAAGAAATGTCTCCACAAGAGGAACATAACAATTGCTTTTGCGGCCATACATTAAGCAAAATCGACTATTTATTAAGCCTAAGAATACAGTTAAGGTCTTCACTTTATTGTTCACGGTGATTTGTTCTCATCAGATAGCATCTGTACAACAGTGCCCTTACTATGAAGCTATTACAAGCAAATTCTCTCCAAGAGGTCAAGACTTAATGGTATGTGTGGCAGCAATACACAATTAATAATATACGTTTTTTTTTCTCAAAACAGCTATATTTCAATAAGGAGCGATACAGTAATAGAGTCAGGAAGTCATACAGCATGGAAACAGACCCTTCTGTCCAATTCGGATATCCCAAACTGTTCTAGTCCCATTTGCGTGCATTTGGTCCATATCCCTCTAAACTCTTCCTGTTCATGTAGCCATCCAAATAGGAAATACCTTATTTATATTTACCTACATACAATTTTTCTGCATACCTCATTATGGATGCAGAAAACTCAAAACTGTAGTAATTTGAATGCAAGACCAATTCAGCATATGCTGCAGAAAGTTCCAGCTGGCCAACACCAGCCTGAAAGACAAGATAGAAGAGCTGGAAAAGAAAAGAATAGTCAAGAAAGTGGTTACTCCTGCAGAATGGATTCGCAACATGGTAGCAATGAAATATCCTAGAAAACTGAGTATTTGACAGAATCTAAATAAAGCCCTGAAATGACCTCACAATTCCATACTTGAAAGAACTTTACCACAACTTGCAAAGACAAAAATATTCATCACCCTACTTGCAAAGTATGGTTACCAATAAGTGAAACTAGACAAAAAAACAGCAGCTTGCTATCTATTGTGTAAGCCCTTTGGGAGGTACAGATGGTTATACATGGCATCTGACATCTTCACAGCTTCATAAAAATATCAACACAGATGAAATAACACTGTAATCTTTCTGGTGTGAAAACTGTAGTAGATGATCTGCGAATTTATAGACTTGGAGGTACAGTGGAAGAAGCCATTGCTGACCATTATCAATACTGAGTGTGTAGAGCTCACCAAAACAAAACAAAACAAAATTATGTTGAAAGATGCCTGGAGTCAAGTTCATTAGTCATGTACTGACAGTAAAGGATCTCCAGCCAGATTCCAAAAAGATAAGAGCTTAAGCAGCAGAGTAGCAATCAATAGATGGAAAAGCAGTGCAACAATTTGCAAAATGCAAATCACTAACTGTTGCAAGTAGTAGTCATAAAAGAATAACCAGAACGCATCAAAGCATTTTAGGAAATAGAAATGAATTGACAGCTCAAGATGGCATATGGAACAAAGGAAATAAAATCATTCTCTCAAAGGAGTTGAGAAGAGAGATGTTAAAGCACATCCATTCAAGACCTAACAAACCATTCAATTATATCAAATTGCTGAAGGAAAATGGCATGAAACCAGATGAGCCACCTAGCATTGGCTTGGGTACCAGAAATGAAAATGGCTAATTCAGATTCTTCATGTTCCACAGTAATGCAGATGTTTCCATACCAAATCAGCTACAATGGTTCCAGAAATCAGTAAACTATCATCTTCTCATGAGCACTTAGGAATGGGCAGTAAATGCTTTCCAACACTGCAAAGCCAACAGCCCCTGAATGAATATCACAAAAATCTATAATGTCAAGGCTTTGGACCATTGAAACTGGTGGATACAGATCCTTCTTCTGTTCTGAAGCCAGGTGTTTTCACATCTCATGAGAAACATAAAACCTGGAACATCTGCTGGGAACCACTGTTAAATGGGGTATGGAGTGTCCTGTAATCAGAAGGATAATGACAATGCTCTTACAGAAATTGTGATAAGCTGTACTGATCACTTTTACACTCAGGAGGAGCATCCGGTAGCTACTCCCCAACTAGAAATGGCTGTCAATTGATGTCACTGTCTCATGGCCAATGTGTAATTGTCCTCCTTGGTGAAAGAAATGCAAGCAGACTCTCTTTTCAACAGAGTTACACTTCCCCATTTACCAGAAACAGTCTCTTATTGCATCACCTAACACATGTTTTAGAAAAAAAATCGGGCGGCATGGTGGCTCAATGGTTAGCACTGCTGCCTCACAGCGCCAGGGACTTGGGTTCGATTCCCATCTCGGGCAACTGTCTGTGTAGAGTTTGCACATTCTCCCAGTGTCTGCGTGGGCTTCCTCCGGGTGCTCCGGTTTCCTCCCACAGTCACAAAGATGTGCACGTTAGGTAAATTGGCCATGCCAAATTGCCCATATTGTCAGAGGGATGTGTGGGTTAGGCGCATTAGTCAGGAGGAAAATGTACAGTAATGGGGATTGGATTTGGGTGGGAAGCTCGTTGGGGGGGGGGGTCGGCTTGGACTTATTAGGCTGAAGGGCCTGTTTCCACACTGTAGGGAATCTAAGATGAAGAATAATTTGAAAAAAGGGCAATCTTCCTCTCTCAACATTTGATAAACGAAATCCAAATACCAAGTTTACTGCACTTTAAGTCATGATCATTGTCTGGTCATATTGCACCTTAAGTACTGTTGCCATTTCTTGTTATCAACAGAAGGAGAACCTTAGGACAAAATAGCTATTGGGGGAATCTGAGCTTCCCACTGCAATCCCAGTCGGAAACCTGCAGTACCATTCATAAATGGTAGAAGCATGGCATAAAACCAAAAATTGGGGAATTATACCAATCTGCCAAAGAGGTTTAGTGGAAGACCAGGAAAATCCCGAAGGAATTTGCGGGCCTCAGTATTGGAACAAATTGCAAAGAAAAAGCATACGACTGAACCCAGTGTCAGAGGTCTAACTTACAAAAAAAGATTGAAAACCACTTGGGCTATTCAGCTTTGAAATGATACAGCCAAATGTGCATGTAGGTATTCAGAACCTCATACTAAATGGAAATAGTAAACACTGCCAATTACCTCAAAGTACATTGTTTGAACAAGAAAATGGGCCGCCATCTCAAACTAGAGGAAAGTTCACTTAGAACCAACATCAGAGAACTGTTCTTCACAGAATG